>NW_027464635.1:1224000-1530000 GCF_043290135.1 Rhipicephalus microplus
AGTAACACGATCAGAAGTATTTCGAACTAGACTTCAAAAGCAAAAAAGTAGAGGGACGTTTGTCTTGACTCTCGAGGCACCGGTGATATTCGAACTCACGATCTCCTGTTTACTAGACAGGCGCTTTACCAACTAAGCCACGGCGCCTGCGCAGCGTCTTGTTCAGGCAGTGACACCATCAGAAGTGTTTCGAAGTAAACTTCGAAAGCAAAAAAACTAGAGAGCCGTTTGTCTTGACTCTCTAGGCACCGGTGAAATTCGAACTCACGATCTCCTGTTTACTAGACAGGCGCTTTAACTAACTAAGCCATGGCGCCTGCGCAGCGCCTTGTTCAGTCAGTGACACCATCAGAAGTATTTCGAACTAAACTTCGAAAACAAGAAACTTGAGAGACGTTTGTCTTGACTCTCGAGGCACAGGTGAGATTCGAACTCACGATCTTCCTCTTACTAGACAGGCGCTTTAACCAACTAAGCCACGGCGCCTGCGCAGCGTCTTGTTCAGGCAGTGACACCATCAGAAGTGTTTCGAAGTAAACTTCGAAAACAAAAAACTAGAGAGCCGTTTGTCTTGACTCTCGAGGCACCGGTGAAATTCGAACTCACGATCTCCTGTTTACTAGACAGGCGCTTTAACTAACTAAGCCATGGCGCCTGCGCAGCGCCTTGTTCAGTCAGTGACACCATCAGAATTATTTCTAACTAAACTTCGAAAACAAAAAATATTAGAGAGACGTTAGTCTTGACTCTCGAGGCACCGGTGAGATTCGAACTCATGATCTCCTGTTTACTAGACAGGCGCTTTACCCAACTAAGCCACGGCACCTGTGCAGCGTCTTGTTCAGGCAGTGACACCATCAGAAGTATTTCGAACTAAACTTCAAAAACAAAAAACTAGAGAGACGTTAGTCTTGACTCTTGAGGCACCGGTGAGATTCGAACTCATGATCTCCTGTTTACTAGACAGGCGCTTTAACCAACTAAGCCACGGCGCCTACGCAGCGTCTTGTTCAGGCAGTGACACCATCAGAAGTATTTCGAACTAAACTTCGAAAACAAAAAAGTAGAGAGACGTTTGTCTTGACTCTAGAGGCACCGGTGATATTCGAACTCACGATCTCCTGTTTACTAGACAGGCGCTTTAACCAACTAAGCCACGGCGCCTGTGCAGCGTCTTGTTCAGGCAGTGACACCATCAGAAGTGTTTCGAAGTAAACTTCGAAAACAAAAAACTAGAGAGCCGTTTGTCTTGACTCTCGAGGCACCGGTGAGATTCCAACTCATGATCTCCTGTTTACTAGACAGGCACTTTAACCAACTAAGCCACGGCGCCTACGCAGCGTCTTGTTCAGGCAGTAACACCATCAGAAGTATTTCGAACTAGACTTCGAAAACAAAAAAGTAGAGGGACGTTTGTCTTGACTCTCGAGGCACCGGTGATATTCGAACTCACGATCTCCTGTTTACTAGACAGACGCTTTAACCAACTAAGCCACGGCGCCTGCGCAGCCTGTTGTTCAGGCAGTGACACCATCAGAAGTATTTCGAACTATACTTCGAAAACAAAAAAAAACTAGAGAGACGTTAGTCTTGACTCTCGAGGCACCAGTGAGATTCGAACTCATAATCTTCTGTTTACTAGACAGGCGCTTTAACCAACTAAGCCACGGCGCCTGCGCAGCCTGTTGTTCAGGCAGTGACACCATCAGAAGTATTTCGAACTATACTTCGAAAACAAAAAAAAAACTAGAGAGACGTTAGTCTTGACTCTCGAGGCACCGGTGAGATTCGAACTCATAATCTTCTGTTTACTAGACAGGCGCTTTAACCAACTAAGCCACGGCGCCTGCGCAGCCTCTTGTTCAGGCAGTGACACCATCAGAAGTATTTCGAACTAAACTTCGAAAACAAAAAACTAGAGAGACGTTAGTCTTGACTCCCGAGGCACCGGTGATATTCGAACTCACGATCTCCTGTTTACTAGACAGGCGCTTTAACTAACTAAGCCACGGCGCCTGCGCAGCGTCTTGTTCAGGCATTGACACCATCTGAAGTATTTCGAACTATACTTCGAAAACAAAAAAACTAGAGAGACGTTTCTCTTGACTCTCGAGGCACCGGTGATATTCGAACTCACGATCTCCTGTTTACTAGACAGGCGCTTTAACCAACTAAGCCACGGCGCCTGCGCAGCGTCTTGTTCAGGCAGTGACACCATCAGAAGTGTTTCGAAGTAAACTTCGAAAACAAAAAACTAGAGAGCCGTTTGTCTTGACTCTCGAGGCACCGGTGAAATTCGAACTCACGATCTCTGGTTTACTAGACAGGCGCTTGAACCAAATAAGCCACGGCGCCTGCGCAGCGTCTTGTTCAGGCAGTGACACCATCAGAAGTATTTCGAACTAAACTTCGAAAACAAAAGTACTGAAAGTTGGGCGAGTTCGTACTCGATCATGGCTTCTTTGCGCAAACACGTACACGGACACAAGGAAAAGAGGCAAACAACACGGGCGCCCGTGTTGTTTGCCTCTTTTCCTTGTGTCCGTGTACGTGTTTGCGCAAAGAAGTCATGAATGTTCGAAAACAAAAAACTAGAGAGACGTTAGTCTTGACTCCCGAGGCACCGGTGAGATTCGAACTCACGACCTCCTGTTTACTAGACAGGCGCTCTAACTAACTAACCCACGGCGCCTGCGCAGCGTCTTGTTCAGGCAGTGACACCATCAGAAGTATTTCGAACTAAACTTCGAAAACAAAAAAACTAGAGAGACGTTTGTCTTGACTCTCGAGGCACCGGTGAGATTCGAACTCATGATCTCCTGTTTACTAGACAGGCGCTTTAACCAACTAAGCCACGGCGCCTACGCAGCGTCTTGTTCAGGCAGTAACACCATCAGAAGTATTTCGAACTAGACTTCGAAAACAAAAAAGTAGAGGGACGTTTGTCTTGACTCTCGAGGCACCGGTGATATTCGAACTCACGATCTCCTGTTTACTAGACAGGCGCTTTAACCAACTAAGCCACGGCGCCTGCGCAGCGTCTTGTTCAGGCAGTGACACCATCAGAAGTATTTCGAACTAAACTTCGAAAAACAGAAACTTGAGAGACAATTGTCTTGACTCTCGAGGCACAGGTGAGATTCGAACTCACGATCTTCCTCTTACTAGACAGGCGCTTTAACTAACTAAGCCACAGCGCCCGCGCAGCGTCTTGTTCAGGCAGTGACACCATCAGAAGTATTTCAAACTATACTTCGAAAACAAAAAACTAGAGAGACATTAGTCTTGACTCTTGAGGCACCGGTGAGATTCGAACTCACGATCTCCTGTTTACTAGAAAGGCGCTTTAACTAACTAAGCCACAGCGCCTGCGCAGCATTATGTTCAGGCAGTGACACCATCAGAAGTATTTCTAACTAAACTTCGAAAACAAAAAAAAACTAGAGAGACGTTAGTCTTGACTATCGAGGCACCGGTGAGATTCGAACTCATAATCTTCTGTTTACTAGACAGGCGCTTTAACCAACTAAGCCACGGCGCCTGCGCAGCCTGTTGTTCAGGCAGTGACACCATCAGAAGTATTTCGAACTAAACTTCGAAAACAAAAAACTAGAGACGTTAGTCTTGACTCCCGAGGCACCGGTGAGATTCGAACTCACGATCTCCGGTTTACTAGACAGGCGCTTTAACCAAATAAGCCACGGCGCCGGCGCAGCGTCTTGTTCAGGCAGTGACACCATCAGAAGTATTTCGAACTAAACTTCGAAAACAAAAGTACTGAAAGTTGGGCGAGTTCGTACTCGATCATGACTTCTTTGCGGAAACACGTACACGGACACAAGGAAAAGAGGCAAACAACACGGGCGCCCGTGTTGTTTGCCTCTTTTCCTTGTGTCCGTGTACGTGTTTGCGCAAAGAAGTCATGAATGTTCGAAAACAGAAAACTAGAGAGACGTTAGTCTTGACTCCCGAGGCACCGGTGAGATTCGAACTCACGATCTCCTGTTTACTAGACAGGCGCTTTAACTAACTAAGCCACGGCGTCTGCGCAGCGTCTTGTTCAGGCAGTGACACCATCAGAAGTATTTCGAACTAAACTTCGAAAACAAAAAACTAGAGAGACGTTTGTCTTGACTCTCGAGGCACCGGTGAAATTCGAACTCACGATCTCCTGTTTACTAGACAGGCGCTTTAACTAACTAAGCCATGGCGCCTGCGCAGCGCCTTGTTCAGTCAGTGACACCATCAGAAGTATTTCTAACTAAACTTCGAAAACAAAAAAAATTAGAGAGACGTTAGTCTTGACTCTCGAGGCACCGGTGAGATTCGAACTCATGATCCCCTGTTTACTAGACAGGCGCTTTACCCAACTAAGCCACGGCACCTGTGCAGCGTCTTGTTCAGGCAGTGACACCATCAGAAGTATTTCGAACTAAACTTCAAAAACAAAAAACTAGAGAGACGTTAGTCTTGACTCTTGAGGCACCGGTGAGATTCGAACTCATGATCTCCTGTTTACTAGACAGGCTCTTTAACCAACTAAGCCACGGCGCCTACGCAGCGTCTTGTTCAGGCAGTGACACCATCAGAAGTATTTCGAACTAAACTTCGAAAACAAAAAAGTAGAGAGACGTTTGTCTTGACTCTAGAGGCACCGGTGATATTCGAACTCACGATCTCCTGTTTACTAGACAGGCGCTTTAACCAACTAAGCCACGGCGCCTGTGCAGCGTCTTGTTCAGGCAGTGACACCATCAGAAGTATTTCGAACTATACTTCGAAAACAAAAAAAAACTAGAGAGACGTTAGTCTTGACTCTCGAGGCACCGGTGAGATTCCAACTCATGATCTCCTGTTTACTAGACAGGCACTTTAACCAACTAAGCCACGGCGCCTACGCAGCGTCTTGTTCAGGCAGTAACACCATCAGAAGTATTTCGAACTAGACTTCGAAAACAAAAAAGTAGAGGGACGTTTGTCTTGACTCTCGAGGCACCAGTGATATTCGAACTCACGATCTCCTGTTTACTAGACAGGCGCTTTAACCAACTAAGCCACGGCGCCTGCGCAGCCTGTTGTTCAGGC
Organism: Rhipicephalus microplus; assembly: GCF_043290135.1. Taxonomy (NCBI): domain Eukaryota; kingdom Metazoa; phylum Arthropoda; class Arachnida; order Ixodida; family Ixodidae; genus Rhipicephalus; species Rhipicephalus microplus. Next base: position 1,229,086 of record NW_027464635.1, read on the forward strand.
AGTGACACCATCAGAAGTATTTCGAACTATACTTCGAAAACAAAAAAAAAACTAGAGAGACGTTAGTCTTGACTCTCGAGGCACCAGTGAGATTCGAACTCATAATCTTCTGTTTACTAGACAGGCGCTTTAACCAACTAAGCCACGGCGCCTGCGCAGCCTGTTGTTCAGGCAGTGACACCATCAGAAGTATTTCGAACTATACTTCGAAAACAAAAAAAAACTAGAGAGACGTTAGTCTTGACTCTCGAGGCACCGGTGAGATTCGAACTCATAATCTTCTGTTTACTAGACAGGCGCTTTAACCAACTAAGCCACGGCGCCTGCGCAGCCTCTTGTTCAGGCAGTGACACCATCAGAAGTATTTCGAACTAAACTTCGAAAACAAAAAACTAGAGAGACGTTAGTCTTGACTCCCGAGGCACCGGTGATATTCGAACTCACGATCTCCTGTTTACTAGACAGGCGCTTTAACTAACTAAGCCACGGCGCCTGCGCAGCGTCTTGTTCAGGCATTGACACCATCTGAAGTATTTCGAACTATACTTCGAAAACAAAAAAACTAGAGAGACGTTTCTCTTGACTCTCGAGGCACCGGTGATATTCGAACTCACGATCTCCTGTTTACTAGACAGGCGCTTTAACCAACTAAGCCACGGCGCCTGCGCAGCGTCTTGTTCAGGCAGTGACACCATCAGAAGTGTTTCGAAGTAAACTTCGAAAACAAAAAACTAGAGAGCCGTTTGTCTTGACTCTCGAGGCACCGGTGAAATTCGAACTCACGATCTCCGGTTTACTAGACAGGCGCTTGAACCAAATAAGCCACGGCGCCTGCGCAGCGTCTTGTTCAGGCAGTGACACCATCAGAAGTATTTCGAACTAAACTTCGAAAACAAAAGTACTGAAAGTTGGGCGAGTTCGTACTCGATCATGGCTTCTTTGCGCAAACACGTACACGGACACAAGGAAAAGAGGCAAACAACACGGGCGCCCGTGTTGTTTGCCTCTTTTCCTTGTGTCCGTGTACGTGTTTGCGCAAAGAAGTCATGAATGTTCGAAAACAAAAAACTAGAGAGACGTTAGTCTTGACTCCCGAGGCACCGGTGAGATTCGAACTCACGACCTCCTGTTTACTAGACAGGCGCTCTAACTAACTAACCCACGGCGCCTGCGCAGCGTCTTGTTCAGGCAGTGACACCATCAGAAGTATTTCGAACTAAACTTCGAAAACAAAAAAACTAGAGAGACGTTTGTCTTGACTCTCGAGGCACCGGTGAGATTCGAACTCATGATCTCCTGTTTACTAGACAGGCGCTTTAACCAACTAAGCCACGGCGCCTACGCAGCGTCTTGTTCAGGCAGTAACACCATCAGAAGTATTTCGAACTAGACTTCGAAAACAAAAAAGTAGAGGGACGTTTGTCTTGACTCTCGAGGCACCGGTGATATTCGAACTCACGATCTCCTGTTTACTAGACAGGCGCTTTAACCAACTAAGCCACGGCGCCTCCGCAGCGTCTTGTTCAGGCAGTGACACCATCAGAAGTATTTCGAACTAAACTTCGAAAAACAGAAACTTGAGAGACAATTGTCTTGACTCTCGAGGCACAGGTGAGATTCGAACTCACGATCTTCCTCTTACTAGACAGGCGCTTTAACTAACTAAGCCACAGCGCCCGCGCAGCGTCTTGTTCAGGCAGTGACACCATCAGAAGTATTTCAAACTATACTTCGAAAACAAAAAACTAGAGAGACATTAGTCTTGACTCTCGAGGCACCGGTGAGATTCGAACTCACGATCTCCTGTTTACTAGAAAGGCGCTTTAACTAACTAAGCCACAGCGCCTGCGCAGCATTATGTTCAGGCAGTGACACCATCAGAAGTATTTCTAACTAAACTTCGAAAACAAAAAAAACTAGAGAGACGTTAGTCTTGACTATCGAGGCACCGGTGAGATTCGAACTCATAATCTTCTGTTTACTAGACAGGCGCTTTAACCAACTAAGCCACGGCGCCTGCGCAGCCTGTTGTTCAGGCAGTGACACCATCAGAAGTATTTCGAACTAAACTTCGAAAACAAAAAACTAGAGACGTTAGTCTTCACTCCCGAGGCACCGGTGAGATTCGAACTCACGATCTCCGGTTTACTAGACAGGCGCTTTAACCAAATAAGCCACGGCGCCGGCGCAGCGTCTTGTTCAGGCAGTGACACCATCAGAAGTATTTCGAACTAAACTTCGAAAACAAAAGTACTGAAAGTTGGGCGAGTTCGTACTCGATCATGACTTCTTTGCGGAAACACGTACACGGACACAAGGAAAAGAGGCAAACAACACGGGCGCCCGTGTTGTGTGCCTCTTTTCCTTGTGTCCGTGTACGTGTTTGCGCAAAGAAGTCATGAATGTTCGAAAACAGAAAACTAGAGAGACGTTAGTCTTGACTCCCGAGGCACCGGTGAGATTCGAACTCACGATCTCCTGTTTACTAGACAGGCGCTTTAACTAACTAAGCCACGGCGCCTGCGCAGCGTCTTGTTCAGGCAGTGACACCATCAGAAGTATTTCGAACTAAACTTCGAAAACAAAAAACTAGAGAGACGTTTGTCTTGACTCTCGAGGCACCGGTGAAATTCGAACTCACGATCTCCTGTTTACTAGACAGGCGCTTTAACTAACTAAGCCATGGCGCCTGCGCAGCGCCTTGTTCAGTCAGTGACACCATCAGAAGTATTTCTAACTAAACTTCGAAAACAAAAAAAATTAGAGAGACGTTAGTCTTGACTCTCGAGGCACCGGTGAGATTCGAACTCATGATCCCCTGTTTACTAGACAGGCGCTTTACCCAACTAAGCCACGGCACCTGTGCAGCGTCTTGTTCAGGCAGTGACACCATCAGAAGTATTTCGAACTAAACTTCAAAAACAAAAAACTAGAGAGACGTTAGTCTTGACTCTTGAGGCACCGGTGAGATTCGAACTCATGATCTTCTGTTTACTAGACAGGCTCTTTAACCAACTAAGCCACGGCGCCTACGCAGCGTCTTGTTCAGGCAGTGACACCATCAGAAGTATTTCGAACTAAACTTCGAAAACAAAAAAGTTGAGAGACGTTTGTCTTGACTCTAGAGGCACCGGTGATATTCGAACTCACGATCTCCTGTTTACTAGACAGGCGCTTTAACCAACTAAGCCACGGCGCCTGCGCAGCGTCTTGTTCAGGCAGTGACACCATCAGAAGTGTTTCGAAGTAAACTTCGAAAAACAAAACTAGAGAGCCGTTTGTCTTGACTCTCGAGGCACCGGTGAAATTAGAACTCACGATCTCCTGTTTACTAGACAGGCGCTTCAACTAACTAAGCCATGGCGCCTGCGCAGCGCCTTGTTCAGTCAGTGACACCATCAGAAGTATTTCGAACTAAACTTCGAAAACAAGAAACTTGAGAGACGTTTGTCTTGACTGTCGAGGCACAGGTAAGATTCGAACTCACGATCTCCTGTTTACTAGACAGGCGCTTTAACTAACTAAGCCACGGCGCCTGCGCAGCCTGTTGTTCAGGCAGTGACACCATCAGAAGTATTTCGAACTAAACTTCGAAAACAAAAAGCTAGAGAGATGTTTGTCTTGACTCTCGAGGCACCGGTGAGATTTGAACTCACGATCTCCTGTTTACTAGACAGGCGCTTTAACCAACTAAGCCACGGCACCTGTGCAGCGTCTTGTTCAGGCAGTGACACCATCAGAAGTATTTCGAACTAAACTTCGAAAACAAAAAACTAGAGACGTTAGTCTTGACTCCCGAGGCACCGGTGAGATTCGAACTCACGATCTCCTGTTTACTTGACAAACGCTTTAACTAACTAAGCCACGGCGCCTGCGCAGCGTCTTGTTCAGGCAGTGACACCATCTGAAGTATTTCGAACTATACTTCGAAAACAAAAAAACTAGAGAGACGTTTGTCTTCACTCTCGAGGCACCGGTGAGATTCGAACTCACGATCTCCAGTTTACTAGACAGGCGCTTTAACAAAATAAGCCACGGCGCCGGCGCAGCGTCTTGTTCAGGCAGTGACACCATCAGAAGTATTTCGAAATAAACTTCGAAAACAAAAGTACTGAAAGTTGGGCGAGTTCGTACTCGATCATGACTTCTTTGCGGAAACACGTACACGGACACAAGGAAAAGAGGCAAACAACACGGGCGCCCGTGTTGTTTGCCTCTTTTCCTTGTGTCCGTGTACGTGTTTGCGCAAAGAAGTCATGAATGTTCGAAAACAAAAAACTAGAGAGACGTTAGTCTTGACTCCCGAGGCACCGGTGAGATTCGAACTCAAGATCTCCTGTTTACTAGACAGGCGCTTTAACTAACTAAGCCACGGCGCCTGCTCAGCGTCTTGTTCAGGCAGTGACACCATCAGAAGTGTTTCGAAGTAAACTTCGAAAACAAAAAAACTAGAGAGCCGTTTGTCTTGACTTTCGAGGCACCGGAGAAATTCGAACTCACGATCTCCTGTTTACTAGACAGGCGCTTTAACTAACTAAGCCATGGCGCCTGCGCAGCGCCTTGTTCAGTCAGTGACACCATCAGAAGTATTTCGAACAAAACTTCGAAAACAAAAAAGTAGAGAGACGTTTGTCTTGACTCTCGAGGCACCGGTGATATTCGAACTCACGATCTCCTGTTTACTAGACAGGCGCTTTAACTAACTAAGCCATGGCGCCTGCGCAGCGCCTTGTTCAGTCAGTGACACCATCAGAAGTATTTCGAACAAAACTTCGAAAAGAAAAAAGTAGAGAGACGTTTGTCTTGACTCTCGAGGCACCGGTAATATTCGAACTCACGATCTGCTGTTTACTAGACAGGCGCTTTAACCAACTAAGCCACGGCGCCTGCGCAGCGTCTTGTTCAGGCAGTGACACCATCAGAAGTGTTTTGAAGTAAACTTCGAAAAAAAACTAGAGAGCCGTTTGTCTTGACTCTCGAGGCACCGGTGAAATTCGAACTCACGATCTCCTGTTTACTAGACAGGCGCTTTAACTAACTAAGCCATGGCGCCTGCGCAGCGCCTTGTTCAGTCAGTGACACCGTCAGAAGTATTTCGAACTAAACTTCGAAAACAAGAAACTTGAGAGACGTTTGTCTTGACTCTCGAGGCACAGGTGAGATTCGAACTCAGGATCTTCCTTTTACTAGATAGGCGCTTTAACTAACTAAGCCACAGCGCCTGCGCAGCGTCTTGTTCAGGCAGTGACACCATCAGAATTATTTCGAACTAAACTTCGAAACCAAAAAACTAGAGAGACGTTTGTCTCGACTCTCGAGACACCGCTAAGATTCGAACTCATGATCTCCTGCTTACTAGACAGGCGCTTTAACCAACTAAGCCACGGCGTCTGCGCAGCGTCTTGTTCAGGCAGTGACACCATCAGAAGTATTTCGAACTAAACTTCGAAAAACAGAAACTTGAGAGACAATTGTCTTGACTCTCGAGGCACAGGTGAGATTCGAACTCACGATCTTCCTCTTACTAGACAGGCGCTTTAACTAACTAAGCCACAGCGCCCGCGCAGCGTCTTGTTCAGGCAGTGACACCATCAGAAGTATTTCAAACTATACTTCGAAAACAAAAAACTAGAGAGACATTAGTCTTGACTCTCGAGGCACCGGTGAGATTCGAACTCACGATCTCCTGTTTACTAGAAAGGCGCTTTAACTAACTAAGCCACAGCGCCTGCGCAGCATTATGTTCAGGCAGTGACACCATCAGAAGTATTTCTAACTAAACTTCGAAAACAAAAAAAACTAGAGAGACGTTAGTCTTGACTATCGAGGCACCGGTGAGATTCGAACTCATAATCTTCTGTTTACTAGACAGGCGCTTTAACCAACTAAGCCACGGCGCCTGCGCAGCCTGTTGTTCAGGCAGTGACACCATCAGAAGTATTTCGAACTAAACTTCGAAAACAAAAAACTAGAGACGTTAGTCTTGACTCCCGAGGCACCGGTGAGATTCGAACTCACGATCTCCGGTTTACTAGACAGGCGCTTTAACCAAATAAGCCACGGCGCCGGCGCAGCGTCTTGTTCAGGCAGTGACACCATCAGAAGTATTTCGAACTAAACTTCGAAAACAAAAGTACTGAAAGTTGGGCGAGTTCGTACTCGATCATGACTTCTTTGCGGAAACACGTACACGGACACAAGGAAAAGAGGCAAACAACACGGGCGCCCGTGTTGTGTGCCTCTTTTCCTTGTGTCCGTGTACGTGTTTGCGCAAAGAAGTCATGAATGTTCGAAAACAGAAAACTAGAGAGACGTTAGTCTTGACTCCCGAGGCACCGGTGAGATTCGAACTCACGATCTCCTGTTTACTAGACAGGCGCTTTAACTAACTAAGCCACGGCGCCTGCGCAGCGTCTTGTTCAGGCAGTGACACCATCAGAAGTATTTCGAACTAAACTTCGAAAACAAAAAACTAGAGAGACGTTTGTCTTGACTCTCGAGGCACCGGTGAAATTCGAACTCACGATCTCCTGTTTACTAGACAGGCGCTTTAACTAACTAAGCCATGGCGCCTGCGCAGCGCCTTGTTCAGTCAGTGACACCATCAGAAGTATTTCTAACTAAACTTCGAAAACAAAAAAAATTAGAGAGACGTTAGTCTTGACTCTCGAGGCACCGGTGAGATTCGAACTCATGATCCCCTGTTTACTAGACAGGCGCTTTACCCAACTAAGCCACGGCACCTGTGCAGCGTCTTGTTCAGGCAGTGACACCATCAGAAGTATTTCGAACTAAACTTCAAAAACAAAAAACTAGAGAGACGTTAGTCTTGACTCTTGAGGCACCGGTGAGATTCGAACTCATGATCTTCTGTTTACTAGACAGGCTCTTTAACCAACTAAGCCACGGCGCCTACGCAGCGTCTTGTTCAGGCAGTGACACCATCAGAAGTATTTCGAACTAAACTTCGAAAACAAAAAAGTAGAGAGACGTTTGTCTTGACTCTAGAGGCACCGGTGATATTCGAACTCACGATCTCCTGTTTACTAGACAGGCGCTTTAACCAACTAAGCCACGGCGCCTGCGCAGCGTCTTGTTCAGGCAGTGACACCATCAGAAGTGTTTCGAAGTAAACTTCGAAAAACAAAACTAGAGAGCCGTTTGTCTTGACTCTCGAGGCACCGGTGAAATTAGAACTCACGATCTCCTGTTTACTAGACAGGCGCTTCAACTAACTAAGCCATGGCGCCTGCGCAGCGCCTTGTTCAGTCAGTGACACCATCAGAAGTATTTCGAACTAAACTTCGAAAACAAGAAACTTGAGAGACGTTTGTCTTGACTGTCGAGGCACAGGTAAGATTCGAACTCACGATCTCCTGTTTACTAGACAGGCGCTTTAACTAACTAAGCCACGGCGCCTGCGCAGCCTGTTGTTCAGGCAGTGACACCATCAGAAGTATTTCGAACTAAACTTCGAAAACAAAAAGCTAGAGAGATGTTTGTCTTGACTCTCGAGGCACCGGTGAGATTTGAACTCACGATCTCCTGTTTACTAGACAGGCGCTTTAACCAACTAAGCCACGGCACCTGTGCAGCGTCTTGTTCAGGCAGTGACACCATCAGAAGTATTTCGAACTAAACTTCGAAAACAAAAAACTAGAGACGTTAGTCTTGACTCCCGAGGCACCGGTGAGATTCGAACTCACGATCTCCTGTTTACTTGACAAACGCTTTAACTAACTAAGCCACGGCGCCTGCGCAGCGTCTTGTTCAGGCAGTGACACCATCTGAAGTATTTCGAACTATACTTCGAAAACAAAAAAACTAGAGAGACGTTTGTCTTCACTCTCGAGGCACCGGTGAGATTCGAACTCACGATCTCCAGTTTACTAGACAGGCGCTTTAACAAAATAAGCCACGGCGCCGGCGCAGCGTCTTGTTCAGGCAGTGACACCATCAGAAGTATTTCGAAATAAACTTCGAAAACAAAAGTACTGAAAGTTGGGCGAGTTCGTACTCGATCATGACTTCTTTGCGGAAACACGTACACGGACACAAGGAAAAGAGGCAAACAACACGGGCGCCCGTGTTGTTTGCCTCTTTTCCTTGTGTCCGTGTACGTGTTTGCGCAAAGAAGTCATGAATGTTCGAAAACAAAAAACTAGAGAGACGTTAGTCTTGACTCCCGAGGCACCGGTGAGATTCGAACTCAAGATCTCCTGTTTACTAGACAGGCGCTTTAACTAACTAAGCCACGGCGCCTGCTCAGCGTCTTGTTCAGGCAGTGACACCATCAGAAGTGTTTCGAAGTAAACTTCGAAAACAAAAAAAACTAGAGAGCCGTTTGTCTTGACTTTCGAGGCACCGGAGAAATTCGAACTCACGATCTCCTGTTTACTAGACAGGCGCTTTAACTAACTAAGCCATGGCGCCTGCGCAGCGCCTTGTTCAGTCAGTGACACCATCAGAAGTATTTCGAACAAAACTTCGAAAACAAAAAAGTAGAGAGACGTTTGTCTTGACTCTCGAGGCACCGGTGATATTCGAACTCACGATCTCCTGTTTACTAGACAGGCGCTTTAACTAACTAAGCCATGGCGCCTGCGCAGCGCCTTGTTCAGTCAGTGACACCATCAGAAGTATTTCGAACAAAACTTCGAAAAGAAAAAAGTAGAGAGACGTTTGTCTTGACTCTCGAGGCACCGGTAATATTCGAACTCACGATCTGCTGTTTACTAGACAGGCGCTTTAACCAACTAAGCCACGGCGCCTGCGCAGCGTCTTGTTCAGGCAGTGACACCATCAGAAGTGTTTTGAAGTAAACTTCGAAAAAAAACTAGAGAGCCGTTTGTCTTGACTCTCGAGGCACCGGTGAAATTCGAACTCACGATCTCCTGTTTACTAGACAGGCGCTTTAACTAACTAAGCCATGGCGCCTGCGCAGCGCCTTGTTCAGTCAGTGACACCGTCAGAAGTATTTCGAACTAAACTTCGAAAACAAGAAACTTGAGAGACGTTTGTCTTGACTCTCGAGGCACAGGTGAGATTCGAACTCAGGATCTTCCTTTTACTAGATAGGCGCTTTAACTAACTAAGCCACAGCGCCTGCGCAGCGTCTTGTTCAGGCAGTGACACCATCAGAATTATTTCGAACTAAACTTCGAAACCAAAAAACTAGAGAGACGTTTGTCTCGACTCTCGAGACACCGCTAAGATTCGAACTCATGATCTCCTGCTTACTAGACAGGCGCTTTAACCAACTAAGCCACGGCGTCTGCGCAGCGTCTTGTTCAGGCAGTGACACCATCAGAAGTATTTCGAACTAAACTTCGAAAACAAAAAACTAGAGAGACGTTTGTCTTGACTCTCGAGGCACCGGTGAGATTCGAACGCACGATCTCCGGTTTACTAGACAGGCGCTTTAACCAAATGAGCCACGGCGCCTGCGCAGCGTCTTGTTCAGGCAGTGACACCATTAGAAGTATTTCGAACAATACTTCGAAAACAAAAACTAGAGATCCGTTTGTCTCGACTCTCGAGGCACCGGTGAGATTCGAACCCACGATCTCTTGTTTACTAGACAGGCGCTTTAACTAACTGAGCCACGGCGCCTGCGCAGCCTGTTGTTCAGGCAGTGACACCATCAGAAGTATTTCGAACTAAACTTCGAAAACAAAAAGCTAGAGAGATGTTTGTCTTGACTATCGAGGCACCGGTGAGATTTGAACTCACGCTCTCCTGTTTACTAGACAGGCGCTTTAACCAACTAAGCCACGGCACCTGTGCAGCGTCTTGTTCAGGCAGTGACACTATCAGAAGTATTTCGAACTATACTTCGAAAACAAAAAAACTAGAGAGACGTTTGTCTTCACTCTCGAGGCACCGGTGAGATTCGAACTCACGATCTCAGGTTTACTAGACAGGCGCTTTAACCAAATAAGCCACGGCGCCGGCGCAGCGTCTTGTTCAGGCAGTGACACCATCAGAAGTATTTCGAACTAAACTTCGAAAACAAAAGTACTGAAAGTTGGGCGAGTTCATACTCGATCATGACTTCTTTGCGGAAACACGTACACGGACACAAGGAAAAGAGGCAAACAACACGGGCGCCCGTGTTGTTTGCCTCTTTTCCTTGTGTCCGTGTACGTGTTTGCGCAAAGAAGTCATGAATGTTCGAAAACAAGAAACTAGAGAGACGTTAGTCTTGACTCCCGAGGCACCGGTGAGATTCGAACTCACGATCTCCTGTTTACTAGACAGGCGCTTTAACTAACTAAGCCACGGCGCCTGCGCAGCGTCTTGTTCAGGCAGTGACACTATCAGAAGTATTTCGAACTAAACTTCGAAAACAAAAAACTAGAGAGACGTTTGTCTTGACTCTCGCGGCACCGGTGAGATTCGAACTCATGATCTCCTGTTTACTAGACAGGCGCTTTAACCAACTAAGCCACGGCGCCTACGCAGCGTCTTGTTCAGGCAGTGACACCATCACAAGTATTTCGAACTAGACTTCGAAAACAAAAAAGTAGAGAGACGTTTGTCTTGACTCTCGAGGCACCAGTGATATTCGAACTCACGATATCCTGTTTACTAGACAGGCGCTTTAACCAACTAAGCCACGGCGCCTGTGCAGCGTCTTGTTCAGGCAGTGACACCATCAGAAGTGTTTCGAAGTAAACTTCGAAAACAAAAAAACTAGAGAGCCGTTTGTCTTGACTCTCGAGGCACCGGTGAAATTCGAACTCACGATCTCCTGTTTACTAGACAGGCGCTTTAACTAACTAAGCCATGGCGCCTGCGCAGCGCCTTGTTCAGTCAGTGACACCATCAGAAGTATTTCGAACAAAACTTCGAAAACAAAAAAGTAGAGAGACGTTTGTCTTGACTCTCGAGGCACCGGTGATATTCGAACTCACGATCTCCTGTTTACTAGACAGGCGCTTTAACCAACTAAGCCACGGCGCCTGCGCAGCGTCTTGTTCAGGCAGTGACACCATCAGAAGTGTTTCGAAGTAAACTTCGAAAAAAAAACTAGAGAGCCGTTTGTCTTGACTCTCGAGGCACCGGTGAAATTCGAACTCACGATCTCCTGTTTACTAGACAGGCGCTTTAACTAACTAAGCCATGGCGCCTGCGCAGCGCCTTGTTCAGTCAGTGACACCATCAGAAGTATTTCGAACTAAACTTCGAAAACAAGAAACTTGAGAGACGTTTGTCTTGACTCTCGAGGCACAGGTGAGATTCGAACTCACGATCTCCTGTTTACTAGACAGGCGCTTTAACCAACTAAGCCATGGCGCCTGCGCAACGCCTTGTTCAGTCAGTGACACCATCAGAAGTATTTCGAACTAAACTTCGAAAACAAGAAACTTGAGAGACGTTTGTCTTGACTCTCGAGGCACAGGTGAGATTCGAACTCACGATCTTCCTTTTACTAGATAGGCGCTTTAACCAACTAAGCCACGGCGCCTGCGCAGCCTGTTGTTCAGGCAGTGACACCATCAGAAGTATTTCGAACTAAACTTCGAAAACAAAAAGCTAGAGAGATGTTTGTCTTGACTCTCGAGGCACCGGTGAGATTTGAACTCACGATCTCCTGTTTACTATACATGCGCTTTAACCAACTAAGCCACGGCACCTGTGCAGCGTCTTGTTCAGGCAGTGACACCATCAGAAGTATTTCGAACTAAACTTCGAAAACAAAAAACTAGAGACGTTAGTCTGGACTCCCGAGGCACCGGTGAGATTCGAACTCACGATCTCCTGTTTACTAGACAAGCGCTTTAACTAACTAAGCCACGGCGCCTGCGCAGCGTCTTGTTCAGGCAGTGACACCATCTGAAGTATTTCGAACTATACTTCGAAAATGAAAAAACTAGAGAGACGTTTGTCTTCACTCTCGAGGCACCGGTGAGATTCGAACTAACGATCTCCGGTTTACTAGACAGGCGCTTTAACCAAATAAGCCACGGCGCCGGCGCAGCGTCTTGTTCAGGCAGTGACACCATCAGAAGTATTTCGAACTAAACTTCGAAAACAAAAGTACTGAAAGTTGGGCGAGTTCGTACTCGATCATGACTTCTTTGCGGAAACACGTGCACGGACACAAGGAAAAGAGGCAAACAACACGGGCGCCCGTGTTGTTTGCCTCTTTTCCTTGTGTCCGTGTACGTGTTTGCGCAAAGAAGTCATGAATGTTCGAAAACAAAAAACTAGAGAGACGTTAGTCTTGACTCCCGAGGCACCGGTGAGATTCGAACTCAAGATCTCCTGTTTACTAGACAGGCGCTTTAACTAACTAAGCCACGGCGCCTGCTCAGCGTCTTGTTCAGGCAGTGACACCATCAGAAGTGTTTCGAAGTAAACTTCGAAAACAAAAAAAACTAGAGAGCCGTTTGTCTTGACTTTCGAGGCACCGGAGAAATTCGAACTCACGATCTCCTGTTTACTAGACAGGCGCTTTAACTAACTAAGCCATGGCGCCTGCGCAGCGCCTTGTTCAGTCAGTGACACCATCAGAAGTATTTCGAACAAAACTTCGAAAACAAAAAAGTAGAGAGACGTTTGTCTTGACTCTCGAGGCACCGGTGATATTCGAACTCACGATCTCCTGTTTACTAGACAGGCGCTTTAACTAACTAAGCCATGGCGCCTGCGCAGCGCCTTGTTCAGTCAGTGACACCATCAGAAGTATTTCGAACAAAACTTCGAAAAGAAAAAAGTAGAGAGACGTTTGTCTTGACTCTCGAGGCACCGGTAATATTCGAACTCACGATCTGCTGTTTACTAGACAGGCGCTTTAACCAACTAAGCCACGGCGCCTGCGCAGCGTCTTGTTCAGGCAGTGACACCATCAGAAGTGTTTTGAAGTAAACTTCGAAAAAAAACTAGAGAGCCGTTTGTCTTGACTCTCGAGGCACCGGTGAAATTCGAACTCACGATCTCTTGTTTACTAGACAGGCGCTTTAACTAACTAAGCCATGGCGCCTGCGCAGCGCCTTGTTCAGTCAGTGACACCGTCAGAAGTATTTCGAACTAAACTTCGAAAACAAGAAACTTGGGAGACGTTTGTCTTGACTCTCGAGGCACAGGTGAGATTCGAACTCAGGATCTTCCTTTTACTAGATAGGCGCTTTAACTAACTAAGCCACAGCGCCTGCGCAGCGTCTTGTTCAGGCAGTGACACCATCAGAATTATTTCGAACTAAACTTCGAAAACAAAAAACTAGAGAGACGTTTGTCTCGACTCTCGAGACACCGCTAAGATTCGAACTCATGATCTCCTGCTTACTAGACAGGCGCTTTGACCAACTAAGCCACGGCGTCTGCGCAGCGTCTTGTTCAGGCAGTGACACCATCAGAAGTATTTCGAACTAAACTTCGAAAACAAAAAACTAGAGAGACGTTTGTCTTGACTCTCGAGGCACCGGTGAGATTCGAACGCACGATCTCCGGTTTACTAGACAGGCGCTTTAACCAAATGAGCCACGGCGCCTGCGCAGCGTCTTGTTCAGGCAGTGACACCATTAGAAGTATTTCGAACAATACTTCGAAAACAAAAACTAGAGATCCGTTTGTCTCGACTCTCGAGGCACCGGTGAGATTCGAACCCACGATCTCTTGTTTACTAGACAGGCGCTTTAACTAACTGAGCCACGGCGCCTGCGCAGCCTGTTGTTCAGGCAGTGACACCATCAGAAGTATTTCGAACTAAACTTCGAAAACAAAAAGCTAGAGAGATGTTTGTCTTGACTATCGAGGCACCGGTGAGATTTGAACTCACGCTCTCCTGTTTACTAGACAGGCGCTTTAACCAACTAAGCCACGGCACCTGTGCAGCGTCTTGTTCAGGCAGTGACACTATCAGAAGTATTTCGAACTATACTTCGAAAACAAAAAAACTAGAGAGACGTTTGTCTTCACTCTCGAGGCACCGGTGAGATTCGAACTCACGATCTCAGGTTTACTAGACAGGCGCTTTAACCAAATAAGCCACGGCGCCGGCGCAGCGTCTTGTTCAGGCAGTGACACCATCAGAAGTATTTCGAACTAAACTTCGAAAACAAAAGTACTGAAAGTTGGGCGAGTTCATACTCGATCATGACTTCTTTGCGGAAACACGTACACGGACACAAGGAAAAGAGGCAAACAACACGGGCGCCCGTGTTGTTTGCCTCTTTTCCTTGTGTCCGTGTACGTGTTTGCGCAAAGAAGTCATGAATGTTCGAAAACAAGAAACTAGAGAGACGTTAGTCTTGACTCCCGAGGCACCGGTGAGATTCGAACTCACGATCTCCTGTTTACTAGACAGGCGCTTTAACTAACTAAGCCACGGCGCCTGCGCAGCGTCTTGTTCAGGCAGTGACACTATCAGAAGTATTTCGAACTAAACTTCGAAAACAAAAAACTAGAGAGACGTTTGTCTTGACTCTCGCGGCACCGGTGAGATTCGAACTCATGATCTCCTGTTTACTAGACAGGCGCTTTAACCAACTAAGCCACGGCGCCTACGCAGCGTCTTGTTCAGGCAGTGACACCATCACAAGTATTTCGAACTAGACTTCGAAAACAAAAAAGTAGAGAGACGTTTGTCTTGACTCTCGAGGCACCAGTGATATTCGAACTCACGATATCCTGTTTACTAGACAGGCGCTTTAACCAACTAAGCCACGGCGCCTGCGCAGCGTCTTGTTCAGGCAGTGACACCATCAGAAGTGTTTCGAAGTAAACTTCGAAAACAAAAAAACTAGAGAGCCGTTTGTCTTGACTCTCGAGGCACCGGTGAAATTCGAACTCACGATCTCCTGTTTACTAGACAGGCGCTTTAACTAACTAAGCCATGGCGCCTGCGCAGCGCCTTGTTCAGTCAGTGACACCATCAGAAGTATTTCGAACAAAACTTCGAAAACAAAAAAGTAGAGAGACGTTTGTCTTGACTCTCGAGGCACCGGTGATATTCGAACTCACGATCTCCTGTTTACTAGACAGGCGCTTTAACCAACTAAGCCACGGCGCCTGCGCAGCGTCTTGTTCAGGCAGTGACACCATCAGAAGTGTTTCGAAGTAAACTTCGAAAAAAAAACTAGAGAGCCGTTTGTCTTGACTCTCGAGGCACCGGTGAAATTCGAACTCACGATCTCCTGTTTACTAGACAGGCGCTTTAACTAACTAAGCCATGGCGCCTGCGCAGCGCCTTGTTCAGTCAGTGACACCATCAGAAGTATTTCGCACTAAACTTCGAAAACAAGAAACTTGAGAGACGTTTGTCTTGACTCTCGAGGCACAGGTGAGATTCGAACTCACGATCTCCTGTTTACTAGACAGGCGCTTTAACCAACTAAGCCATGGCGCCTGCGCAACGCCTTGTTCAGTCAGTGACACCATCAGAAGTATTTCGAACTAAACTTCGAAAACAAGAAACTTGAGAGACGTTTGTCTTGACTCTCGAGGCACAGGTGAGATTCGAACTCACGATCTTCCTTTTACTAGATAGGCGCTTTAACCAACTAAGCCACGGCGCCTGCGCAGCCTGTTGTTCAGGCAGTGACACCATCAGAAGTATTTCGAACTAAACTTCGAAAACAAAAAGCTAGAGAGATGTTTGTCTTGACTCTCGAGGCACCGGTGAGATTTGAACTCACGATCTCCTGTTTACTATACAGGCGCTTTAACCAACTAAGCCACGGCACCTGTGCAGCGTCTTGTTCAGGCAGTGACACCATCAGAAGTATTTCGAACTAAACTTCGAAAACAAAAAACTAGAGACGTTAGTCTGGACTCCCGAGGCACCGGTGAGATTCGAACTCACGATCTCCTGTTTACTAGACAAGCGCTTTAACTAACTAAGCCACGGCACCTGCGCAGCGTCTTGTTCAGGCAGTGACACCATCTGAAGTATTTCGAACTATACTTCGAAAACGAAAAAACTAGAGAGACGTTTGTCTTCACTCTCGAGGCACCGGTGAGATTCGAACTAACGATCTCCGGTTTACTAGACAGGCGCTTTAACCAAATAAGCCACGGCGCCGGCGCAGCGTCTTGTTCAGGCAGTGACACCATCAGAAGTATTTCGAACTAAACTTCGAAAACAAAAGTACTGAAAGTTGGGCGAGTTCGTACTCGATCATGACTTCTTTGCGGAAACACGTGCACGGACACAAGGAAAAGAGGCAAACAACACGGGCGCCCGTGTTGTTTGCCTCTTTTCCTTGTGTCCGTGTACGTGTTTGCGCAAAGAAGTCATGAATGTTCGAAAACAAAAAACTAGAGAGACGTTTGTCTTGACTCTCGAGGCACCGGTGATATTCGAACTCACGATCTCCTGTTTACTAGACAGGCGCTTTAACCAACTAAGCCACGGCGCCTGCGCAGCGTCTTGTTCAGGCAGTGACACCATCAGAAGTATTTCGAACTAAACTTCGAAAAACAGAAACTTGAGAGACAATTGTCTTGACTCTCGAGGCACAGGTGAGATTCGAACTCACGATCTTCCTCTTACTAGACAGGCGCTTTAACTAACTAAGCCACAGCGCCCGCGCAGCGTCTTGTTCAGGCAGTGACACCATCAGAAGTATTTCAAACTATACTTCGAAAACAAAAAACTAGAGAGACATTAGTCTTGACTCTCGAGGCACCGGTGAGATTCGAACTCACGATCTCCTGTTTACTAGAAAGGCGCTTTAACTAACTAAGCCACAGCGCCTGCGCAGCATTATGTTCAGGCAGTGACACCATCAGAAGTATTTCTAACTAAACTTCGAAAACAAAAAAAAACTAGAGAGACGTTAGTCTTGACTATCGAGGCACCGGTGAGATTCGAACTCATAATCTTCTGTTTACTAGACAGGCGCTTTAACCAACTAAGCCACGGCGCCTGCGCAGCCTGTTGTTCAGGCAGTGACACCATCAGAAGTATTTCGAACTAAACTTCGAAAACAAAAAACTAGAGACGTTAGTCTTGACTCCCGAGGCACCGGTGAGATTCGAACTCACCATCTCCGGTTTACTAGACAGGCGCTTTAACCAAATAAGCCACGGCGCCGGCGCAGCGTCTTGTTCAGGCAGTGACACCATCAGAAGTATTTCGAACTAAACTTCGAAAACAAAAGTACTGAAAGTTGGGCGAGTTCGTACTCGATCATGACTTCTTTGCGGAAACACGTACACGGACACAAGGAAAAGAGGCAAACAACACGGGCGCCCGTGTTGTTTGCCTCTTTTCCTTGTGTCCGTGTACGTGTTTGCGCAAAGAAGTCATGAATGTTCGAAAACAGAAAACTAGAGAGACGTTAGTCTTGACTCCCGAGGCACCGGTGAGATTCGAACTCACGATCTCCTGTTTACTAGACAGGCGCTTTAACTAACTAAGCCACGGCGCCTGCACAGCGTCTTGTTCAGGCAGTGACACCATCAGAAGTATTTCGAACTAAACTTCGAAAACAAAAAACTAGAGAGACGTTTGTCTTGACTCTCGAGGCACCGGTGAAATTCGAACTCACGATCTCCTGTTTACTAGACAGGCGCTTTAACTAACTAAGCCATGGCGCCTGCGCAGCGCCTTGTTCAGTCAGTGACACCATCAGAAGTATTTCTAACTAAACTTCGAAAACAAAAAAAATTAGAGAGACGTTAGTCTTGACTCTCGAGGCACCGGTGAGATTCGAACTCATGATCTGTTTACTAGACAGGCGCTTTACCCAACTAAGCCACGGCACCTGTGCAGCGTCTTGTTCAGGCAGTGACACCATCAGAAGTATTTCGAACTAAACTTCGAAAACAAAAAACTAGAGACGTTAGTCTTGACTCCCGAGGCACCGGTGAGATTCGAACTCACGATCTCCTGTTTACTAGACAAGCGCTTTAACTAACTAAGCCACGGCGCCTGCGCAGCGTCTTGTTCAGGCAGTGACACCATCTGAAGTATTTCGAACTATACTTCGAAAACGAAAAAACTAGAGACACGTTTGTCTTCACTCTCGAGGCACCGGTGAGATTCGAACTAACGATCTCCGGTTTACTAGACAGGCGCTTTAACCAAATAAGCCACGGCGCCGGCGCAGCGTCTTGTTCAGGCAGTGACACCATCAGAAGTATTTCGAAGTAAACTTCGAAAACAAAAAACTAGAGAGCCGTTTGTCTTGACTCTCGAGGCACCGGTGAGATTCGAACTCACGATCTCTTGTTTACTAGACAGGCGTTTAACTGACTGAGCCACGGCACCTGCGCAGCGCCTTGTTCAGTCAGTGACACCATCAGAAGTATTTCGAACTAAACTTCGAAAACAAAAAGCTAGAGAGATGTTTGTCTTGACTCTCGAGGCACCGGTGAGATTCGAACTCACGATATCCTGTTTACTAGACAGGCGCTTTAACTAACTAAGCCACGGCGCCTGCGCAGCGTTTTGTTCAGGCAGTGACACCATCAGAAGTATTTCGAACTAAACTTCGAAAACAAAAGTACTGAAAGTTGGGCGAGTTCGTACTCGATCATGACTTCTTTGCGGAAACACGTGCACGGACACAAGGAAAAGAGGCAAACAACACGGGCGCCCGTGTTGTTTGCCTCTTTTCCTTGTGTCCGTGTACGTGTTTGCGCAAAGAAGTCATGAATGTTCGAAAACAAAAAAACTAGAGAGACGTTAGTCTTGACTCCCGAGGCACCGGTGAGATTCGAACTCAAGATCTCCTGTTTACTAGACAGGCGCTTTAACTAACTAAGCCACAGCGCCTGTGCAGCGTTTTGTTCAGGCAGTGACACCATCAGAATTATTTCGAACTAAACTTCGAAAACAAAAAACTAGAGAGACGTTTGTCTTTCTCGAGACACCGGTGAGATTCGAACTCATGATCTCCTGTTTACTAGACAGGCGCTTTAACCAACTAAGCCACGGCGTCTGCGCAGCGTCTTGTTCAGGCAGTGACACCATCAGAAGTATTTCGAACTAAACTTCGAAAACAAAAAAACTAGAGAGACGTTTGTCTTGACTCTCGAGGCACCGGTGAGATTCGAACGCACGATCTCCGGTTTACTAGACAGGCGCTTTAACCAAATGAGCCACGGCGCCTGCGCAGCGTCTTGTTCAGGCAGTGACACCATTAGAAGTATTTCGAACCATACTTCGAAAACAAAAAAAAACTAGAGAGACGTTAGTCTTGACTCTCGAGGCACCAGTGAGATTCGAACTCTCGATCTCCTGTTTGCTAGACAGGCGCTTTAACCAACTAAGCCACGGCGCCCGCGCAGCGTCTTGTTCAGGCAGTGACACCATCAGAAGCATTTAGAAGTAAACTTTGAAAACAAAAAACTAGACAGACGTTTGTCTTGACTCTCGTGGCACCGGTGAGATTCAGACAAATGATCTCCTGTTTACTAGACATGCGCTTTAACCAACTAAGCCACGGCACTTGCGCAGCGTCTTGTTCAGGCAGTGACACCATCAGAAGTATTTCGAACTAAACTTCGAAAACAAAAACTAGAGAGCCGTTTGTCTTGACTCTCGAGGATTTGGTGAGATTCGAACTCACGACCTCCTGTTTACTAGACAGGCGCTCTAACTAACTAACCCACGGCGCCTGCGCAGCGTCTTGTTCAGGCAGTGACACCATCAGAAGTATTTTGAACTAAACTTCGAAAACAAAAAAACTAGAGAGACGTTTGTCTTGACTCTCGAGGCACCGGTGAGATTCGAACTCATGATCTCCTGTTTACTAGACAGGCGCTTTAACCAACTAAGCCACGGCGCCTACGCAGCGTCTTGTTCAGGCAGTAACACCATCAGAAGTATTTCGAACTAGACTTCGAAAACAAAAAAGTAGAGGGACGTTTGTCTTGACTCTCGAGGCACCGGTGATATTCGAACTCACGATCTCCTGTTTACTAGACAGGCGCTTTAACCAACTAAGCCACGGCGCCTGCGCAGCGTCTTGTTCAGGCAGTGACACCATCAGAAGTATTTCGAACTAAACTTCGAAAAACAGAAACTTGAGAGACAATTGTCTTGACTCTCGAGGCACAGGTGAGATTCGAACTCACGATCTTCCTCTTACTAGACAGGCGCTTTAACTAACTAAGCCACAGCGCCCGCGCAGCGTCTTGTTCAGGCAGTGACACCATCAGAAGTATTTCAAACTATACTTCGAAAACAAAAAACTAGAGAGACATTAGTCTTGACTCTCGAGGCACCGGTGAGATTCGAACTCACGATCTCCTGTTTACTAGAAAGGCGCTTTAACTAACTAAGCCACAGCGCCTGCGCAGCATTATGTTCAGGCAGTGACACCATCAGAAGTATTTCTAACTAAACTTCGAAAACAAAAAAAAAACTAGAGAGACGTTAGTCTTGACTATCGAGGCACCGGTGAGATTCGAACTCATAATCTTCTGTTTACTAGACAGGCGCTTTAACCAACTAAGCCACGGCGCCTGCGCAGCCTGTTGTTCAGGCAGTGACACCATCAGAAGTATTTCGAACTAAACTTCGAAAACAAAAAACTAGAGACGTTAGTCTTGACTCCCGAGGCACCGGTGAGATTCGAACTCACGATCTCCGGTTTACTAGACAGGCGCTTTAACCAAATAAGCCACGGCGCCGGCGCAGCGTCTTGTTCAGGCAGTGACACCATCAGAAGTATTTCGAACTAAACTTCGAAAACAAAAGTACTGAAAGTTGGGCGAGTTCGTACTCGATCATGACTTCTTTGCGGAAACACGTACACGGACACAAGGAAAAGAGGCAAACAACACGGGCGCCCGTGTTGTTTGCCTCTTTTCCTTGTGTCCGTGTACGTGTTTGCGCAAAGAAGTCATGAATGTTCGAAAACAGAAAACTAGAGAGACGTTAGTCTTGACTCCCGAGGCACCGGTGAGATTCGAACTCACGATCTCCTGTTTACTAGACAGGCGCTTTAACTAACTAAGCCACGGCGCCTGCGCAGCGTCTTGTTCAGGCAGTGACACCATCAGAAGTATTTCGAACTAAACTTCGAAAACAAAAAACTAGAGAGACGTTAGTCTTGACTCCCGAGGCACCGGTGAGATTCGAACTCAAGATCTCCTGTCTACTAGACAGGCGCTTTAACTAACTAAGCCACGGCGCCTGCTCAGCGTCTTGTTCAGGCAGTGACACCATCAGAAGTGTTTCGAAGTAAACTTCGAAAACAAAAAAAACTAGAGAGCCGTTTGTCTTGACTTTCGAGGCACCGGAGAAATTCGAACTCACGATCTCCTGTTTACTAGACAGGCGCTTTAACTAACTTAGCCATGGCGCCTGCGCAGCGCCTTGTTCAGTCAGTGACACCATCAGAAGTATTTCGAACAAAACTTCGAAAACAAAAAAGTAGAGAGACGTTTGTCTTGACTCTCGAGGCACCGGTGATATTCGAACTCACGATCTCCTGTTTACTAGACAGGCGCTTTAACTAACTAAGCCATGGCGCCTGCGCAGCGCCTTGTTCAGTCAGTGACACCATCAGAAGTATTTCGAACAAAACTTCGAAAAGAAAAAAGTAGAGAGACGTTTGTCTTGACTCTCGAGGCACCGGTGATATTCGAACTCACGATCTGCTGTTTACTAGACAGGCGCTTTAACCAACTAAGCCACGGCGCCTGCGCAGCGTCTTGTTCAGGCAGTGACACCATCAGAAGTGTTTTGAAGTAAACTTCGAAAAAAAACTAGAGAGCCGTTTGTCTTGACTCTCGAGGCACCGGTGAAATTCGAACTCACGATCTCCTGTTTACTAGACAGGCGCTTTAACTAACTAAGCCATGGCGCCTGCGCAGCGCCTTGTTCAGTCAGTGACACCGTCAGAAGTATTTCGAACTAAACTTCGAAAACAAGAAACTTGAGAGACGTTTGTCTTGACTCTCGAGGCACAGGTGAGATTCGAACTCAGGATCTTCCTTTTACTAGATAGGCGCTTTAACTAACTAAGCCACAGCGCCTGCGCAGCGTCTTGTTCAGGCAGTGACACCATCAGAATTATTTCGAACTAAACTTCGAAAACAAAAAACTAGAGAGACGTTTGTCTCGACTCTCGAGACACCGCTAAGATTCGAACTCATGATCTCCTGTTTACTAGGCAGGCGCTTTAACCAACTAAGCCACGGCGTCTGCGCAGCGTCTTGTTCAGGCAGTGACACCATCAGAAGTATTTCGAACTAAACTTCGAAAACAAAAAACTAGAGAGACGTTTGTCTTGACTCTCGAGGCACCGGTGAGATTCGAACGCACGATCTCCGGTTTACTAGACAGGCGCTTTAACCAAATGAGCCACGGCGCCTGCGCAGCGTCTTGTTCAGGCAGTGACACCATTAGAAGTATTTCGAACAATACTTCAAAAACAAAAAAAAACTAGAGAGACGTTAGTCTTGACTCTCGAGGCACCGGTGAGATTCGAACTCTCGATCTCCTGTTTGCTAGACAGGCGCTTTAACCAACTAAGCCACGGCGCCCGCGCAGCGTCTTGTTCAGGCAGTGACACCATCAGAAGCACTTAGAACTAAACTTCGAAAACAAAAAACTAGACAGACGTTTGTCTTGACTCTCGTGGCACCGGTGAGATTCGGACAAATGATCTCCTGTTTACTAGACATGCGCTTTAACCAACTAAGCCACGGCGCCTGCGCAGCGTCTTGTTCAGGCAGTGACACCATCAGAAGTATTTCGAACTAAACTTCGAAAACAAAAACTAGAGATCCGTTTGTCTTGACTCTCGAGGCACCGGTGAGATTCGAACCCACGATCTCTTGTTTACTAGACAGGCGCTTTAACTAACTGAGCCACGGCGCCTGCGCAGCCTGTTGTTCAGGCAGTGACACCATCAGAAGTATTTCGAACTAAACTTCGAAAACAAAAAGCTAGAGAGATGTTTGTCTTGACTATCGAGGCACCGGTGAGATTTGAACTCACGCTCTCCTGTTTACTAGACAGGCGCTTTAACCAACTAAGCCACGGCACCTGTGCAGCGTCTTGTTCAGGCAGCGACACTATCAGAAGTATTTCGAACTATACTTCGAAAACAAAAAAAACTAGAGAGACGTTTGTCTTCACTCTCGAGGCACCGGTGAGATTCGAACTCACGATCTCAGGTTTACTAGACAGGCGCTTTAACCAAATAAGCCACGGCGCCGGCGCAGCGTCTTGTTCAGGCAGTGACACCATCAGAAGTATTTCGAACTAAACTTCGAAAACAAAAGTACTGAAAGTTGGGCGAGTTCGTACTCGATCATGACTTCTTTGCGGAAACACGTACACGGACACAAGGAAAACAGGCAAACAACACGGGCGCCCGTGTTGTTTGCCTCTTTTCCTTGTGTCCGTGTACGTGTTTGCGCAAAGAAGTCATGAATGTTCGAAAACAAGAAACTAGAGAGACGTTAGTCTTGACTCCCGAGGCACCGGTGAGATTCGAACTCACGATCTCCTGTTTACTAGACAGGCGCTTTAACTAACTAAGCCACGGCGCCTGCGCAGCGTCTTGTTCAGGCAGTGACACTATCAGAAGTATTTCGAACTAAACTTCGAAAACAAAAAACTAGAGAGAGGTTTGTCTTGACTCTCGCGGCACCGGTGAGATTCGAACTCATGATCTCCTGTTTACTAGACAGGCGCTTTAACCAACTAAGCCACGGCGCCTACGCAGCGTCTTGTTCAGGCAGTGACACCATCACAAGTATTTCGAACTAGACTTCGAAAACAAAAAAGTAGAGAGACGTTTGTCTTGACTCTCGAGGCACCAGTGATATTCGAACTCACGATATCCTGTTTACAAGACAGGCGCTTTAACCAACTAAGCCACGGCGCCTGCGCAGCGTCTTGTTCAGGCAGTGACACCATCAGAAGTGTTTCGAAGTAAACTTCGAAAACAAAAAAACTAGAGAGCCGTTTGTCTTGACTCTCGAGGCACCGGTGAAATTCGAACTCACGATCTCCTGTTTACTAGACAGGCGCTTTAACTAACTAAGCCATGGCGCCTGCGCAGCGCCTTGTTCAGTCAGTGACACCATCAGAAGTATTTCGAACAAAACTTCGAAAACAAAAAAGTAGAGAGACGTTTGTCTTGACTCTCGAGGCACCGGTGATATTCGAACTCACGATCTCCTGTTTACTAGACAGGCGCTTTAACCAACTAAGCCACGGCGCCTGCGCAGCGTCTTGTTCAGGCAGTGACACCATCAGAAGTGTTTCGAAGTAAACTTCGAAAAAAAAACTAGAGAGCCGTTTGTCTTGACTCTCGAGGCACCGGTGAAATTCGAACTCACGATCTCCTGTTTACTAGACAGGCGCTTTAACTAACTAAGCCATGGCGCCTGCGCAGCGCCTTGTTCAGTCAGTGACACCATCAGAAGTATTTCGAACTAAACTTCGAAAACAAGAAACTTGAGAGACGTTTGTCTTGACTCTCGAGGCACAGGTGAGATTCGAACTCACGATCTCCTGTTTACTAGACAGGCGCTTTAACCAACTAAGCCATGGCGCCTGCGCAACGCCTTGTTCAGTCAGTGACACCATCAGAAGTATTTCGAACTAAACTTCGAAAACAAGAAACTTGAGAGACGTTTGTCTTGACTCTCGAGGCACAGGTGAGATTCGAACTCACGATTTTCCTTTTACTAGATAGGCGCTTTAACCAACTAAGCCACGGCGCCTGCGCAGCCTGTTGTTCAGGCAGTGACACCATCAGAAGTATTTCGAACTAAACTTCGAAAACAAAAAGCTAGAGAGATGTTTGTCTTGACTCTCGAGGCACCGGTGAGATTTGAACTCACGATCTCCTGTTTACTATACAGGCGCTTTAACCAACTAAGCCACGGCACCTGTGCCGCGTCTTGTTCAGGCAGTGACACCATCAGAAGTATTTCGAACTAAACTTCGAAAACAAAAAACTAGAGACGTTAGTCTTGACTCCCGAGGCACCGGTGAGATTCGAACTCACGATCTCCTGTTTACTAGACAAGCGCTTTAACTAACTAAGCCACGGCGCCTGCGCAGCGTCTTGTTCAGGCAGTGACACCATCTGAAGTATTTCGAACTATACTTCGAAAACGAAAAAACTAGAGAGACGTTTGTCTTCACTCTCGAGGCACCGGTGAGATTCGAACTAACGATCTCCGGTTTACTAGACAGGCGCTTTAACCAAATAAGCCACGGCGCCGGCGCAGCGTCTTGTTCAGGCAGTGACACCATCAGAAGTATTTCGAACTAAACTTCGAAAACAAAAGTACTGAAAGTTGGGCGAGTTCGTACTCGATCATGACTTCTTTGCGGAAACACGTGCACGGACACAAGGAAAAGAGGCAAACAACACGGGCGCCCGTGTTGTTTGCCTCTTTTCCTTGTGTCCGTGTACGTGTTTGCGCAAAGAAGTCATGAATGTTCGAAAACAAAAAACTAGAGAGACGTTAGTCTTGACTGCCGAGGCACCGGTGAGATTCGAACTCAAGATCTCCTGTTTACTAGACAGGCGCTTTAACTAACTAAGCCACAGCGCCTGTGCAGCGTCTTGTTCAGGCAGTGACACCATCAGAATTATTTCGAACTAAACTTCGAAAACAAAAAACTAGAGAGACGTTTGTCTTTCTCGAGACACCGGTGAGATTCGAACTCATGATCTCCTGTTTACTAGACAGGCGCTTTAACCAACTAAGCCACGGCGTCTGCGCAGCGTCTTGTTCAGGCAGTGACATCATCAGAAGTATTTCGAACTAAACTTCGAAAACAAAAAAACTAGAGAGACGTTTGTCTTGACTCTCGAGGCACCGGTGAGATTCGAACGCACGATCTCCGGTTTACTAGACAGGCGCTTTAACCAAATGAGCCACGGCGCCTGCGCAGCGTCTTGTTCAGGCAGTGACACCATTAGAAGTATTTCGAACCATACTTCGAAAACAAAAAAAACTAGAGAGACGTTAGTCTTGACTCTCGAGGCACCAGTGAGATTCGAACTCACGATATCCTGTTTACTAGACAGGCGCTTTAACCAACTAAGCCACGGCGCCTGCGCAGCGTCTTGTTCAGGCAGTGACACCATCAGAAGTGTTTCGAAGTAAACTTCGAAAACAAAAAAACTAGAGAGCCGTTTGTCTTGACTCTCGAGGCACCGGTGAAATTCGAACTCACGATCTCCTGTTTACTAGACAGGCGCTTTAACTAACTAAGCCATGGCGCCTGCGCAGCGCCTTGTTCAGTCAGTGACACCATCAGAAGTATTTCGAACAAAACTTCGAAAACAAAAAAGTAGAGAGACATTTGTCTTGACTCTCGAGGCACCGGTGATATTCGAACTCACGATCTCCTGTTTACTAGACAGGCGCTTTAACCAACTAAGCCACGGCGCCTGCGCAGCGTCTTGTTCAGGCAGTGACACCATCAGAAGTGTTTCGAAGTAAACTTCGAAAAAAAAACTAGAGAGCCGTTTGTCTTGACTCTCGAGGCACCGGTGAAATTCGAACTCACGATCTCCTGTTTACTAGACAGGCGCTTTAACTAACTAAGCCATGGCGCCTGCGCAGCGCCTTGTTCAGTCAGTGACACCATCAGAAGTATTTCGAACTAAACTTCGAAAACAAGAAACTTGAGAGACGTTTGTCTTGACTCTCGAGGCACAGGTGAGATTCGAACTCACGATCTCCTGTTTACTAGACAGGCGCTTTAACCAACTAAGCCATGGCGCCTGCGCAACGCCTTGTTCAGTCAGTGACACCATCAGAAGTATTTCGAACTAAACTTCGAAAACAAGAAACTTGAGAGCCGTTTGTCTTGACTCTCGAGGCACAGGTGAGATTCGAACTCACGATCTTCCTTTTACTAGATAGGCGCTTTAACCAACTAAGCCACGGCGCCTGCGCAGCCTGTTGTTCAGGCAGTGACACCATCAGAAGTATTTCGAACTAAACTTCGAAAACAAAAAGCTAGAGAGATGTTTGTCTTGACTCTCGAGGCACCGGTGAGATTTGAACTCACGATCTCCTGTTTACTATACAGGCGCTTTAACCAACTAAGCCACGGCACCTGTGCAGCGTCTTGTTCAGGCAGTGACACCATCAGAAGTATTTCGAACTAAACTTCGAAAACAAAAAACTAGAGACGTTAGTCTTGACTCCCGAGGCACCGGTGAGATTCGAACTCACGATCTCCTGTTTACTAGACAAGCGCTTTAACTAACTAAGCCACGGCGCCTGCGCAGCGTCTTGTTCAGGCAGTGACACCATCTGAAGTATTTCGAACTATACTTCGAAAACGAAAAAACTAGAGAGACGTTTGTCTTCACTCTCGAGGCACCGGTGAGATTCGAACTAACGATCTCCGGTTTACTAGACAGGCGCTTTAACCAAATAAGCCACGGCGCCGGCGCAGCGTCTTGTTCAGGCAGTGACACCATCAGAAGTATTTCGAACTAAACTTCGAAAACAAAAGTACTGAAAGTTGGGCGAGTTCGTACTCGATCATGACTTCTTTGCGGAAACACGTGCACGGACACAAGGAAAAGAGGCAAACAACACGGGCGCCCGTGTTGTTTGCCTCTTTTCCTTGTGTCCGTGTACGTGTTTGCGCAAAGAAGTCATGAATGTTCGAAAACAAAAAACTAGAGAGACGTTAGTCTTGACTCCCGAGGCACCGGTGAGATTCGAACTCAAGATCTCCTGTTTACTAGACAGGCGCTTTAACTAACTAAGCCACAGCGCCTGTGCAGCGTCTTGTTCAGGCAGTGACACCATCAGAATTATTTCGAACTAAACTTCGAAAACAAAAAACTAGAGAGACGTTTGTCTTTCTCGAGACACCGGTGAGATTCGAACTCATGATCTCCTGTTTACTAGACAGGCGCTTTAACCAACTAAGCCACGGCGTCTGCGCAGCGTCTTGTTCAGGCAGTGACATCATCAGAAGTATTTCGAACTAAACTTCGAAAACAAAAAAACTAGAGAGACGTTTGTCTTGACTCTCGAGGCACCGGTGAGATTCGAACGCACGATCTCCGGTTTACTAGACAGGCGCTTTAACCAAATGAGCCACGGCGCCTGCGCAGCGTCTTGTTCAGGCAGTGACACCTTTAGAAGTATTTCGAACCATACTTCGAAAACAAAAAAAAACTAGAGAGACGTTAGTCTTGACTCTCGAGGCACCAGTGAGATTCGAAATCTCGATCTCCTGTTTGCTAGACAGGCGCTTTAACCAACTAAGCCACGGCGCCCGCGCAGCGTCTTGTTCAGGCAGTGACACCATCAGAAGCATTTAGAAGTAAACTTCGAAAACAAAAAACTAGACAGACGTTTGTCCTGACTCTCGTGGCACCGGTGAGATTCAGACAAATGATCTCCTGTTTACTAGACATGCGCTTTAACCAACTAAGCCACGGCACCTGCGCAGCGTCTTGTTCAGGCAGTAACACCATCAGAAGTATTTCGAACTAAACTTCGAAAACAAAAACTAGAGAGCCGTTTGTCTTGACTCTCGAGGATTTGGTGAGATTCGAACTCACGATCTCTTGTTTACTAGAAAGGCGCTTTAACTAACTGAGCCACGGCGCCTGCACAGCGCCTTGTTCAGTCAGTGACACCATCAGAAGTATTTCGAACTAAACTTCGAAAACAAAAAAACTTGAGAGACGTTTGTCTTGACTCTCGAGGCACAGGTGAGATTCGAACTCACAATCTTTCTTTCACTAGACAGGCCCTTTATATAACTAAGCCACAGCGCCTGCACAGCGTCTTGTTCAGGCAGTGACACCATCAAAAGTATTTCGAACTAAACTTCGAAAACAAAAAAAACTAGAGAGATGTCTGTCTTGACTCTCGAGGCACCGGTGAGATTCGAACCCACGATTTCCTGTTTACTAGACAGGCGCTTTAACTAGAGAAGCCACGGCGCCTGCGCAGCGTCTTGTTCAGGCAGTGACACCATCAGAAGTATTTGGAACTATACTTCGAAAACAAAAAACTAGAGAGACGTTAGTCTTCACTCTCGACGCACCGGTGAGATTCGAACTCACGATGTCCTGTTTACTAGACAGGCGCTCTAACCAACTAAGCCACCGCTGCCTGCGCAGCGTCTCGTTCAGGCAGTGACACCATCAGAAGCATTTCGAACTAAACTTCGAAAACAAAAGTACTGAAAGTTGGGCGAGTTCGTACTCGATCATGACTTCTTTGCGGAAACACGTACACGGACACAAGGAAAAGAGGCAAACAACACGGGCGCCCGTGTTGTTTGCCTCTTTTCCTTGTGTCCGTGTACGTGTTTGCGCAAAGAAGTCATGAATGTTCGAAAACAAAAAACTAGAGAGACGTTAGTCTTGACTCCCGAGGCACCGGTGAGATTCGAACTCAAGATCTCCTGTTTACTAGACAGGCGCTTTAACTAACTAAGCCACGGCGCCTGCGCAGCGTCTTGTTTAGGCAGTGACACCATCAGAAGTGTTTCGAAGTAAACTTCGAAAACAAAAAAACTAGAGAGCCGTTTGTCTTGACTTTCGAGGCACCGGTGAAATTCGAACTCACGATCTCCTGTTTACTAGACAGGCGCTTTAACTAACTAAGCCATGGCGCCTGCGCAGCGCCTTGTTCAGTCAGTGACACCATCAGAAGTATTTCGAACAAAACTTCGAAAACAAAAAAGTAGAGAGACGTTCGTCTTGACTCTCGAGGCACCGGTGATATTCGAACTCACGATCTCCTGTTTACTAGACAGGCGCTTTAACTAACTAAGCCATGGCGCCTGCGCAGCGCCTTGTTCAGTCAGTGACACCATCAGAAGTATTTCGAACAAATCTTCGAAAAGAAAAAAGTAGAGAGACGTTTGTCTTGACTCTCGAGGCACCGGTGATATTCGAACTCACGATCTCCTGTTTACTAGACAGGCGCTTTAACCAACTAAGCCACGGCGCCTGCGCAGCGTCTTGTTCAGGCAGTGACACCATCAGAAGTGTTTTGAAGTAAACTTCGAAAAAAAACTAGAGAGCCGTTTGTCTTGACTCTCGAGGCACCGGTGAAATTCGAAGTCACGATCTCCTGTTTACTAGACAGGCGCTTTAACTAACTAAGCCATGGCGCCTGCGCAGCGCCTTGTTCAGTCAGTGACACCGTCCGAAGTATTTCGAACTAAACTTCGAAAACAAGAAAATTGAGAGACGTTTGTCTTCACTCTCGAGGCACAGGTGAGATTCGAACTCAGGATCTTCCTTTTACTAGATAGGCGCTTTAACTAACTAAGCCACAGCGCCTGCGCAGCGTCTTGTTCAGGCAGTGACACCATCAGAATTATTTCGAACTAAACTTCGAAAACAAAAAACTAGAGAGACGTTTGTCTCGACTCTCGAGACACCGCTGAGATTCGAACTCATGATCTCCTGTTTACTAGACAGGCGCTTTAACCAACTAAGCCACGGCGTCTGCGCAGCGTCTTGTTCAGGCAGTGACACCATCAGAAGTATTTCGAACTAAACTTCGAAAACAAAAAACTAGAGAGACGTTTGTCTTGACTCTCGAGGCACCGGTGAGATTCGAACGCACGATCTCCGGTTTACTAGACAGGCGCTTTAACCAAATGAGCCACGGCGCCTGCGCAGCGTCTTGTTCAGGCAGTGACACCATTAGAAGTATTTCGAACAATACTTCGAAAACAAAAAAAAACTAGAGAGACGTTAGTCTTGACTCTCGAGGCACCGGTGAGATTCGAACTCTCGATCTCCTGTTTGCTAGACAGGCGCTTTAACCCACTAAGCCACGGCGCCCGCGCAGCGTCTTGTTCAGGCAGTGACACCATCAGAAGCACTTAGAACTAAACTTCGAAAACAAAAAACTAGACAGACGTTTGTCTTGACTCTCGTGGCACCGGTGAGATTCGGACAAATGATCTCCTGTTTACTAGACAGGCGCTTTAACCAACTAAGCCACGGCGTCTGCGCAGCGTCTTGTTCAGGCAGTGACATCATCAGAAGTATTTCGAACTAAACTTCGAAAACAAAAAAACTAGAGAGACGTTTGTCTTGACTCTCGAGGCACCGGTGAGATTCGAACGCACGATCTCCGGTTTACTAGACAGGCGCTTTAACCAAATGAGCCACGGCGCCTGCGCAGCGTCTTGTTCAGGCAGTGACACCTTTAGAAGTATTTCGAACCATACTTCGAAAACAAAAAAAAACTAGAGAGACGTTAGTCTTGACTCTCGAGGCACCAGTGAGATTCGAAATCTCGATCTCCTGTTTGCTAGACAGGCGCTTTAACCAACTAAGCCACGGCGCCCGCGCAGCGTCTTGTTCAGGCAGTGACACCATCAGAAGCATTTAGAAGTAAACTTCGAAAACAAAAAACTAGACAGACGTTTGTCCTGACTCTCGTGGCACCGGTGAGATTCAGACAAATGATCTCCTGTTTACTAGACATGCGCTTTAACCAACTAAGCCACGGCACCTGCGCAGCGTCTTGTTCAGGCAGTAACACCATCAGAAGTATTTCGAACTAAACTTCGAAAACAAAAACTAGAGAGCCGTTTGTCTTGACTCTCGAGGATTTGGTGAGATTCGAACTCACGATCTCTTGTTTACTAGAAAGGCGCTTTAACTAACTGAGCCACGGCGCCTGCACAGCGCCTTGTTCAGTCAGTGACACCATCAGAAGTATTTCGAACTAAACTTCGAAAACAAAAAAACTTGAGAGACGTTTGTCTTGACTCTCGAGGCACAGGTGAGATTCGAACTCACAATCTTTCTTTCACTAGACAGGCCCTTTATATAACTAAGCCACAGCGCCTGCACAGCGTCTTGTTCAGGCAGTGACACCATCAAAAGTATTTCGAACTAAACTTCGAAAACAAAAAAAACTAGAGAGATGTCTGTCTTGACTCTCGAGGCACCGGTGAGATTCGAACCCACGATTTCCTGTTTACTAGACAGGCGCTTTAACTAGAGAAGCCACGGCGCCTGCGCAGCGTCTTGTTCAGGCAGTGACACCATCAGAAGTATTTGGAACTATACTTCGAAAACAAAAAACTAGAGAGACGTTAGTCTTCACTCTCGACGCACCGGTGAGATTCGAACTCACGATGTCCTGTTTACTAGACAGGCGCTCTAACCAACTAAGCCACCGCTGCCTGCGCAGCGTCTCGTTCAGGCAGTGACACCATCAGAAGCATTTCGAACTAAACTTCGAAAACAAAAGTACTGAAAGTTGGGCGAGTTCGTACTCGATCATGACTTCTTTGCGGAAACACGTACACGGACACAAGGAAAAGAGGCAAACAACACGGGCGCCCGTGTTGTTTGCCTCTTTTCCTTGTGTCCGTGTACGTGTTTGCGCAAAGAAGTCATGAATGTTCGAAAACAAAAAACTAGAGAGACGTTAGTCTTGACTCCCGAGGCACCGGTGAGATTCGAACTCAAGATCTCCTGTTTACTAGACAGGCGCTTTAACTAACTAAGCCACGGCGCCTGCGCAGCGTCTTGTTCAGGCAGTGACACCATCAGAAGTGTTTCGAAGTAAACTTCGAAAACAAAAAAACTAGAGAGCCGTTTGTCTTGACTTTCGAGGCACCGGTGAAATTCGAACTCACGATCTCCTGTTTACTAGACAGGCGCTTTAACTAACTAAGCCATGGCGCCTGCGCAGCGCCTTGTTCAGTCAGTGACACCATCAGAAGTATTTCGAACAAAACTTCGAAAACAAAAAAGTAGAGAGACGTTCGTCTTGACTCTCGAGGCACCGGTGATATTCGAACTCACGATCTCCTGTTTACTAGACAGGCGCTTTAACTAACTAAGCCATGGCGCCTGCGCAGCGCCTTGTTCAGTCAGTGACACCATCAGAAGTATTTCGAACAAATCTTCGAAAAGAAAAAAGTAGAGAGACGTTTGTCTTGACTCTCGAGGCACCGGTGATATTCGAACTCACGATCTCCTGTTTACTAGACAGGCGCTTTAACCAACTAAGCCACGGCGCCTGCGCAGCGTCTTGTTCAGGCAGTGACACCATCAGAAGTGTTTTGAAGTAAACTTCGAAAAAAAACTAGAGAGCCGTTTGTCTTGACTCTCGAGGCACCGGTGAAATTCGAAGTCACGATCTCCTGTTTACTAGACAGGCGCTTTAACTAACTAAGCCATGGCGCCTGCGCAGCGCCTTGTTCAGTCAGTGACACCGTCCGAAGTATTTCGAACTAAACTTCGAAAACAAGAAAATTGAGAGACGTTTGTCTTCACTCTCGAGGCACAGGTGAGATTCGAACTCAGGATCTTCCTTTTACTAGATAGGCGCTTTAACTAACTAAGCCACAGCGCCTGCGCAGCGTCTTGTTCAGGCAGTGACACCATCAGAATTATTTCGAACTAAACTTCGAAAACAAAAAACTAGAGAGACGTTTGTCTCGACTCTCGAGACACCGCTGAGATTCGAACTCATGATCTCCTGTTTACTAGACAGGCGCTTTAACCAACTAAGCCACGGCGTCTGCGCAGCGTCTTGTTCAGGCAGTGACACCATCAGAAGTATTTCGAACTAAACTTCGAAAACAAAAAACTAGAGAGACGTTTGTCTTGACTCTCGAGGCACCGGTGAGATTCGAACGCACGATCTCCGGTTTACTAGACAGGCGCTTTAACCAAATGAGCCACGGCGCCTGCGCAGCGTCTTGTTCAGGCAGTGACACCATTAGAAGTATTTCGAACAATACTTCGAAAACAAAAAAAAACTAGAGAGACGTTAGTCTTGACTCTCGAGGCACCGGTGAGATTCGAACTCTCGATCTCCTGTTTGCTAGACAGGCGCTTTAACCCACTAAGCCACGGCGCCCGCGCAGCGTCTTGTTCAGGCAGTGACACCATCAGAAGCACTTAGAACTAAACTTCGAAAACAAAAAACTAGACAGACGTTTGTCTTGACTCTCGTGGCACCGGTGAGATTCGGACAAATGATCTCCTGTTTACTAGACATGCGCTTTAACCAACTAAGCCACGGCGCCTGCGCAGCGTCTTGTTCAGGCAGTGACACCATCAGAAGTATTTCGAACTAAACTTCGAAAACAAAAACTAGAGAGCCGTTTGTCTTGACTCTCGAGGCACCGGTGAGATTCGAACCCACGATCTCTTGTTTACTAGACAGGCGCTTTAACTAACTGAGCCACGGCGCCTGCGCAGCCTGTTGTTCAGGCAGTGACACCATCAGAAGTATTTCGAACTAAAATTCGAAAACAAAAAGCTAGAGAGATGTTCGTCTTGACTATCGAGGCACCGGTGAGATTTGAACTCACGCTCTCCTGTTTACTAGACAGGCGCTTTAACCAACTAAGCCACGGCACCTGTGCAGCGTCTTGTTCAGGCAGTGACACTATCAGAAGTATTTCGAACTATACTTCGAAAACAAAAAAAACTAGAGAGACGTTTGTCTTCACTCTCGAGGCACCGGTGAGATTCGAACTCACGATCTCAGGTTTACTAGACAGGTGCTTTAACCAAATAAGCCACGGCGCCGGCGCAGCATCTTGTTCAGGCAGTGACACCATCAGAAGTATTTCGAACTAAACTTCGAAAACAAAAGTACTGAAAGTTGGGCGAGTTCGTACTCGATCATGACTTCTTTGCGGAAACACGTACACGGACACAAGGAAAAGAGGCAAACAACACGGGCGCCCGTGTTGTTTGCCTCTTTTCCTTGTGTCCGTGTACGTGTTTGCGCAAAGAAGTCATGAATGTTCGAAAACAAGAAACTAGAGAGACGTTAGTCTTGACTCCCGAGGCACCGGTGAGATTCGAACTCACGATCTCCTGTTTACTAGACAGGCGCTTTAACTAACTAAGCCACGGCGCCTGCGCAGCGTCTTGTTCAGGCAGTGACACTATCAGAAGTATTTCGAACTAAACTTCGAAAACAAAAAACTAGAGAGACGTTTGTTTGACTCTCGCGGCACCGGTGAGATTCGAACTCATGATCTCCTGTTTACTAGACAGGCGCTTTAACCAACTAAGCCACGGCGCCTACGCAGCGTCTTGTTCAGGCAGTGACACCATCACAAGTATTTCGAACTAGACTTCGAAAACAAAAAAGTAGAGAGACGTTTGTCTTGACTCTCGAGGCACCAGTGATATTCGAACTCACGATATCCTGTCTACTAGACAGGCGCTTTAACCAACTAAGCCACGGCGCCTGCGCAGCGTCTTGTTCAGGCAGTGACACCATCAGAAGTGTTTCGAAGTAAACTTCGAAAACAAAAAAACTAGAGAGCCGTTTGTCTTGACTCTCGAGGCACCGGTGAAATTCGAACTCACGATCTCCTGTTTACTAGACAGGCGCTTTAACTAACTAAGCCATGGCGCCTGCGCAGCGCCTTGTTCAGTCAGTGACACCATCAGAAGTATTTCGAACAAAACTTCGAAAACAAAAAAGTAGAGAGACGTTTGTCTTGACTCTCGAGGCACCGGTGATATTCGAACTCACGATCTCCTGTTTACTAGACAGGCGCTTTAACCAACTAAGCCACGGCGCCTGCGCAGCGTCTTGTTCAGGCAGTGACACCATCAGAAGTGTTTCGAAGTAAACTTCGAAAAAAAAACTAGAGAGCCGTTTGTCTTGACTCTCGAGGCACCGGTGAAATTCGAACTCACGATCTCCTGTTTACTAGACAGGCGCTTTAACTAACTAAGCCATGGCGCCTGCGCAGCGCCTTGTTCAGTCAGTGACACCATCAGAAGTATTTCGAACTAAACTTCGAAAACAAGAAACTTGAGAGACGTTTGTCTTGACTCTCGAGGCACAGGTGAGATTCGAACTCACGATCTCCTGTTCACTAGACAGGCGCTTTAACCAACTAAGCCATGGCGCCTGCGCAACGCCTTGTTCAGTCAGTGACACCATCAGAAGTATTTCGAACTAAACTTCGAAAACAAGAAACTTGAGAGACGTTTGTCTTGACTCTCGAGGCACAGGTGAGATTCGAACTCACGATCTTCCTTTTACTAGATAGGCGCTTTAACCAACTAAGCCACGGCGCCTGCGCAGCCTGTTGTTCAGGCAGTGACACCATCAGAAGTATTTCGAACTAAACTTCGAAAACAAAAAGCTAGAGAGATGTTTGTCTTGACTCTCGAGGCACCGGTGAGATTTGAACTCACGATCTCCTGTTTACTGGACAGGCGCTTTAACCAACTAAGCCACGGCACCTGTGCAGCGTCTTGTTCAGGCAGTGACACCATCAGAAGTATTTCGAACTAAACTTCGAAAACAAAAAACTAGAGACGTTAGTCTTGACTCCCGAGGCACCGGTGAGATTCGAACTCACGATCTCCTGTTTACTAGACAAGCGCTTTAACTAACTAAGCCACGGCGCCTGCGCAGCGTCTTGTTCAGGCAGTGACACCATCTGAAGTATTTCGAACTATACTTCGAAAACGAAAAAACTAGAGAGACGTTTGTCTTCACTCTCGAGGCACCGGTGAGATTCGAACTAACGATCTCCGGTTTACTAGACAGGTGCTTTAACCAAATAAGCCACGGCGCCGGCGCAGCGTCTTGTTCAGGCAGTGACACCATCAGAAGTATTTCGAACTAAACTTCGAAAACAAAAGTACTGAAAGTTGGGCGAGTTCGTACTCGATCATGACTTCTTTGCGGAAACACGTGCACGGACACAAGGAAAAGAGGCAAACAACACGGGCGCCCGTGTTGTTTGCCTCTTTTCCTTGTGTCCGTGTACGTGTTTGCGCAAAGAAGTCATGAATGTTCGAAAACAAAAAACTAGAGAGACGTTAGTCTTGACTCCCGAGGCACCGGTGAGATTCGAACTCAAGATCTCCTGTTTACTAGACAGGCGCTTTAACTAACTAAGCCACAGCGCCTGCGCAGCGTCTTGTTCAGGCAGTGACACCATCAGAATTATTTCGAACTAAACTTCGAAAACAAGAAACTAGAGAGACGTTTGTCTTTCTCGAGACACCGGTGAGATTTGAACTCACGATCTCCTGTTTACTGGACAGGCGCTTTAACCAACTAAGCCACAGCGCCTGCGCAGCGTCTTGTTCAGGCAGTGACACCATCAGAATTATTTCGAACTAAACTTCGAAAACAAGAAACTAGAGAGACGTTTGTCTTTCTCGAGACACCGGTGAGATTCGAACTCATGATCTCCTGTTTACTAGACAGGC
Source organism: Rhipicephalus microplus (assembly GCF_043290135.1). Taxonomy (NCBI): domain Eukaryota; kingdom Metazoa; phylum Arthropoda; class Arachnida; order Ixodida; family Ixodidae; genus Rhipicephalus; species Rhipicephalus microplus. The sequence goes on from NW_027464635.1 coordinate 1,266,207, forward strand.
GCTTTAACCAACTAAGCCACGGCGTCTGCGCAGCGTCTTGTTCAGGCAGTGACACCATCAGAAGTATTTCGAACTAAACTTCGAAAACAAAAAAACTAGAGAGACGTTTGTCTTGACTCTCGAGGCACCGGTGAGATTCGAACGCACGATCTCCGGTTTACTAGACAGGCGCTTTAACCAAATGAGCCACGGCGCCTGCGCGGCGTCTTGTTCAGGCAGTGACACCATTAGAAGTATTTCGAACCATACTTCGAAAACAAAAAAAAAACTAGAGAGACGTTAGTCTTGACTCTCGAGGCACCAGTGAGATTCGAACTCTCGATCTCCTGTTTGCTAGACAGGCGCTTTAACCAACTAAGCCACGGCGCCCGCGCAGCGTCTTGTTCAGGCAGTGACACCATCAGAAGCATTTAGACGTAAACTTCGAAAACAAAAAATCAGACAGACGTTTGTCTTGACTCTCGTGGCACCGGTGAGATTCAGACAAATGATCTCCTGTTTACTAGACATGCGCTTTAACCAACTAAGCCACGGCACCTGCGCAGCGTCTTGTTCAGGCAGTGACACCATCAGAAGTATTTCGAACTAAACTTCGAAAACAAAAACTAGAGAGCCGTTTGTCTTGACTCTCGAGGATTTGGTGAGATTCGAACTCACGATCTCTTGTTTACTAGAAAGGCGCTTTAACTAACTGAGCCACGGCGCCTGCACAGCGCCTTGTTCAGTCAGTGACACCATCAGAAGTATTTCGAACTAAACTTCGAAAACAAAAAAACTTGAGAGACGTTTGTCTTGACTCTCGAGGCACAGGTGAGATTCGAACTCACAATCTTTCTTTCACTAGACAGGCCCTTTATATAACTAAGCCACAGCGCCTGCACAGCGTCTTGTTCAGGCAGTGACACCATCAAAAGTATTTCGAACTAAACTTCGAAAACAAAAAAAACTAGAGAGATGTCTGTCTTGACTCTCGAGGCACCGGTGAGATTCGAACTCACGATTTCCTGTTTTCTAGACAGGCGCTTTAACTAACTAAGCCACGGCGCCTGCGCAGCGTCTTGTTCAGGCAGTGACACCATCAGAAGTATTTCGAACTAAACTTCGAAAACAAAATCTAGAGAGCCGTTTGTCATGACTCTCGAGGCTTTGGTGAGATTCGAACTCATGATCTCCTGTTTACTAGACAGGCGCTTTAACCAACTAAGCCACGGCGCCTGCGCAGCCTTTCGTTCAGGCAGTGACACCATCAGAAGTATTTCGAACTAAACTTCGAAAACAAAAAGCTAGAGAGATGTTTGTCTTGACTCTCGAGGCACCGGTGAGATTTGAACTCACGATCTCCTGTTTTCTTGACAGGCGCTTTAACAAACTAAGCCACGGCGCCTGCGCAGCGTTTTGTTCAGGCAGTGACACCATCAGAAGTATTTCGAAATAAACTTCGAAAACAAAAAAACTAGAGAGACGTTTGTCTTGACTCTCGAGGCACCGGTGAGATTCGAACCCACGATTTCCTGTTTACTAGACAGGCGCTTTAACTAGAGAAGCCACGGCGCCTGCGCAGCGTCTTGTTCAGGCAGTGACACCATCAGAAGTATTTGGAACTATACTTCGAAAACAAAAAACTAGAGAGACGTTAGTCTTCACTCTCGACGCACCGGTGAGATTCGAACTCACGATGTCCTGTTTACTAGACAGGCGCTCTAACCAACTAAGCGACCGCTGCCTGCGCAGCGTCTTGTTCAGGCAGTGACACCATCAGAAGCATTTCGAACTAAACTTCGAAAACAAAAAACTAGAGAGACGGTATCCTTGACTCTCGAGGCACCGTTGAGATTCGAACTCATGATCTCCTGTTTACTAGACAGGCGCTTTAACCAACTAAGCCACGGCGCCTGCGCAGCGTCTTGTTCAGGCAGTGACGCCATCAGAAGTATTTTGAACTAAACTTCGAAAACAAAAAACTAGAGAAAGGTTTGTCTTGACTCTCTAGGCACCGGTGAGATTCGAACTCACGATCTCCTGTTTACTAGACAGGCGCTTTAACCAACTAGGCCACGGCGCCTGCGCGGCGCCTTGTTCGGGCAGTGACACCATCAAAAGTATTTCGAAATAAACTTCGAAAACAAAAAATTGGAGAGACGTTAGTCTTGACACCCGAGGCACCGGTGAGATTCGAACTCACGATTTCCTGTTTACTAGACAGGCGCTTTAACTAACTAAGCCACGGCGCCTGCGCAGCGTCTTGTTCAGGCAGTGACACCATCAGAAGTATTTCGAACTAAACTTCGAAAACAAAAACTAGAGAGCCGTTTGCCTTGACTTTCGAGGCTTTGGTGAGATTCGAACTCACGATCTCTTGTTTACTAGACAGGCGCTTTAACCAACTAAGCCACGGCGCCTGCGCAGCCTGTTGTTCAGGCAGTGACACCATCAGAAGTATTTCGAACTAAACTTCGAAAACAAAAAGCTAGAGAGATGTTTGTCTTGACTCTCGAGGCACCGGTGAGATTCGAACTCACGATCTCTTGTTTACTAGACAGGCGCTTTAACTAACTGAGCCACGGCGCCTGCGCAGCGCCTTGTTCAGTCAGTGACACCATCAGAAGTATTTCGAACTAAACTTCGAAAACAAAAAAACTAGAGAGATGTTTGTCTTGACTCTCGAGGCACCGGTGAGATTCGAACCCACGATTTCCTGTTTACTAGACAGGCGCTTTAACTAGAGAAGCCACGGCGCCTGCGCAGCGTCTTGTTCAGGCAGTGACACCATCAGAAGTATTTGGAACTATACTTCGAAAACAAAAAACTAGAGAGACGTTAGTCTTCACTCTCGACGCACCGGTGAGATTCGAACTCACGATGTCCTGTTTACTAGACAGGCGCTCTAACCAACTAAGCCACCGCTGCCTGCGCAGCGTCTTGTTCAGGCAGTGACACCATCAGAAGCATTTCGAACTAAACTTCGAAAACAAAAAACTAGAGAGACGGTATCCTTGACTCTCGAGGCACCGTTGAGAATCGAACTCACGATCTCCTGTTTACTAGACAGGACTAAGCCACGGCGCCTGCGCAGCGTTTTGTTCAGGCAGTGACACCATCAGAAGTATTTCGAACTCAACTTCGAAAACAAAAGTACTGAAAGTTGGGCGAGTTGGTACTCGATCATGACATCTTTGCGCAAAGACGTACACGGACACAAGGAAAAGAGGCAAACAACACGGGCGCCCGTGTTGTTTGCCTCTTTTCCTTGTGTCCGTGTACGTGTTTGCGCAAAAAAGTCATGAATGTTTGAAAACAAAAAACTAGAGAGACGTCAGTCTTGACTCCCGAGGCACCGGTGAGATTCGACCTCACGATCTCCTGTTTACCAGACAGGAGCTTTAACTAACTAAGCCACGGCGCCTACGCAGCGTCTTGTTCAGGCAGTGACACCATCAGAAGTATTTCGAACTAAACTTCGAAAACAAAAAAGTAGAGAGACGTTTGTCTTGACTCTCGAGGAACCGGTGATATTCGAACTCACGATCTCCTGTTTACTAGACAGGCGCTTTAACCAACTAAGCCACGGCGCCTGCGCAGCGTCTTGTTCAGGCAGTGACACCATCAGAAGTGTTTCGAAGTAAACTTCGAAAACAAAAAAACTAGAGAGCCGTTTGTCTTGACTCTCGAGGCACCGGTGAAATTCGAACTCACGATCTCCTGTTTACTAGACAGGCGCTTTAACTAACTAAGCCATGGCGCCTGCGCAGCGCCTCGTTCAGTCAGTGACACCATCAGAAGTATTTCGAACTAAACTTCGAAAACAAGAAACTTGAGAGACGTTTGTCTTGACTCTCGAGGCACAGGTGAGATTCGAACTCATGATCTCCTGTTTACTAGACAGGCGCTTTAACCAACTAAGCCACGGCGCCTGCGCAGCGTCTTGTTCAGGCAGTTACACCATCAGAAGTGTTTCGAAGTAAACTTCGAAAACAAAAAACTAGAGAGACGTCAGTCTTGACTCCCGAGGCACCGGTGAGATTCGACCTCACGATCTCCTGTTTACCAGACAGGAGCTTTAACTAACTAAGCCACGGCGCCTACGCAGCGTCTTGTTCAGGCAGTGACACCATCAGAAGTATTTCGAACTAAACTTCGAAAACAAAAAAGTAGAGAGACGTTTGTCTTGACTCTCGAGGCGCCGGTGAGATTCGAACTCATGATCTCCTGTTTACTAGACAGGCGCTTTAACCAACTAAGCCACGGCGCCTGCGCAGCGTCTTGTTCAGGCAGTTACACCATCAGAAGTGTTTCGAAGTAAACTTCGAAAACAAAAAACTAGAGAGCCGTTTGTCTTGACTCTCGAGGCACCGGTGAGATTCGAACCCACGATTTCCTGTTTACTAGACAGGCGCTTTAACTAGAGAAGCCACGGCGCCTGCGCAGCGTCTTGTTCAGGCAGTGACACCATCAGAAGTATTTGGAACTATACTTCGAAAACAAAAAACTAGAGAGACGTTAGTCTTCACTCTCGACGCACCGGTGAGATTCGAACTCACGATGTCCTGTTTACTAGACAGGCGCTCTAACCAACTAAGCCACCGCTGCCTGCGCAGCGTCTTGTTCAGGCAGTGACACCATCAGAAGCATTTCGAACTAAACTTCGAAAACAAAAAACTAGAGAGACGGTATCCTTGACTCTCGAGGCACCGTTGAGAATCGAACTCACGATCTCCTGTTTACTAGACAGGACTAAGCCACGGCGCCTGCGCAGCGTTTTGTTCAGGCAGTGACACCATCAGAAGTATTTCGAACTCAACTTCGAAAACAAAAGTACTGAAAGTTGGGCGAGTTGGTACTCGATCATGACATCTTTGCGCAAAGACGTACACGGACACAAGGAAAAGAGGCAAACAACACGGGCGCCCGTGTTGTTTGCCTCTTTTCCTTGTGTCCGTGTACGTGTTTGCGCAAAAAAGTCATGAATGTTTGAAAACAAAAAACTAGAGAGACGTCAGTCTTGACTCCCGAGGCACCGGTGAGATTCGACCTCACGATCTCCTGTTTACCAGACAGGAGCTTTAACTAACTAAGCCACGGCGCCTACGCAGCGTCTTGTTCAGGCAGTGACACCATCAGAAGTATTTCGAACTAAACTTCGAAAACAAAAAAGTAGAGAGACGTTTGTCTTGACTCTCGAGGAACCGGTGATATTCGAACTCACGATCTCCTGTTTACTAGACAGGCGCTTTAACCAACTAAGCCACGGCGCCTGCGCAGCGTCTTGTTCAGGCAGTGACACCATCAGAAGTGTTTCGAAGTAAACTTCGAAAACAAAAAAACTAGAGAGCCGTTTGTCTTGACTCTCGAGGCACCGGTGAAATTCGAACTCACGATCTCCTGTTTACTAGACAGGCGCTTTAACTAACTAAGCCATGGCGCCTGCGCAGCGCCTCGTTCAGTCAGTGACACCATCAGAAGTATTTCGAACTAAACTTCGAAAACAAGAAACTTGAGAGACGTTTGTCTTGACTCTCGAGGCACAGGTGAGATTCGAACTCATGATCTCCTGTTTACTAGACAGGCGCTTTAACCAACTAAGCCACGGCGCCTGCGCAGCGTCTTGTTCAGGCAGTTACACCATCAGAAGTGTTTCGAAGTAAACTTCGAAAACAAAAAACTAGAGAGACGTCAGTCTTGACTCCCGAGGCACCGGTGAGATTCGACCTCACGATCTCCTGTTTACCAGACAGGAGCTTTAACTAACTAAGCCACGGCGCCTACGCAGCGTCTTGTTCAGGCAGTGACACCATCTGAAGTATTTCGAACTAAACTTCGAAAACAAAAAAGTAGAGAGACGTTTGTCTTGACTCTCGAGGCGCCGGTGAGATTCGAACTCATGATCTCCTGTTTACTAGACAGGCGCTTTAACCAACTAAGCCACGGCGCCTGCGCAGCGTCTTGTTCAGGCAGTTACACCATCAGAAGTGTTTCGAAGTAAACTTCGAAAACAAAAAACTAGAGAGCCGTTTGTCTTGACTCTCGAGGCACCGGTGAGATTCGACCGCACGATCTCCGGTTTACTAGACAGGCGCTTTAACCAAATGAGCCACGGCGCCTGCGCAGCGCCTTGTTCAGTCAGTGACACCATCAGAAGTATTTCGAACTAAACTTCGAAAACAAAAAAAACTTGAGAGACATTTGTCTTGACTCTCGAGGCACAGGTGAAATTCGAACTCACGATCTTCCTTTCACTAGACAGGTCCTTTAACTAACTAAGCCACAGCGCCTGCACAGCGTCTTGTTCAGGCAGTGAAACCATCAGAAGTATTTCGAACTAAACTTCGAAAACAAAAAACTAGAGAGACGTTTGTCTTGACTCTCGAGGCACCGGTGAGATTCGAACTCATGATCTCCTGTTTACTAGACAGGCGCTTTAACCAACTAAGCCACGGCGCCTACGCAGCGTCTTGCTCAGGCATTGGCACCATCAAAAGTATTTCGAACTAAACTTCGAAAACAAAAAAACTAGAGAGAGGTTTGTCTTGACTCTCGAGGCACCGGTGAGATTCGAACTCACGATCTCTTGTTTACTAGACAGGCGCTTTAACTAACTGAGCCACGGCGCCTGCGCAGCGCCTTGTTCAGTCATTGACACCATCAGAAGTATTTCGAACTAAACTTCGAAAACAAAAAAACTAGAGAGATGTTTGTCTTGACTCTCGAGGCACCGGTGAGATTCGAACCCACGATTTCCTGTTTACTAGACAGGCGCTTTAACTAGAGAAGCCACGGCGCCTGCGCAGCGTCTTGTTCAGGCAGTGACACCATCAGAAGCATTTCGAACTAAACTTCGAAAACAAAAAACTAGAGAGACGGTATCCTTGACTCTCGAGGCACCGTTGAGAATCGAACTCACGATCTCCTGTTTACTAGACAGGACTAAGCCACGGCGCCTGCGCAGCGTTTTGTTCAGGCAGTGACACCATCAGAAGTATTTCGAACTCAACTTCGAAAACAAAAGTACTGAAAGTTGGGCGAGTTGGTACTCGATCATGACATCTTTGCGCAAAGACGTACACGGACACAAGGAAAAGAGGCAAACAACACGGGCGCCCGTGTTGTTTGCCTCTTTTTCTTGTGTTCGTGTACGTGTTTGCGCAAAAAAGTCATGAATGTTTGAAAACAAAAAACTAGAGAGACGTCAGTCTTGACTCCCGAGGCACCGGTGAGATTCGACCTCACGATCTCCTGTTTACCAGACAGGAGCTTTAACTAACTAAGCCACGGTGCCTACGCAGCGTCTTGTTCAGGCAGTGACACCATCAGAAGTATTTCGAACTAAACTTCGAAAACAAAAAAGTAGAGAGACGTTTGTCTTGACTCTCGAGGAACCGGTGATATTCGAACTCACGATCTCCTGTTTACTAGACAGGCGCTTTAACCAACTAAGCCACGGCGCCGGCGCAGCGTCTTGTTCAGGCAGTGACACCATCAGAAGTGTTTCGAAGTAAACTTCGAAAACAAAAAAACTAGAGAGCCGTTTGTCTTGACTCTCGAGGCACCGGTGAAATTCGAACTCACGATCTCCTGTTTACTAGACAGGCGCTTTAACTAACTAAGCCATGGCGCCTGCGCAGCGCCTCGTTCAGTCAGTGACACCATCAGAAGTATTTCGAACTAAACTTCGAAAACAAGAAACTTGAGAGACGTTTGTCTTCACTCTCGAGGCACAGGTGAGATTCGAACTCATGATCTCCTGTTTACTAGACAGGCGCTTTAACCAACTAAGCCACGGCGCCTGCGCAGCGTCTTGTTCAGGCAGTTACACCATCAGAAGTGTTTCGAAGTAAACTTCGAAAACAAAAAACTAGAGAGACGTCAGTCTTGACTCCCGAGGCACCGGTGAGATTCGACCTCACGATCTCCTGTTTACCAGACAGGAGCTTTAACTAACTAAGCCACGGCGCCTACGCAGCGTCTTGTTCAGGCAGTGACACCATCAGAAGTATTTCGAACTAAACTTCGAAAACAAAAAAGTAGAGAGACGTTTGTCTTGACTCTCGAGGAACCGGTGATATTCGAACTCACGATCTCCTGTTTACTAGACAGGCGCTTTAACCAACTAAGCCACGGCGCCTGCGCAGCGTCTTGTTCAGGCAGTGACACCATCAGAATTATTTCGAACTAAACTTCGATAACAAAAAACTAGAGAGACGTTTGTCTTGACTCTCGAGGCGCCGGTGAGATTCGAACTCATGATCTCCTGTTTACTAGACAGGCGCTTTAACCAACTAAGCCACGGCGCCTGCGCAGCGTCTTGTTCAGGCAGTTACACCATCAGAAGTGTTTCGAAGTAAACTTCGAAAACAAAAAACTAGAGAGCCGTTTGTCTTGACTCTCGAGGCACCGGTGAGATTCGACCGCACGATCTCCGGTTTACTAGACAGGCGCTTTAACCAAATGAGCCACGGCGCCTGCGCAGCGCCTTGTTCAGTCAGTGACACCATCAGAAGTATTTCGAACTAAACTTCGAAAACAAAAAAAAACTTGAGAGACATTTGTCTTGACTCTCGAGGCACAGGTGAAATTCGAACTCACGATCTTCCTTTCACTAGACAGGTCCTTTAACTAACTAAGCCACAGCGCCTGCACAGCGTCTTGTTCAGGCAGTGAAACCATCAGAAGTATTTCGAACTAAACTTCGAAAACAAAAAACTAGAGAGACGTTTGTCTTGACTCTCGAGGCACCGGTGAGATTCGAACTCATGATCTCCTGTTTACTAGACAGGCGCTTTAACCAACTAAGCCACGGCGCCTACGCAGCGTCTTGCTCAGGCATTGACACCATCAAAAGTATTTCGAACTAAACTTCGAAAACAAAAAAAATTGAGAGAGGTTTGTCTTGACTCTCGAGGCACCGGTGAGATTCGAACTCACGATTTCCTGTTTACTAGACAGGCGCTTTAACTACAGAAGCCACGGCGCCTGCGCAGCGTCTTGTTCAGGCAGTGACACCATCAGAAGTATTTGGAACTATACTTCGAAAACAAAAAACTAGAGAGACGTTAGTCTTCACTCTCGACGCACCGGTGAGATTCGAACTCATGCTCTCCTGTTTACTAGACAGGCGCTTTAACCAACTAAGCCACGGCGCCTGCGCAGCGCCTTGTTCGCGGCAGTGACACCATCAAAAGTATTTCGAAATAAACTTCGAAAACAAAAAACTGGAGAGACGTTAGTCTTGACTCCCGAGGCACCGGTGAGATTCGAACTCACGATTTCCTGTTTACTAGACAGGCGCTTTAACTAAGGCACGGCGCCTGCGCAGCGTCTTGTTCAGGCAGTGACACCATCAGAAGTATTTCGAACTAAACTTCGAAAACAAAAAAACTAGAGAGATGTTTGTCTTGACTCTCGAGGCACCGGTGAGATTCGAACCCACGATTTCCTGTTTACTAGACAGGCGCTTTAACTAGAGAAGCCACGGCGCCTGCGCAGCGTCTTGTTCAGGCAGTGACACCATCAGAAGTATTTCGAAATAAACTTCGAAAACAAAAAACTGGAGAGACGTTAGTCTTGACTCCCGAGGCACCGGTGAGATTCGAACTCACGATTTCCTGTTTACTAGACAGGCGCTTTAACTAACTGAGCCACGGCGCCTGCGCAGCGCCTTGTTCAGTCAGTGACACCATCAGAAGTATTTCGAACTAAACTTCGAAAACAAAAAAACTAGAGAGATGTTTGTCTTGACTCTCGAGGCACCGGTGAGATTCGAACCCACGATTTCCTGTTTACTAGACAGGCGCTTTAACTAGAGAAGCCACGGCGCCTGCGCAGTGTCTTGTTCAGGCAGTGACACCATCAGAAGTATTTGGAACTATACTTCGAAAACAAAAAACTAGAGAGACGTTAGTCTTCACTCTCGACGCACCGGTGAGATTCGAACTCACGATGTCCTGTTTACTAGACAGACGCTCTAACCAACTAAGCCACCGCTGCCTGCGCAGCGTCTTGTTCAGGCAGTGACACCATCAGAAGCATTTCGAACTAAACTTCGAAAACAAAAAACTAGAGAGACGGTATCCTTGACTCTCGAGGCACCGTTGAGATTCGAACTCATGATCTCCTGTTTACTAGACAGGCGCTTTAACCAACTAAGCCACGGCGCCTGCGCAGCGTCTTGTTCAGGCAGTGACGCCATCAGAAGTATTTTGAACTAAACTTCGAAAACAAAAAACTAGAGAAAGGTTTGTCTTGACTCTCGAGGCACCGGTGAGATTCGAACTCACGATTTCCTGTTTACTAGACAGGCGCTTTAACTAACTAAGCCACGGCGCCTGCAGCGTCTTGTTCAGGCAGTGACACCATCAGAAGTATTTCGAACTATACTTCGAAAACAAAAAAATTAGAGAGACGTTAGTCATGACTCACGAGGCACCGGTGAGATTCGAACTCACGATCTCCTGTTTACTAGACAGGCGCTTTAACCAACTAAGCCACGGCGCCTGCGCAGCGTCTTGTTCAGGCAGTGACACCATCAGAAGTATTTTGAACTAAACTTCGAAAACAAAAAAACTAGAGAGACGTTTGTCTTGACTCTCGAGGCACCGCTGAGATTCGAACTCACGATCTCCTGTTTACTAGAGAGGCGCTTTAACTAACTAAGCCACGGCGCCTGCACAGCGTCTTGTTCAGGCAGTGACACCATCAGAAGTATTTCGAACTATGCTTCGAAAGCAAAAAACTAGAGAGACGTTAGTGTTGACTCTCGAGGCACCGCTGAGATTCGAACTCACGATCTCCTGTTTACTAGACAGGACTAAGCCACGGCGCCTGCGCAGCGTTTTGTTCAGGCAGTGACACCATCAGAAGTATTTCGAACTCAACTTCGAAAACAAAAGTACTGAAAGTTGGGCGAGTTGGTACTCGATCGTGACATCTTTGCGCAAAGACGTACACGGACACAAGGAAAAGAGGCAAACAACACGGGCGCCCGTGTTGTTTGCCTCTTTTCCTTGTGTCCGTGTACGTGTTTGCGCAAAAAAGTCATGAATGTTTGAAAACAAAAAACTAGAGAGACGTCAGTCTTGACTCCCGAGGCACCGGTGAGATTCGACCTCACGATCTCCTGTTTACCAGACAGGAGCTTTAACTAACTAAGCCACGGCGCCTGCGCAGCGTCTTGTTCAGGCAGTGACACCATCAGAATTATTTCGAACTAAACTTCGATAACAAAAAACTAGAGAGACGTTTGTCTTGACTCTCGAGGCGCCGGTGAGATTCGAACTCATGATCTCCTGTTTACTAGACAGGCGCTTTAACCAACTAAGCCACGGCGCCTGCGCAGCGTCTTGTTCAGGCAGTTACACCATCAGAAGTGTTTCGAAGTAAACTTCGAAAACAAAAAACTAGAGAGCCGTTTGTCTTGACTCTCGAGGCACCGGTGAGATTCGACCGCACGATCTCCGGTTTACTAGACAGGCGCTTTAACCAAATGAGCCACGGCGCCTGCGCAGCGCCTTGTTCAGTCAGTGACACCATCAGAAGTATTTCGAACTAAACTTCGAAAACAAAAAAAACTTGAGAGACATTTGTCTTGACTCTCGAGGCACAGGTGAAATTCGAACTCACGATCTTCCTTTCACTAGACAGGTCCTTTAACTAACTAAGCCACAGCGCCTGCACAGCGTCTTGTTCAGGCAGTGAAACCATCAGAAGTATTTCGAACTAAACTTCGAAAACAAAAAACTAGAGAGACGTTTGTCTTGACTCTCGAGGCACCGGTGAGATTCGAACTCACGATCTCCTGTTTACTAGACAGGCGCTTTAACCAACTAAGCCACGGCGCCTGCGCAGCGCCTTGTTCGCGGCAGTGACACCATCAAAAGTATTTCGAAATAAACTTCGAAAACAAAAAACTGGAGAGACGTTAGTCTTGACTCCCGAGGCACCGGTGAGATTCGAACTCACGATTTCCTGTTTACTAGACAGGCGCTTTAACTAAGGCACGGCGCCTGCGCAGCGTCTTGTTCAGGCAGTGACACCATCAGAAGTATTTCGAACTATACTTCGAAAACAAAAAACTAGAGAGACGTTAGTCTTGACTCTCGAGGCACCAGTGAGATTCGAACTCACGATCTCCTGTTTACTAGAAAGGCGCTTTAACTAACTAAGCCACGGCGCCTGCGCAGCGTTTTGTTCAGGCAGTGACACCATCAGAAGTATTTCGAACTAAACTTCGAAAACAAAAAACTGGAGAGACGTTAGCCTTGACTCCCGAGGCACCGGTGAGATTCGAACTCACGATTTCTTGTTTACTAGACAGGCGCTTTAACTAACTGAGCCACGGCGCCTGCGCAGCGCCCTGTTCAGTCAGTGACACCATCAGAAGTATTTCGAACTAAACTTCGAAAACAAAAACTAGAGAGACGTCAGTTTTGACTCCCGAGGCACCGGTAAGATTCGAACTCACGATCTCCTGTTTACCAGACAGGCGCTTTAACTAACTAAGCCACGGCGCCTGCAGCGTCTTGTTCAGGCAGTGACACCATCAGAAGAATTTCGAACTATACTTCAAAAACAAAAAAATAGAGAGACGTTTGTCTTGACTCTCGAGGCACCGGAGATTCAAACTCATGATCTCCTGTTTACTAGATAGGCGCTTTAACCAACTAAGCCACGGCGCTTTTTTTTTTCTTTATTGCCTTGCAAATCATGACTGTTCACATTTTACATATTTACATATTGGTCTATATTCAAGTGCGCCACAAAATACACCCACTGAATTCATTAAGGTACCGTCAGCTCTTGGCTGACTATTAATCAATACTTGGGCATTCGTAACAATCGCTCAATGCACCCAATCCAGTCTGGCACATCCTCTTGGCTTTTCAGCATTTCAAGAAAATGGCACACAGATTTGCAAAAATATTGGCGCACAGCTAGCACTTCTACATCCGTGTTTTCAAAGGCACAGCGGGTTTTCCATATACTGTGCAGGCCCAGAAGCATGATGAGATCATAAGGTACACCTGCCACGTTTTTAACCGAAAGAAAACGGATGCCATGTGGACTTAACGGTAATTCTTTTTTCAAGGTTCTTTGCAGTATATCCCAGAAAAAGACCCCGCTCCAGCAATCTATAAACACGTGTTCAATTGTTTCCGGTTTATTACACAAGTGGCAATTTGTGCTCCATGGCACGAATATTCCCTTATCCTGCAACCACGTTTTAACTGGTAAGGTACCAGTATGTAATTTAAAGAAAAAAGTTTTGACCGCTGGCGCTACAAGCATTCTTTTAACACGTTTCAGAACATCCTGTCCTGGGCCTGCACAATATAGCTGACGGTACATTGGAACAGGCAGTAAAACATCGACAAGGTCTCTATACAACTTTTTACGTGGTACTTCAGCCAGATACTCTAACGAAAATCTTACTGACAAAAAGCAGAAAGACGAAACAACTTCTTTTAAATACCCTTGTATTGGTCCTTGCATATTTGATGATGATACGAGAAATCCCGGCAGCACTCTAGATAACTTTAGTTGTATAACAGTTCTCAAAAAGGGGTCATCCACATCACGCAGAAAAAGGAAACGATTGACAAGTTGTCTTATGTACAAATGAACTAATCCGAGTCCACCATCTCTAACTTTTCTGAAAAGGATTGTGCGGCTTGATCTTTCCCATACAGAGCTCCATATGAAAATTGCGAATACTCTGTGTATTTTCTTTACACTTATTCTACTGCAGTGCAAAACCTGCATTACGTACCACAGCTTGCTCACCAGAAACAAGTTGCATGTTGTGGCCCGTGCGAATATCGAAATACCCCAACCTTTCCATTTTTCTACATCATTGCGCAATGTCTGTGTTTCTTTTTTCCAATACGGTTGACTGTCATGATAGAACTCCAGCGGCACTCCTAAATACTTCACTGGTGTTTCCTGCCATTTAATGTTTAGAAATACTCTTGGCGTGACGTCCCATTCCCCATGTCAGAAGCCAAGGCACTTATCCCAGTTCACGGCACTACCACTCGCCTGGCAAAAAGTTTTCACGGCATATACAGCATGCATTATACTCTCATAATTTGTACAGAAAACTGCAATGTCGTCTGCGTATGCGAGGAGGCTAACCTCAGCTTCATGCAGTTTAAAGCCGCTTATTGCAGGGTTATTAATTACACTTAAGCAGAAAGGTTCAATGAAAATAGCAAAAAGCAGGGGCGATAGTGCACACCCCTGTCTCAGTGACCGCAGCACAGGTATACGCTCACCCGCAGTTTTATTTAATACCAATCTCGTCGTGCATCCAGTGTAAGCCATGCACACTCCTTCGCTAATCAAACTCCCTACGTTAATGTGCTCAAGTAATGAAAGGAGCACGTCGTGCGGCACGCGATCAAATGCCTTTTCGAGGTCAATTTGAAGCATGGCAACATTGAGATGCATAACGTCACAACTTTCTAGGATTGATCGTGCTATGTTTATGTTGGTCATTATTTTCCTTCCCTTTATGCCACAAGTTTGGTGGGGCCCAATCAGTTTTGTCATAACTGTCTGGAGTCTTCTGGCTAATATTTTCATCAATATTTTATAGTCAACATTAGTTAGGCTAATTAGTCTATATGCAGTAACACTTCTTAACTTCGCGGGATCTTCTGTTTTAGGTATTAAGACCGTGTGGGCTGACAAAAACGATGGTGGAAGTTGTTTACACTTAAAAGCCTCGTTAAATACCTCCCTCAAAATAGGTGAAACTACGTGTTTGAATTCCTTGTACACTGCAGCACTAAGGCCATCTGGTCCTGGAGACTTACCATTGTTTAACTTATCAATTGCTTTTTCAACTTCTCGCTCTGTTAAAGGCAATTCTAAAATTTTCTTCTTTCGTCATCAAGTCTTGGCATTAATGAAATGAAATCGCTATTAAAACGTTCTGCGTGTACACTGGTTGGTGTGGATAACTCTTTGTAATATTCAAAAAAAAGCACCGGCTATTGCTTCTTTCGTATGGCATCTTGTTCCTTTATATTCTAATTCTCTTATTTCATTCTTACAGGCATGTCTCTTCTCAGCTCCAAGAGCTCGTTATGTTGGAATTTCTCCCGCTACCAAGTTTTCTGCTCGAACTCGAATCAATGCTCCACGATAACGTTCTTGGTCTATCAACTCTAGCTTCTGTTTAGTTATGTTTATCTTCTCTGAAAATGTTCCGGCCTGAGTACATTCATCCGCTACTAACTGTTGCAAGTTTTCACGCAAACGCACTTCAAGTTCTTTTTCAGCATGTCTCAGGATACTGGCTCTCTCAAGTGCTTTCCGTTTAATGGTCTGTTTAAATATTTCCCACTTATGTCGCCAGGATTCAAATGTTCTATTTGCTAAGTCTTCTATGCCCTCTGGAAAAGTCCGATTAAACTCTTCATCCTTTAGTAGCTTTACATTAAATTTCCAGAGGTCCCAAGAGAAATGTTTGTTATTCCTTTTGTGTTTACCCATTGAGAATGAAACCAAACAATGATCACTAAACGTAACAGGTGTAACTCTGTAATCATAACACGAAGGAATGATTTCGGAAGACACATATACTCTGTCAAGTCTAGCATGGCTTGAACGCTGAAAGTGGGTAAACATAACCCCTTTTTCACTGCAAAGACATTCACCCACGTCCTCTAGCTGAGCTTTCGCCACCATATCAATTAGAACGGCAGTGCTTAAATCTCTGTATGGCCTGGAACTTGATTTATCTATACTCGAACAAACGCAGTTGAAATCCCCAGCCAAAATTAGTTTACGTTCACATTTTAAATACACATCAAGTTTTTCAAAAAACTCCTTTCGATCTTGAATCACAGTGGGTGCGTACACACAGATTACTCTCCATTTTTCTCTTGGTAGGGATAAATCACATATCATAAAACGACCCGCCTCGCAGGTAGTTACAGACTCCACTTTCGCATTAAGGCTCTGCCGAATTAACAAGAGGCAACCTGCAGAAGCACCCACCGCGTGACAAACGCACACATCAAACACTCTCGTGAAAGGCTGCACCATTCGCTCAGCGTGCTCTTCACTCTCTACTTTAGTTTCCTGTACAGCGACGATGTCCACATCTTGTTCTATAATCAGGCGATAAAGCTGGTTTTGCCGCCGTTTGGCAGAAAGCCCACGTACATTTAGCGTCGCCAATCTAATCGTCACCATCGTGATGAGAGAAAGCCGAGCGAAAGACGCTTACCTTACCAACACCTAAACAACTGTCCGGCCGACGCTCAAGGCGTCGTCCCGTCGCCGCCGCGTGAAAGCGACGACGAACGCAGGCGGCCAGCACCCCGAGACTTTTTGGAGCCAGCCACTCGCCACTGCCCTTGATCTTCCTGGGTCAGACGCTGCTGGGACGCCGCGTCTCCCTCATTCAGGCGTCGCTTTACTGGCGTAGCTTCAACTGCATCCATGTCCTAAGTAGCGTCGGACCCGATGACTGCTTCAGCCTTGTGCTGGGTTTCCATTTGAGTCGAACGCCACTGCGTTGGAGTGCCCACAAACGTATTTTCATCTGTGCCTGTGTCTTGCTTAGGTGTCTCCGTCTTTTCCTCGCTGGTCGCCACTGCATGAGACGCCTCGTCTCCAGCCTTCGACGCCGCGGCCCTCTCTGCTTCCTCTTCATCCATGAGCAATTCACTGTGGTCGGCACTTGTTGCTCGACTTGCTGCACTGGCATAGGAACGAGTAGAGTCCGCCTGCTCATGCCCAAAAGCGTGACAACCAGCGCACCTGGGCACCCTGCAGTCGCGACGAATGTTTCCCGTGTTCCGGCAACGCAGGCACAGCGGTGCTCTTCCTGGCACGACCACCAGTGCCATGCCGCTTCCGAGACGCATCTGGTGGAGTATGCGATCCGTAGTAACGCCTTCTTTAAGTAGTAGCCGAACGAATCTTGTGGTTCACTCAACTCCTTCGAAGTCTTCGTCTCTCCACTTGTCGCTGATAACTTCTTTCACTTCACCGTACTCCCGGAAAGCACGCCGTACAGTCTCTGCATTGACGTCAAAGGCTACCCAATGCAACTTGAGACGCACCTCTTGCCTGTCTGGGAGACGACGACGCAGGGCCGGTCTTTCACGGAGAGTAGGCCAGCGTCCAGAACTATCTTCTTGGCTTAATCTGTCTTCATGTTAAGAAGCCAGACGTGCGACATCTGATACGCTCCTATGCCGCTTACCTCTTGAATGACGCCTAGTTCCTTGAGCGGCTTTTGGAAGTCATTAATCCCGTACGGACGCGCTGCGATGTCGCAGTGCAGAACCAACGTGCGCCTGAGTCCTTCTCCTGTGGGCAGTGGTGGCAGAATTAAACGGTAGTCCTTGAGAAGCGATGTGCACGAGAAACCGCGGCCAGCGTCGGCCACTGTAACAGCTCTTGAGGAGCCTGCCATCCTGCGTCCGCACGCGTCGGTGACCAGAAGCAGAATGTACTAAGCCACGGCGCTTGCGCAGCCTGTTGGTCAGGCAGTGACACCATCAAAAGTATTTCGAACTAAACTTCGAAAACAAAAAGCTAGAGAGATGTTTGTCTTGACTCTCGAGGCACCGGTGAGATTTGAACTCACGATCTCCTGTTTACTAGACAGGCGCTTTAACCAACTAAGCCACGGCACCTGCGCAGCCTGTTCTTCAGGCAGTGACACCATGAGAAGTATTTCGAACTAAACTTCGAAAACAAAAAGCTAGAGAGATGTTTGTCTTGACTCTCGAGGCACCGGTGAGATTCGAACTCACGATCTCGGTTTACTAGACAGGCGCTTTAACCAACTAAGCCACGGCACCTGTGCAGCGCCTTGTTCAGGCAGTGACACCATCAGAAGTATTTCGAACTAAACTTCGAAAACAAAAAACTAGAGAGACGTTAGTCTTGACTCTCGAGGCACCGGTGATATTCGAACTCACGATCTCCTGTTTACTAGACAGGCGCTTTAACCAACTAAGCCACGGCGCCTGCGCAGCGTCTTGTTCAGGCAGTGACGCCATCAGAAGTGTTTCGAAGTAAACTTCGAAAACAAAAAACTAGAGAGCCGTTTGTCTTGACTCTCGAGGCACAGGTGAGATTCGAACTCACGATTTTTCTCTTACTAGACAGGCGCTTTAACTAACTAAGCCACAGCGCCTGCGCAGCGTCTTGTTCAGGCAGTGACACCATCAGAATTATTTCGAACTAAACTTCGAAAACAAAAAACTAGAGAGACGTTTGTCTTGACTCTCGAGGCACCGGTGATATTCGAACTCACGATCTCCTGTTTACTAGACAGGCGCTTTAACCAACTAAGCCACGGCGCCTGCGCAGCGTCTTGTTCAGGCAGTGACGCCATCAGAAGTGTTTCGAAGTAAACTTCGAAAACAAAAAACTAGAGAGCCGTTTGTCTTGACTCTCGAGGCACAGGTGAGATTCGAACTCACGATTTTTCTCTTACTAGACAGGCGCTTTAACTAACTAAGCCACAGCGCCTGCGCAGCGTCTTGTTCAGGCAGTGACACCATCAGAATTATTTCGAACTAAACTTCGAAAACAAAAAACTAGAGAGACGTTTGTCTTGACTCTCGAGGCACCGGTGAGATTCGAACTCATGACCTCCTGTTTACTAGACAGGCGCTTTAACCAACTAAGCCACGGCGCCTGCGAACGTGTTGTTCAGGCAGTGACACCATCAGAAGTATTTCGAACTAAACTTCGAAAACAACAAACTAGAGAGACGTTTGTCTTGACACTCGAGGCACCGGTGAGATTCGAACTCACGATATCCGGTTTACTAGACAGGTGCTTTAACCAGATGAGCCACGGCGCCTGCGCAGCGTCTTGTTCAGGCAGTGACACCATTAGAAGTATTTCGAACAATACTTCGAAAACAAAAAAAAACTAGAGAGAAGTTAGTCTTGACTCTCGAGGCATCGGTGAGATTCGAACTCTCGATCTCCTGTTTGCTAGACAGGCGCTTTAACCAACTAAGCCACGGCGCCCGCGCAGCGTCTTGTTCAGGCAGTGACACCTACAGAAGCATTTAGAACTAAACTTCGAAAACAAAAAAACTAGACAGACGTTTGTCTTGACTCTCGTGGCACCGGTGAGATTCGAACAAATGATCTCTTGTTTACTAGACATGCGCTTTAACCAACTAAGCCACGGCGCCTGCGCAGCGTCTTGTTCAGGCAGTGACACCATCAGAAGTATTTCGAAATAAACTTCGCAAACAAAAAACTAGAGAGCCGTTTGTCTTGATTCTCGAGGCACCGGTGAGATTCGAACTCACGATCTCTTGTTTACTAGACAGGCGCTTTAACTAACTGAGCCACGGCGCCTGCGCAGCGCCTTGTTCAGTCAGTGACATCATCAGAAGTTTTTCGAAATAAACTTCGAAAACAAAAAACTTGAGAGACGTTTGTCTTGACTCTCGAGGCACCGGTGAGATTCGAACTCACGATTTCCTATTTACTAGACAGGTGCTTTAACTAGAGAAGCCACGGCGCCTGCGCAGCGTCTTGTTCAGGCAGTGACACCATCAGAAGTATTTGGAACTATACTTCGAAAACAAAAAACTTGAGAGACGTTAGTCTTCACTCTCGACGCACCGGTGAGGTTCGAACTCACGATGTCCTGTTTACTAGACAGGCGCTTTAACCAACTAAGCCACCGCGCCTGCGCAGCGTCTTGTTGAGGCAGTCACACCATCAGAAGAATTTCGAACTAAACTTCGAAAACAAAAAACTAGAGAGACGGTTGCCTTGACTCTCGAGGCACCGTTGAGATTCGAACTCATGATCTCCTGTTTACTAGACAGGCGCTTTAACCAACTAAGCCACGGCTCCTGCGCAGCGTCTTGTTCAGGCAGTGACGCCATCAGAAGTATTTTGAACCAAACTTCGAAAACAAAAAACTAGAGAAAGGTTTGTCTTGACTCTCGAGGCACCGGTGAGATTCGAACTCACGATCTTCTGTTTACTAGACAGGCACTTTAACCAACTAGGCCACGGCACCTGCACAGCGCCTTGTTCGGGCAGTGACATCATCAAAAGTATTTCGAAATACACTTTGAAAACAAAAAACTAGAGAGACGTTAGTCTTGACTCCCGAGGCACCGGTGAGATTCGAACTCACGATTTCCTGTTTACTAGACAGGCGCTTTAACTAACTAAGCCACGGCGCCTGCGCAGCGTCTTGTTCAGGCAGTGACACCATCAGAAGTATTTTGAACTATACTTCGAAAACAAAAAAATTGAGAGAGACGTTAGTCTTGACTCTCGAGGCACCGGTGAGATTCGAACTCACGATCTCCTGTTTACTAGAAAGGCGCTTTAACTAACTAAGCCACGGTGCCTGCGCAGCGTTTTGTTCAGGCACTGACACCATCAGAAATATTTCGAACTAAACTTCGAAAAGAAAAAGCTAGAGAGATGTTTGTCTTGACTCTCGAGGCACCGGTGAGATTTGAACTCACGATCTCCTGTTTTCTTGACAGGTGCTTTAACAAACTAAGCCACGGCACCTGTGCAGCGTCTTGTTCAGGCAGTGACACCATCAGAAGTATTTCGAAATAAACTTCGAAAACAAAAAAACTAGAGAGACGTTAGTCTTGACTCCCGAGGCACCGGTGAGATTCGAACTCACGATCTCCTGTTTACTAGACAGGCGCTTTAACTAACTAAGCCACGGCGCCTGCGCAGCGTCTTGTTCAGGCAGTGACACCATCTGAAGTATTTCGAACTATACTACGAAAACAAAAAAACTAGAGAGACGTTAGTCTTGATTCTCGAGGCACCGGTAGATTCGAACTCACGATCTTCTGTTTACTAGACAGGCGCTTTAACTAACTAAGCCACGGCACCAGCGCAGCGTCTTGTTCAGGCAGTGACACCATCTGAAGTATTTCGAACTATACTACGAAAACAAAAAAACTAGAGAGACGTTAGTCTTGATTCTCGAGGCACCGGTAGATTCGAACTCACGATCTCCTGTTTACTAGACAGGCGCTTTAACCAACTAAGCCACGGCGCCTGCGCAGCGTCTTGCTCAGGCAGTGACACCATCAGAAGTATTTCGAACTAAACTTCGAAAACAAAAAAACTAGAAAGACGTTTGTCTTGACTCTCGAGGCACCGGTGAGATTCGAACTCACGATCTCTTGTTTACTAGACAGGCGCTTTAACTAAAGAAGCCACGGCGCCTGCGCAGCGCCTTGTTCAGGCAGTCACACCATCAGAAGAATTTCGAACTAAACTTCGAAAACAAAAAACTAGAGAGACGGTTGCCTTGACTCTCGAGGCACCGGTGAGATTCGAACTCATGATCTCCTGTTTACTAGAGCGGCGCTTTAACCAACTAAGCCACAACGCCTGCGCAGCGTCTTGTTCAGTCAGTGACGTTATCAGAAGTATTTTGAACTAAACTTCGAAAACAAAAAACTAGAGAAAGGTTTCTCTTGACTCTCGAGGCACCGGTGAGATTCGAACTCACGATTTCCTGTTTACTAGACAGGCGCTTTAACTAGAGAAGCCACGGCGCCTGCGCAGCGTCTTGTTCAGGCAGTGACACCATCAGAAGTATTTGGAACTATACTTCGAAAACAAAAAACTAGAGAGACGGTAGCCTTCACTCCCGAGGCACCTGTGAGATTCGAACTCACGATTTCCTGTTTACTAGACAGGCGCTTTAACTAACTAAGCCACGGCGCCAGCGCAGCGTCTTGTTCAGGCAGTGACACCATCAGAAGTATTTCGAACTATACTTCGAAAACAAAAAACTAGAGAGACGTTAGTCTTGACTCTCGAGGCACCGGTGAGATTCGAACTCACGATCTCCTGTTTACTAGAAAGGCGCTTTAACTAACTAAGCCACGGCGCCTGCGCAGCGTTTTGTTCAGGCAGTGACACCATCAGAACTATTTCGAACTAAACTTCGAAAACAAAAGTACTGAAAGTTGGGCGAGTTGGTACTCGATCATGACTTCTTTGCGCAAAGACGTACACGGGCACAAGAAAAAGAGGCAAACAACACGGGCGCCCGAGTTGTTTGCCTCTTTTGCTTTTGTCCGTGTACGTGTTTGCGCAAGAAAGTCATGACTGTTCGAAAACAAAAACTAGAGAGACGTCAGTCTTGACTCCCGAGGCACCGGTAAGATTCGAACTCACGATCTCCTGTTTACCAGACAGGCACTTGAACTAACTAAGCCACGGCGCCTGCAGTGTCTTGTTCAGGCAGTGACACCATCAGAAGTATTTCGAACTATACTTCGAAAACAAAAAAACTAGAGAGACGTTAGTCTTGACTCTCGAGGCACCGGTGAGATTCGAACTCATGATCTCCTGTTTGCTAGACAGGCGCTTTAACCAACTAAGCCACGGCGCCTGCGCAGCCTGTTGTTCAGGCAGTGATACCATCAGAAGTATTTCAAACTAAACTTTGAAAACAAAAAGCTGGAGAGATGTTTGTCTTGACTCTCGAGGCACCGGTGAGATTTGAACTCACGATCTCCTGTTTACTAGACAGGCGCTTTAACCAACTAAGCCACGGTGCCTGCGCAGCGTCTTGTTCAGGCAGTGACACCATCAGAAGTATTTCGAACTAAACTTCGAAAACAAAAAAACTAGAGAGACGTTTGCTTGACTCTCGAAGCACCGCTGAGATTCGAACTCATGATCTCCTGTTTACTAGACAGGCGCTTTAACCAACTAAGCCACGGCGCCTGCGCAGCGTCTTGCTCAGGCAGTGACACCATCAGAAGTATTTCCAACTAAACTACGAAAACAAAAGTACTGAAAGTTGGGCGAGTTGGTACTCGATCATGACTTCTTTGCGCAAAGACGTACACGGACACAAGAAAAAGAGGCGAAAAACACGGGCGCCCGTGTTGTTTGCCTCTTTTGCTTGTGTCCGTGTACGTGTTTGCGCAAAAAAGTCATGAATGTTCGAAAACAAAAAACTAGAGAGACGTCAGTCTTGACTCCCGAAGCACTGGTGAGATTCGAACTCACGATCTCCTATGTACCAGACAGGCGCTTTAACTAACTAAGCCACGGCGCCCGCAGCATCTTGTTCAGGCAGTGACACCATCAGAAGTATTTCGAACTATACTTCGAAAACAAAAAACTAGAGAGACGTTAGTCTTGACTCTCGAGGCACCGGTGAGATTCGAACTCATGATCTCCTGTTTACTAGACAGGCGCTTTAACCAACTAAGCCACGGCGCCTGCGCAGCCTGTTGTTCAGGCAGTGACACCATCAGAAGTATTTCGAACTAAACTTCGAAAACAAAAAGCTAGAGAGATGTTTGTCTTGACTCTCGAGGCACCGGTGAGATTTGAACTCACGATCTCCTGTTTTCTTGACAGGCGCTTTAACAAACTAAGCCACGGCGCCTGCGCAGCGTTTTGTTCAGGCAGTGACACCATCAGAAGTATTTCGAAATAAACTTCGAAAACAAAAAAACTAGAGAGACGTTTGTCTTGACTCTCGAGGCACCGCTGAGATTCGAACACATAATCTCCTGTTTACTAGACAGGCGCTTTAACCAACTA
The DNA here is from genome assembly GCF_043290135.1 of Rhipicephalus microplus. Taxonomy (NCBI): domain Eukaryota; kingdom Metazoa; phylum Arthropoda; class Arachnida; order Ixodida; family Ixodidae; genus Rhipicephalus; species Rhipicephalus microplus. Next base: position 1,289,759 of record NW_027464635.1, read on the forward strand.
AGCCACGGCGCCTGCGCAGAGTCTTGCTCAGGCAGTGACACCACCAGAAGTATTTCGAACTAAACTTCGAAAAAAAAAACTAGAAAGACGTTTGTCTTGACTCTCGAGGCACTGGTGAGATTCGAACTCACGATCTCTTGTTTACTAGACAGGCGCTTTAACTAAAGAAGCCACGGCGCCTGCGCAGCGTCTTGTTCAGGCAGTCACACCATCAGAAGAATTTCGAAAACAAAAAACTAGAGAGACGGTTGCCTTGACTCTCGAGGCACCGGTGAGATTCGAACTCATGATCTCCTGTTTACTAGAGCGGCGCTTTAACCAACTAAGCCACAACGCCTGCGCAGCGTCTTGTTCAGGCAGTGACGTTATCAGAAGTATTTTGAACTAAACTTCGAAAACAAAAAACTAGAGAAAGGTTTCTCTTGACTCTCGAGGCACCGGTGAGATTCGAACTCACGCTTTCCTGTTTACTAGACAGGCGCTTTAACTAGAGAAGCCACGGCGCCTGCGCAGCGTCTTGTTCAGGCAGTGACACCATCAGAAGTATTTGGAACTATACTTCGAAAACAAAAAACTAGAGAGACGGTAGTCTTCACTCTCGAGGCACATGTGAGATTCGAACTCACGATGTCCTGTTTACTAGACAGGCGCTTTAACCAACTAAGCCACCGCGCCTGCGCAGCGTCTTGTTAAGGCAGTCACACCATCAGAAGAAGTTCGAACTAAACTTCGAAAACAAAAAACTAGAGAGACGGTTGCCTTGACTCTCGAGGCACCGGCGAGATTCGAACTCATGATCTCCTGTTTACTAGACCGGCGTTTAACCAACTAAGCCACGGCGCCTGCGCAGCGTCTTGTTTAGGCAGTGACGTTATCAGAAGTATTTTGAACTAAACTTCGAAAACAAAAATCTAGAGAAAGGTTTGTCTTGACTCTCGATGCACCGGTTAGATTCGAACTCACGCTTTCCTGTTTACTAGACAGGCGCTTTAACTAACTAAGCCACGGCGCCTGCGCAGCGTCTTGTTCAGGCAGTGACTTCATCAGAAGTATTTCGAACTATACTTCGAAAACAAAAAACTAGAGAGACGTTAGTCTTGACTCTCGAGGCACCGGTGAGATTCGAACTCACGATCTCCTGTTTACTAGACAGGCGCTTTAACTAAAGAAGCCACGGCGCCTGCGCAGCGTCTTGTTCAGGCAGTGACACCATCAGAACTATTTCGAACTAAACTTCGAAAACAAAAAACTAGAGAGACGTTTGTCTCTACTCTCGAAGCACCGGTGAGATTCGAACTCACGATCTCTTGTTTACTAGGCAGGCGCTTTAACCAACTGAGCCATGGCGCCTGCGCGGCGTCTCGTTGAGGCAGTGACACCATTAGAAGTATTTCGAACTATACTTCGAAAACAAAAAATTACAGAGAAATTTGTCTTGTCTCTCGAGGTACCGGTGAGATTCGAGCTCACCAGCTCCTGTTTACTAGACAGGTGAGATAACAAACTAAGACACGGTGACTGCACAGCGTATTGTTAAGGCAGTCACACCATCAGAAGAATTTCGAACTAAACTTCGAAAACAAAAAACTAGAGAGACGGTTGCCTTGACTCTCGAGGCACCGTTGAGATTCGAACTCATGATCTCCTGTTTACTAGACAGGCGCTTTAACCAACTAAGCCACGCCGCCTGTGCAGCGTCTTCTTCAGGCAGTGACGCCATCAGAAGTATTTTGAACTAAACTTCGAAAACAAAAAACTAGAGAAAGGTTTGTCTTGACTCTCGAGGCACCGGTGAGATTTGAACTCACGATCTCCTGTTAACTAGACAGGCGCTTTAACCAACTAGGCCACGGCGCCTGCGCAGCGCCTTGTTCGGGCAGTGACACCATCAAAAGTATTTCCAAATAAACTTCGAAAACAAAAAACTAGAGAGAGGTTTGTCTTGACTCTCGTGGCACCGTTGATATTCGAACTCATGCTCTCTTGTTTACTAGACAGGCGCTTCAACCAACTAAGCTACGGCGCCTGCGCAGCGCCTTGTTCGGGCAGTGACACCATCAAAAGTATTTCGAAATAAACTTCGAAAACAAAAAACTGGAGAGACGTTAGTCTTGACTCCCGAGGCACCGGTGAGATTCGAACTCACGATTTCCTGTTTACTAGACAGGCGCTTTAACTAACTAAGCCACGGCGCCTGCGCAGCGTCTTGTTCAGACAGTGGCACCATGAGAAGTATTTCGAACTATACTTCGAAAACAAAAACTAGAGAGACGTTATTCTTGACTCTCGAGGCACCGGTGAGATTCGAACTCACGATCTCCTGTTTACTAGAAAGGCGCTTTGACTAACTAAGCCACGGTCCCTGCGCAGCGTTTTGTTCAGGCAGTGACACCATCAGAAGTATTTCGAACTAAACTTCGAAAACAAAAGTACTGAAAGTTGGGCGAGTTGGTACTCGATCATGACTTCTTTGCGCAAAGACGTACACGGACACAAGAAAAAGAGGCAAACAACACGGGCGCCCGTGTTGTTTGCCTCTTTTGCTTGTGTCCGTGTACGTGTTTGCGTAAAAAAGTCATGACTGTTCGAAAACAAAAACTAGAGAGACGTCAGTCTTGACTCCCGAGGCACCGGTAAGATTCGAACTCACGATCTCCTGTTTACCAGACAGGCGCTTTAACTAACTAGGCCACTGCGCCTGCAGCGTCTTGTTCAGGCAGTGACACCATCAGAAGTATTTCGAACTATACTTCGAAAACAAAAAACTAGAGAGACGTTAGTCTTGACTCTCGCGGCACCGGTGAGATTCGAACTCATGATCTCCTGTTTACTAGACAGGCGCTTTAACCAACTAAGCCACGGCGCTTGCGCAGCCTGTTGTTCAGACAGTGACACCATCAGAAGTATTTCGAACTAAACTTCGAAAACAAAAAGCTAGAGAGATGTTTGTCTTGACTCTCGAGGCACCGGTGAGATTTGAACTCACGATCTCCTGTTTACTAGACAGGCGCTTTAACCAACTAAGCCACGGCACCTGCGCAGCGTTTTGTTCAGGCAGTGACACCATCAGAACTATTTCGAACTAAACTTCGAAAACAAAAGTACTGAAAGTTGGGCGAGTTGGTACTCGATCATGACTTCTTTGCGCAAAGACGTACACGGGCACAAGAAAAAGAGGCAAACAACACGGGCGCCCGTGTTGTTTGCCTCTTTTGCTTTTGTCCGTGTACGTGTTTGCGCAAGAAAGTCATGACTGTTCGAAAACAAAAACTAGAGAGACGTCAGTCTTGACTCCCGAGGCACCGGTAAGATTCGAACTCACGATCTCCTGTTTTCCAGACAGGCACTTGAACTAACTAAGCCACGGCGCCTGCAGTGTCTTGTTCAGGCAGTGACACCATCAGAAGTATTTCGAACTATACTTCGAAAACAAAAAACGAGAGAGACGTTAGTCTTGACTCTCGAGGCACCGGTGAGATTCGAACTCATGATCTCCTGTTTGCTAGACAGGCGCTTTAACCAACTAAGCCACGGCGCCTGCGCAGCCTGTTGTTCAGGCAGTGATACCATCAGAAGTATTTCAAACTAAACTTTGAAAACAAAAAGCTGAAGAGATGTTTGTCTTGACTCTCGAGGCACCGGTGAGATTTGAACTCACGATCTCCTGTTTACTAGACAGGCGCTTTAACCAACTAAGCCACCGCGCCTGCGCAGCGTCTTGTTAAGGCAGTCACACCATCAGAAGAAGTTCGAACTAAACTTCGAAAACAAAAAACTAGAGAGACGGTTGCCTTGACTCTCGAGGCACCGGCGAGATTCGAACTCATGATCTCCTGTTTACTAGACCGGCGTTTAACCAACTAAGCCACGGCGCCTGCGCAGCGTCTTGTTTAGGCAGTGACGTTATCAGAAGTATTTTGAACTAAACTTCGAAAACAAAAATCTAGAGAAAGGTTTGTCTTGACTCTCGATGCACCGGTTAGATTCGAACTCACGCTTTCCTGTTTACTAGACAGGCGCTTTAACTAACTAAGCCACGGCGCCTGCGCAGCGTCTTGTTCAGGCAGTGACTTCATCAGAAGTATTTCGAACTATACTTCGAAAACAAAAAACTAGAGAGACGTTAGTCTTGACTCTCGAGGCACCGGTGAGATTCGAACTCACGATCTCCTGTTTACTAGACAGGCGCTTTAACTAAAGAAGCCACGGCGCCTGCGCAGCGTCTTGTTCAGGCAGTGACACCATCAGAACTATTTCGAACTAAACTTCGAAAACAAAAAACTAGAGAGACGTTTGTCTCTACTCTCGAAGCACCGGTGAGATTCGAACTCACGATCTCTTGTTTACTAGGCAGGCGCTTTAACCAACTGAGCCATGGCGCCTGCGCGGCGTCTCGTTGAGGCAGTGACACCATTAGAAGTATTTCGAACTATACTTCGAAAACAAAAAATTACAGAGAAATTTGTCTTGTCTCTCGAGGTACCGGTGAGATTCGAGCTCACCAGCTCCTGTTTACTAGACAGGTGAGATAACAAACTAAGACACGGTGACTGCACAGCGTATTGTTAAGGCAGTCACACCATCAGAAGAATTTCGAACTAAACTTCGAAAACAAAAAACTAGAGAGACGGTTGCCTTGACTCTCGAGGCACCGTTGAGATTCGAACTCATGATCTCCTGTTTACTAGACAGGCGCTTTAACCAACTAAGCCACGCCGCCTGTGCAGCGTCTTCTTCAGGCAGTGACGCCATCAGAAGTATTTTGAACTAAACTTCGAAAACAAAAAACTAGAGAAAGGTTTGTCTTGACTCTCGAGGCACCGGTGAGATTTGAACTCACGATCTCCTGTTAACTAGACAGGCGCTTTAACCAACTAGGCCACGGCGCCTGCGCAGCGCCTTGTTCGGGCAGTGACACCATCAAAAGTATTTCCAAATAAACTTCGAAAACAAAAAACTAGAGAGAGGTTTGTCTTGACTCTCGTGGCACCGTTGATATTCGAACTCATGCTCTCTTGTTTACTAGACAGGCGCTTCAACCAACTAAGCTACGGCGCCTGCGCAGCGCCTTGTTCGGGCAGTGACACCATCAAAAGTATTTCGAAATAAACTTCGAAAACAAAAAACTGGAGAGACGTTAGTCTTGACTCCCGAGGCACCGGTGAGATTCGAACTCACGATTTCCTGTTTACTAGACAGGCGCTTTAACTAACTAAGCCACGGCGCCTGCGCAGCGTCTTGTTCAGACAGTGGCACCATGAGAAGTATTTCGAACTATACTTCGAAAACAAAAACTAGAGAGACGTTATTCTTGACTCTCGAGGCACCGGTGAGATTCGAACTCACGATCTCCTGTTTACTAGAAAGGCGCTTTGACTAACTAAGCCACGGTCCCTGCGCAGCGTTTTGTTCAGGCAGTGACACCATCAGAAGTATTTCGAACTAAACTTCGAAAACAAAAGTACTGAAAGTTGGGCGAGTTGGTACTCGATCATGACTTCTTTGCGCAAAGACGTACACGGACACAAGAAAAAGAGGCAAACAACACGGGCGCCCGTGTTGTTTGCCTCTTTTGCTTGTGTCCGTGTACGTGTTTGCGTAAAAAAGTCATGACTGTTCGAAAACAAAAACTAGAGAGACGTCAGTCTTGACTCCCGAGGCACCGGTAAGATTCGAACTCACGATCTCCTGTTTACCAGACAGGCGCTTTAACTAACTAGGCCACTGCGCCTGCAGCGTCTTGTTCAGGCAGTGACACCATCAGAAGTATTTCGAACTATACTTCGAAAACAAAAAACTAGAGAGACGTTAGTCTTGACTCTCGCGGCACCGGTGAGATTCGAACTCATGATCTCCTGTTTACTAGACAGGCGCTTTAACCAACTAAGCCACGGCGCTTGCGCAGCCTGTTGTTCAGACAGTGACACCATCAGAAGTATTTCGAACTAAACTTCGAAAACAAAAAGCTAGAGAGATGTTTGTCTTGACTCTCGAGGCACCGGTGAGATTTGAACTCACGATCTCCTGTTTACTAGACAGGCGCTTTAACCAACTAAGCCACGGCACCTGCGCAGCGTTTTGTTCAGGCAGTGACACCATCAGAACTATTTCGAACTAAACTTCGAAAACAAAAGTACTGAAAGTTGGGCGAGTTGGTACTCGATCATGACTTCTTTGCGCAAAGACGTACACGGGCACAAGAAAAAGAGGCAAACAACACGGGCGCCCGTGTTGTTTGCCTCTTTTGCTTTTGTCCGTGTACGTGTTTGCGCAAGAAAGTCATGACTGTTCGAAAACAAAAACTAGAGAGACGTCAGTCTTGACTCCCGAGGCACCGGTAAGATTCGAACTCACGATCTCCTGTTTTCCAGACAGGCACTTGAACTAACTAAGCCACGGCGCCTGCAGTGTCTTGTTCAGGCAGTGACACCATCAGAAGTATTTCGAACTATACTTCGAAAACAAAAAACGAGAGAGACGTTAGTCTTGACTCTCGAGGCACCGGTGAGATTCGAACTCATGATCTCCTGTTTGCTAGACAGGCGCTTTAACCAACTAAGCCACGGCGCCTGCGCAGCCTGTTGTTCAGGCAGTGATACCATCAGAAGTATTTCAAACTAAACTTTGAAAACAAAAAGCTGGAGAGATGTTTGTCTTGACTCTCGAGGCACCGGTGAGATTTGAACTCACGATCTCCTGTTTACTAGACAGGCGCTTTAACCAACTAAGCCACGGCGCCTGCGCAGCGTCTTGTTCAGGCAGTGACACCATCAGAAGTATTTCGAACTAAACTTCGAAAACAAAAAAACTAGAGAGACGTTTGCTTGACTCTCGAAGCACCACTGAGATTCGAACTCATGATCTCCTGTTTACTAGACAGGCGCTTTAACCAACTAAGCCACGGCGCCTGCGCAGCGTCTTGCTCAGGCAGTGACACCATCAGAAGTATTTCCAACTAAACTTCGAAAACAAAAGTACTGAAAGTTGGGCGAGTTGGTACTCGATCATGATTTCTTTGCGCAAAGACGTACACGGACACAAGAAAAAGAGGCAAAAAACACGGGCGCCCGTGTTGTCTGCCTCTTTTGCTTGTGTCCGTGTACGTGTTTGCGCAAAAAAGTCATGAATGTTCGAAAACAAAAAACTAGAGAGACGTCAGTCTCGACCCCAGAAGCACTGGTGAGATTCGAACTCACGATCTCCTATGTACCAGACAGGCGCTTTAACTAACTAAGCCATGGCGCCCGCAGCATCTTGTTCAGGCAGTGACACCATCAGAAGTATTTCGAACTATACTTCGAAAACAAAAAACTAGAGAGACGTTAGTCTTGACTCTCGAGGCACCGGTGAGATTCGAAGTCATGATCTCCTGTTTACTAGACAGGCGCTTTAACCAACTAAGCCACGGCGCCTGCGCAGCCTGTTGTTCACGCAGTGACACCATCAGAAGTATTTCGAACTAAACTTCGAAAACAAAAAGCTAGAGAGATGTTTGTCTTGACTCTCGAGGCACCGGTGAGATTTGAACTCACGATCTCCTGTTTTCTTGACAGGCGCTTTAACAAACTAAGCCACGGCACCTGTGCAGCGTCTTGTTCAGGCAGTCACACCATCAGAAGTATTTCGAAATAAACTTCGAAAACAAAAAAACTAGAGAGACGTTAGTCTTGACTACCGAGGCACCGGTGAGATTCGAACTCACGATCTCCTGTTTACTAGACAGGCGCTTTAACCAACTAAGCCACGGCGCCTGCGCAGCGTCTTGCTCAGGCAGTGACGCCACCAGAAGTATTTCGAACTAAACTTCGAAAACAAAAAACTAGAAAGACGTTTGTCTTGACTCTCGAGGCACCGGTGAGATTCGAACTCACGATCTCTTGTTTACTAGACAGGCGCTTTAACTAAAGAAGCCACGGCGCCTGCGCAGCGTCTTGTTCAGGCAGTCACACCATCAGAAGAATTTCGAAAACAAAAAACTAGAGAGACGGTTGCCTTGACTCTCGAGGCACCGGTGAGATTCGAACTCATGATCTCCTGTTTACTAGAGCGGCGCTTTAACCAACTAAGCCACAACGCCTGCGCAGCGTCTTGTTCAGGCAGTGACGTTATCAGCAGTATTTTGAACTAAACTTCGAAAACAAAAAACTAGAGAAAGGTTTCTCTTGACTCTCGAGGCACCGGTGAGATTCGAACTCACGATTTCCTGTTTACTAGACAGGCGCTTTAACTAGAGAAGCCACGGCACCTGCGCAGCGTCTTGTTCAGGCAGTGACACCATCAGAAGTATTTGGAACTATACTTCGAAAAAAAAAACTTGAGAGACGGTAGTCTTCACTCTCAAGGCACATGTGAGATTCGAACTCACGATGTCCTGTTTACTAGACAGGCGCTTTAACCAACTAAGCCACCGCGCCTGCGCAGCGTCTTGTTAAGGCAGTCACACCATCAGAAGAAGTTCGAACTAAACTTCGAAAACAAAAAACTAGAGAGACGGTTGCCTTGACTCTCGAGGCACCGGTGAGATTCGAACTCATGATCTCCTGTTTACTAGACCGGCGCTTTAACCAACTAAGCCACGGCGCCGTCGCAGCGTCTTGTTTAGGCAGTGACGTTATCAGAAGTATTTTGAACTAAACTTCGAAAACAAAAAACTAGAGAAAGGTTTGTCTTGACTCTCGAGGCACCGGTGAGATTCGAACTCACGCTTTCCTGTTTACTAGACAGGCGCTTTAACTAACTAAGCCACGGCGCCTGCGCAGCGTCTTGTTCAGGCAGTGACTTCATCAGAAGTATTTCGAACTATACTTCGAAAACAAAAAACTAGAGAGACGTTTGTCTTTACTCTCGAAGCACCGGTGAGATTCGAACTCACGATCTCTTGTTTACTAGGCAGGCGCTTTAACCAACTGAGCCATGGCACCTGCGCGGCGTCTCGTTGAGGCAGTGACACCATTAGAAGTATTTCGAACTATACTTCGAAAACAAAAAATTACAGAGAAATTTGTCTTGTCTCTCGAGGTACCGGTGAGATTCGAGCTCACCAGCTCCTGTTTACTAGACAGGTGAGATAACAAACTAAGACACGGTGACTGCGCAGCGTATTGTTAAGGCAGTCACACCATCAGAAGAATTTCGAACTAAACTTCGAAAACAAAAAACTAGAGAGACGGTTGCCTTGACTCTCGAGGCACCGTTGAGATTCGAACTCATGATCTCCTGTTTACTAGACAGGCGCTTTAACCAACTAAGCCACGCCGCCTGTTTTTTTTTTTTTTTTCTTTATTGCCTTGCAAATCATGACTGTTCACATTTTACATATTTACATATGGGTCCATATTCAAGTGCGTCACAAAATACACCCACAGAGTTCATTGAGGTACCGTCAGCTCTTGGCTGACTATTAATCAATACTTGGGCATTCGTAACAATCGCTCAATGCACCCAATCCAGTCTGGCACATCCTCTTGGCTTTTCAGCATTTCAAGAAAATGGCACACAGAATTGCAAAAATATTGGCGCACAGCTAGCACTTCTACATCCGCGTTTTCAAAGGCACATCGGGTTTTCCATATACTGTGCAGGCCCAGAAGCATGATAAGATCATAAGGTACACCTGCCTCGTTTTTAACCGAAAGAAAACGGATGCCATGTGGACTTAACGGTAATTCTTTTTTCAAGGTTCTTTGCAGTATATCCCAGAAAAAGACCCCGCTCCAGCAATCTATAAACACGTGTTCAATTGTTTCCGGTTTATTACACAAGTGGCAATTTGTGCTCCATGGCACGAATATTCCCTTATCCTGCAACCACGTTTTAACTGGTAAGGTACCAGTATGTAATTTAAAGAAAAAAGTTTTGACCCCTGGCGCTACAAGCATTCTTTTAACACGTTTCAGAACATCCTGTCCTGGGCCTGCACAATATAGCTGACGGTACAATGGAACAGGCAGTAAAACATCGACAAGGTCTCTATACAATTTTTTACGTGGCACTTCAGCCAGATACTCTAACGAAAATCTTACTGACAAAAAGCGGAAAGACGAAACAACTTCTTTTAAATACCCTTGTATTGGTCCTTGCATATTTGATGATGATACGAGAAATCCCGGCAGCACTCTAGATAACCTTAGTTGTATAACAGTTCTCAAAAAGGGGTCATCCACATCACGCAGAAAAAGGAAACGATTGACAAGTTGTCTTATGTACAAATGAACTAATCCGAGTCCACCATCTCTAACTTTTCTGAAAAGGTTTGTGCGGCTTGATCTTTCCCATACAGAGCTCCATATGAAAATTGCAAATACTCTGTGTATTTTCTGTACACTTATTCTACTGCAGTGCAAAACCTGCATTACGTACCACAGCTTGCTCACCAGAAACAAGTTGCATGTTGTGGCCCGTGCGAATATCGAAATACCCCAACCTTTCCATTTTTCTACATCATTGCGCAATGCCTGTGTTTCTTTTTTCCAATACGGTTCACTGTCATGATAGAACTCCAGCGGCACTCCTAAATACTTCACTGGTGTTTTCTGCCATTTAATGTTTAGAAATACTCTTGGCGTGACGTCCCATTCCCCATGCCAAAAGCCAAGGCACTTATCCCAGTTCACGGCACTACCACTCGCCCGGCAAAAGGTTTTCACGGCATTTACAGCATGCATTATACTCTCATAATTTGTACAGAAAACTGCAATGTCGTCTGCGTATGCGAGGAGGCTAACCTCAGCTTCATGCAGTTTAAAGCCGCTTATTGCAGGGTTATTAATTACACTTAAGCAGAAAGGTTCAATGAAAATAGCAAAAAGCAGGGGCGATAGTGGACACCCCTGTCTTACTGACCACAGCACAGGTATACGCTCACCCGCAGTTTTATTTAATACCAATCTCGTCGTGCATCCAGTGTAAGCCATGCGCACTCCTTCGCTAATCAAACTCCCTACGTTAATGTGCTCAAGTAATGAAAGGAGCACGTCGTGCGGCACGCGATCAAATGCCTTTTCGAGGTCAATTTGAAGCATGGCAACATTGAGATGCATAACGTCACAACTTTCTAGGATTGATCGTGCTATGTTTATGTTGGTCATTATTTTCCTTCCCTTTATGCCACAAGTTTGGTGGGGCCCAATCAGTTTTGTCATAACTGTCTGGAGTCTTCTGGCCAATATTTTCATCAATATTTTATAGTCAACATTAGTTAGGCTAATTGGTCTATAAGCAGTAACACTTCTTAACTTCGCGGGATCTTCTGTTTTAGGTATTAAGACCGTGTGGGCTGACAAAAACGATGGTGGAAGTTGTTTACACTTGAAAGCCTCGTTAAATACCTCCCTCAAAATAGGTGAAACTACGTGTTTGAATTCCTTGTACACTGCAGCACTAAGGCCATCTGGTCCTGGAGACTTACCATTGTTTAACTTATCAATCGCTTTTTCAACTTCTCGCTCTGTTATAGGCAATTCTAAAATTTTCTTTCTTTCGTCATCAAGTCTTGGCATTAATGAAATGAAATCGCTATTAAAACGTTCTGCGTGTACACTGGTTGGTGTGAATAACTCTTTGTAATATTCGAAAAAAGCACCGGCTATTGCTTCTTTCGTATGGCACCTTGTTCCTTTATATTCTATTTCTCTTATTTCATTCTTACAGGCATGTCTCTTCTCAGCTCCAAGAGCTCGTTTTGTTGGCATTTCTCCCGCTACCAAGTTTTCTGCTCGAGCTCGAATCAAAGCTCCACGATAACGTTCTTGGTCTATCACCTCTAGCTTCTGTTTAGTTATGTTTATCTCCTCTGAAAATGTTCCGGCCTGAGTACATTCATCCACTACTAACTGTTGCAAGTTTTCACGCAAACGCACTTCAAGTTCTTTTTCAGCATGTCTCAGGATACTGGCCCTCTCAAGTGCTTTCAGTTTAATGGTCTGTTTAAATATTTCCCACTTATGTCCCCAGGATTCAAGTGTTCTATTTGCTAAGTCGTCTATGCCCTCTAGAAAAATCCGATTAAACTCTTCATCTTTTAGTAGCTTTACATTAAATTTCCAGAGGTCCCAAGAGAAATTTTTGTTATTCCTTTTATGTTTACCCATTGAGAATGAAACCAAACAATGATCACTAAACGTAACAGGTGTAACTCTGTAATCATGGCACGAAGGAATGATTTCGGAAGACACATATACTCTGTCAAGTCTAGCATGGCTTGAACGCTGAAAGTGGGTAAACATAACCCCTTTTCCACTGCAAAGACATTCACCCACGTCCTCTAGCTGAGCTTTCGCCACCATATCAATTAGAACGGCAGTGCTTGAATCTCTGTATGACCTGGAACTTGATTTATCTATACTCGAACAAACGCAGTTGAAATCCCCAGCCAAAATTAGTTTACGTTCACATTTTAAATACACATCAAGTTTTTCAAAAAACTCCTTTCGATCTTGAATCACAGTGGGTGCGTACACACAGATTACTCTCCATTTTTCTCTTGGTAGGGATAAATCACATATAATAAAACGACCCGCCTCGCAGGTAGTTACAGACTCCACTTTCGCATTTAGGCTCTGCCGAATTAACAAGAGGCAACCTGCAGACGCACCTACCGCGTGACAAACGCACACATCAAACACTCTCGTGAAAGGCTGCACCATTCGCTCAGCGTGCTCTTCACTCTCTACTTTAGTTTCCTGTACAGCGACGATGTCCAGATCTTGTTCTATAATCAGGCGGTAAAGCTGGTTTTGCCGCCGTTTGGCTGAAAGCCCACGTACATTTAGCGTCGCCAATCTAATCGTCGTCATCGTGATGAGAGAAAGCCGAGCGAAAGACGCTTACCTTACCAACACCTAAACAACTGTCCGGCCGACGCTCACGGCGTCGTCCCGTCGCCGCCGCGTGAAAGCGACGACGAACGCAGGCGGCCAGCACCCCGAGACTTTTTGGATCCAGCCACTCGCCACTGCCCTTGATCTTCCTGGGTCAGACGCTGCTGGGACGCCGCGTCTCCCTCATTCAGGCGGCGCTTTACTGGCGTAGCTTCAACTGTATCCATGTCCGAAGTAGCGTCGGACCCGATGACTGGTTCAGCCTTGTGCTGGGTTTCCATTTGAGTCGAACGCCGTGGCGTTGGAGTGCCCACAACCGTATTTTCATCTGTGCCTGCGTCTTGCTTAGGTGTCTCCGTCTTTTCCTCGCTGGTCGCCACTGCATGAGACGCCTCCTCTCCTGCCTTCGACGCCGCGGCCCTCTCTGCTTCCTCTTCATCCATGAGCAATTCACTGTGGTCGGCATTTGTTGCTCGACTTGCTGCACTGGCATAGGAACGAGTACAGTCCGCCTGCTCATGCCCAAAAGCGCGACAACCAGCGCACCTGGGCACCCTGCAGTCGCGACGAATGTGTCCCGTGTTCCGGCAACGCAGGCACAGCGGTGCTCTTCCTGGCACGACCACCAGTGCCATGCCGCTTCCGAGACGCATCTGGTGGGGTATGCGATCCGTAGTAACGCCTTCTTTGAGTAGTAGCCGAACGAATCTTGTGGTTGACTCAACTCCTTCGAAGTCTTCGTCTCTCCACTTGTCGCTGATAACTTCTTTCACTTCACCGTACTCCCGGAAAGCACGCCGTACAGTCTCTGCGTTGACGTCAAAGGCTACCCAATGCAACTTGAGACGCACCTCTTGCCTTTCTGGGTCGACGACGACGCAGGGCCGGTCTTTCACGGAGAGTAGGCCAGCGTCCAGAACTATCTTCTTGGCTTCATCTGTCTTCATATTAAGAAGCCAGACGTGCGACATCTGATACGCTCCTATGCCGCTTACCTCTTGAATGATGCCTAGTTCCTTGAGCGGCTTTCGGAAGTCGTTAATCCCGTACGGACGCGCTGCGATGTCGCAGTGCAGAACCAACGTGCGTCTGAGTCCTTCTCCTGTGGGCAGTGGTGGCAGAATTAAACGGTAGTCCTTGGGAAGCGATGTGCACGAGAAACCGCGGCCAGCGTCGGCCGCTGTAACAGCTCATGAGGAGCCTGCCATCCTGCGTCCGCACGCGTCGGTGACCAGAAGCAGAATGTACTAAGCCACGGCGCTTGCGCAGCCTGTTGGTCAGGCAGTGACACCATCAAAAGTATTTCGAACTAAACTTCGAAAACAAAAAGCTAGAGAGATGTTTGTCTTGACTCTCGAGGCACCGGTGAGATTTGAACTCACGATCTCCTGTTTACTAGACAGGCGCTTTAACCAACTAAGCCACGGCACCTGTGCAGCGTCTTGTTCAGGCAGTGACACCATCAGAAGTATTTCGAACTAAACTTCGAAAACAAAAAACTGGAGAGACGTTAGTCTTGACGCCCGAGGCACCGGTGAGATTCGAGCTCACGATCTCCTGTTTACTAGACCGGCGCTTCAACCAACTAAGCTACGGCGCCTGCGCAGCGCCTTGTTCGGGCAGTGACACCATCAAAAGTATTTCGAAATAAACTTCGAAAACAAAAAACTCGAGAGACGTTAGTCTTGACTCCCGAGGCACCGGTGAGATTCGAACTCACGATTTCCTGTTTACTAGACAGGCGCTTTAACTAACTAAGCCACGGCGCCTGCGCAGCGTCTTGTTCAGACAGTGGCACCATGAGAAGTATTTCGAACTATACTTCGAAAACAAAAACTAGAGAGACGTTATTCTTGACTCTCGAGGCACCGGTGAGATTCGAACTCACGATCTCCTGTTTACTAGAAAGGCGCTTTGACTAACTAAGCCACGGCTCCTGCGCAGCGTTTTGTTCAGGCAGTGACACCATCAGAAGTATTTCGAACTAAACTTCGAAAACAAAAGTACTGAAAGTTGGGCGAGTTGGTACTCGATCATGAATTCTTTGCGCAAAGACGTACACGGACACAAGAAAAAGAGGCAAACAACACGCGCGCCCGTGTTGTTTGCCTCTTTTGCTTGTGTCCGTGTACGTGTTTGCGTAAAAAAGTCATGACTGTTCGAAAAGAAAAGCTAGAGAGACGTCAGTCTTGACTCCCGAGGCACCGGTAAGATTCGAACTCACGATCTCCTGTTTACCAGACAGGCGCTTTAACTAACTAGGCCACTGCGCCTGCAGCGTCTTGTTCAGGCAGTGACACCATCAGAAGTATTTCGAACTATACTTCGAAAACAAAAAACGAGAGAGACGTTAGTCTTGACTCTCGAGGCACCGGTGAGATTCGAACTCATGATCTCCTGTTTGCTAGACAGGCGCTTTAACCAACTAAGCCACGGCGCCTGCGCCGCCTGTTGTTCAGGCAGTGATACCATCAGAAGTTTTTCAAACTAAACTTTGAAAACAAAAAGCTGGAGAGATGTTTGTCTTGACTCTCGAGGCACCGGTGAGATTTGAACTCACGATCTCCTGTTTACTAGACAGGCGCTTTAACCAACTAAGCCACGGCGCCTGCGCAGCGTCTTGTTCAGGCAGTGACACCATCAGAAGTATTTCGAACTAAACTTCGAAAACAAAAAAACTAGAGAGACGTTTGCTTGACTCTCGAAGCACCGCTGAGATTCGAACTCATGATCTCCTGTTTACTAGACAGGCGCTTTAACCAACTAAGCCACGGCGCCTGCGCAGCGTCTTGCTCAGGCAGTGACACCATCAGAAGTATTTCCAACTAAACTTCGAAAACAAAAGTACTGAAAGTTGGGCGAGTTGGTACTCGATCATGACTTCTTTGCGCAAAGACGTACACGGACACAAGAAAAAGAGGCAAAAAACACGGGCGCCCGTGTTGTTTGCCTCTTTTGCTTGTGTCCGTGTACGTGTTTGCGCAAAAAAGTCATGAATGTTCGAAAACAAAAAACTAGAGAGACGTCAGTCTTGACTCCCGAAGCACTGGTGAGATTCGAACTCACGATCTTCTATGTACCAGACAGGCGCTTTAACTAACTAAGCCACGGCGCCCGCAGCATCTTGTTCAGGCAGTGACACCATCAGAAGTATTTCGAACTATACTTCGAAGACAAAAAAACTAGAGAGACGTTTGTCTTGACTCTCAAGGCACCGCTGAGATTCGAACTCATAATCTCCTGTTTACTAGACAGGTGCTTTAACCAACTAAGCCACGGCGCCTGCGCAGCGTCTTGCTCAGGCAGTGACACCATCAGAAGTATTTCGAACTAAACTTCGAAATCAAAAAACTAGAAAGACGTTTGTCTTGACTCTCGAGGCACCGGTGAGATTCGAACTCACGATCTCCTGTTTACTAGACAGGCTCTTTAACTAAAGAAGCCACGGCGCCTGCGCAGCGTCTTGTTCAGGCAGTGACACCATCAGAAGTATTTCGAAATAAACTTCGAAAACAAAAAACTAGAGAGACGTTTGTCTTTACTCTCGAAGCACCGGTGAGATTCGAACTCACGATCTCTTGTTTACTAGCCAGGCGCTTTAACCAACTAAGCCATGGCGCCTGCGTGGCGTCTCGTTGAGGCAGTGATATCATTAGAAGTATTTCGAACTATACTTCAAAAACAAAAAATTAGAGAAATTTGTCTTGTTTCTCGAGGTACAGATGAGATTCGAGCTCACTATCTCCTGTTTACTAGACAGGTGAGATAACGAACTAAGACACGGTGACTGCGCAGCATCTTCTTCAGGCAGTGACACCATTAGAAGCATTTTATGTTATACTTCAAAAATAAAAAACTAGAGGGAGTTTTGTCTTGACTCTCGAGGCACCGGTGAGATTCGAACTCACGATCTCCTGTTTACTAGACAGGCGCTTTAACTAGAGAAACCACGGCGCCTGCGCAGCGTCTTGTTCAGGCAGTGACACCATCAGAAGTATTTGGAACTAAACTTCGAAAACAAAAAATTAGAGAGACGTTAGTCTTGACTCCCGAGGCACCGGTGAGATTCGAACTCACAATCTCCTGTTTACTAGACAGGCGCTTTAACTAACTAAGCCACGGCGCCTGCGCAGCATCTTGTTCAGGCAGTGACACTATCTGAAGTATTTCGAACTATACTTCGAAAACAAAAAAACTAGAGAGACGTTAGTCTTGACTCTCGAGGCACCGGTGAGATTCGAACTCACGATCCCCTGTTTACTAAGCAGGCGCTTTAACCAACTAAGCCACGGCGCCTGCGCAGCGTCTTGTTCAGGCAGTGACACCATCAGAAGTATTTCGAACTAAACTTCGAAAACAAAAAAAAACTAGAGAGACGTTTGTCTTGACTCTCGAGGCACCGCTGAGATTCGAACTCACGATCTCCTGTTTACTAGAAAGGCGCTTTAACTAACTAAGCCACGGCGCCTGCGCAGCGTTTTGTTCAGGCAGTGACACCATCAGAAGTATTTCGAACTAAACTTCGAAAACAAAAGTACTGAAAGTTGGGCGAGTTGGTAATCGATCTTTGCGCAAAGACGTACACGGACACAAGAAAAAGAGGCAAACAACACGGGCGCCCGTGTTGTTTGCCTCTTTTGCTTGTGTCCGTGTACGTGTTTGCGCAAAAAAGTCATGAATGTTCGAAAACAAAAAACTAGAGAGACGTCAGTCTTGACTCTCGAGGCACCGGTGAGATTTGAACTCACGATCTCCTGTTTTCTTGACAGGCGCTTTAACCAACTAAGCCATGGCACCTGTGCAACGTCTTGTTCAGGCAGTGACACCATCAGAAGTATTTCGAAATAAACTTCGAAAACAAAAAAAACTAGAGAGACGTTAGTCTTGACTCCCGAGGCACCGGTGAGATTCGAACTGACAATCTCCTGTTTACTAGACAGGCGCTTTAACTAACTAGGCCACGGCGCCTGCGCAGCGTCTTGTTCAGGCCGTGGCACCATCTGAAGTATTTTGAACTATACTTCGAAAACAAAAAATCTAGAGAGACGTTTGTCTTGACTCTCGAGGCACCGGTAGATTCGAACTCACGATTTCCTGTTTACTAGACAGGCGCTTTAACTAACTAAGCCACGGCGCCTGCGCAGCGTCTTGTTCAGACAGTGGCACCATGAGAAGTATTTCGAACTATACTTCGAAAACAAAACTAGAGAGACGTTATTCTTGACTCTCGAGGCACCGGTGAGATTCGAACTCACGATCTCCTGTTTACTAGAAAGGCGCTTTGACTAACTAAGCCACGGCTCCTGCGCAGCGTTTTGTTCAGGCAGTGACACCATCAGAAGTATTTCGAACTAAACTTCGAAAACAAAAGTACTGAAAGTTGGGCGAGTTGGTACTCGATCATGAATTCTTTGCGCAAAGACGTACACGGACACAAGAAAAAGAGGCAAACAACACGCGCGCCCGTGTTGTTTGCCTCTTTTGCTTGTGTCCGTGTACGTGTTTGCGTAAAAAAGTCATGACTGTTCGAAAAGAAAAGCTAGAGAGACGTCAGTCTTGACTCCCGAGGCACCGGTAAGATTCGAACTCACGATCTCCTGTTTACCAGACAGGCGCTTTAACTAACTAGGCCACTGCGCCTGCAGCGTCTTGTTCAGGCAGTGACACCATCAGAAGTATTTCGAACTATACTTCGAAAACAAAAAACGAGAGAGACGTTAGTCTTGACTCTCGAGGCACCGGTGAGATTCGAACTCATGATCTCCTGTTTGCTAGACAGGCGCTTTAACCAACTAAGCCACGGCGCCTGCGCCGCCTGTTGTTCAGGCAGTGATACCATCAGAAGTATTTCAAACTAAACTTTGAAAACAAAAAGCTGGAGAGATGTTTGTCTTGACTCTCGAGGCACCGGTGAGATTTGAACTCACGATCTCCTGTTTACTAGACAGGCGCTTTAACCAACTAAGCCACGGCGCCTGCGCAGCGTCTTGTTCAGGCAGTGACACCATCAGAAGTATTTCGAACTAAACTTCGAAAACAAAAAAACTAGAGAGACGTTTGCTTGACTCTCGAAGCACCGCTGAGATTCGAACTCATGATCTCCTGTTTACTAGACAGGCGCTTTAACCAACTAAGCCACGGCGCCTGCGCAGCGTCTTGCTCAGGCAGTGACACCATCAGAAGTATTTCCAACTAAACTTCGAAAACAAAAGTACTGAAAGTTGGGCGAGTTGGTACTCGATCATGACTTCTTTGCGCAAAGACGTACACGGACACAAGAAAAAGAGGCAAAAAACACGGGCGCCCGTGTTGTTTGCCTCTTTTGCTTGTGTCCGTGTACGTGTTTGCGCAAAAAAGTCATGAATGTTCGAAAACAAAAAACTAGAGAGACGTCAGTCTTGACTCCCGAAGCACTGGTGAGATTCGAACTCACGATCTTCTATGTACCAGACAGGCGCTTTAACTAACTAAGCCACGGCGCCCGCAGCATCTTGTTCAGGCAGTGACACCATCAGAAGTATTTCGAACTATACTTCGAAGACAAAAAAACTAGAGAGACGTTTGTCTTGACTCTCAAGGCACCGCTGAGATTCGAACTCATAATCTCCTGTTTACTAGACAGGTGCTTTAACCAACTAAGCCACGGCGCCTGCGCAGCGTCTTGCTCAGGCAGTGACACCATCAGAAGTATTTCGAACTAAACTTCGAAATCAAAAAACTAGAAAGACGTTTGTCTTGACTCTCGAGGCACCGGTGAGATTCGAACTCACGATCTCCTGTTTACTAGACAGGCTCTTTAACTAAAGAAGCCACGGCGCCTGCGCAGCGTCTTGTTCAG
The DNA here is from genome assembly GCF_043290135.1 of Rhipicephalus microplus. Classification (NCBI taxonomy): domain Eukaryota; kingdom Metazoa; phylum Arthropoda; class Arachnida; order Ixodida; family Ixodidae; genus Rhipicephalus; species Rhipicephalus microplus. Next base: position 1,309,415 of record NW_027464635.1, read on the forward strand.
GCAGTGACACCATCAGAAGTATTTCGAAATAAACTTCGAAAACAAAAAACTAGAGAGACGTTTGTCTTTACTCTCGAAGCACCGGTGAGATTCGAACTCACGATCTCTTGTTTACTAGCCAGGCGCTTTAACCAACTAAGCCATGGCGCCTGCGTGGCGTCTCGTTGAGGCAGTGATATCATTAGAAGTATTTCGAACTATACTTCAAAAACAAAAAATTAGAGAAATTTGTCTTGTTTCTCGAGGTACAGATGAGATTCGAGCTCACTATCTCCTGTTTACTAGACAGGTGAGATAACGAACTAAGACACGGTGACTGCGCAGCATCTTCTTCAGGCAGTGACACCATTAGAAGCATTTTATGTTATACTTCAAAAATAAAAAACTAGAGGGAGTTTTGTCTTGACTCTCGAGGCACCGGTGAGATTCGAACTCACGATCTCCTGTTTACTAGACAGGCGCTTTAACTAGAGAAACCACGGCGCCTGCGCAGCGTCTTGTTCAGGCAGTGACACCATCAGAAGTATTTGGAACTAAACTTCGAAAACAAAAAATTAGAGAGACGTTAGTCTTGACTCCCGAGGCACCGGTGAGATTCGAACTCACAATCTCCTGTTTACTAGACAGGCGCTTTAACTAACTAAGCCACGGCGCCTGCGCAGCATCTTGTTCAGGCAGTGACACTATCTGAAGTATTTCGAACTATACTTCGAAAACAAAAAAACTAGAGAGACGTTAGTCTTGACTCTCGAGGCACCGGTGAGATTCGAACTCACGATCCCCTGTTTACTAAGCAGGCGCTTTAACCAACTAAGCCACGGCGCCTGCGCAGCGTCTTGTTCAGGCAGTGACACCATCAGAAGTATTTCGAACTAAACTTCGAAAACAAAAAAAAACTAGAGAGACGTTTGTCTTGACTCTCGAGGCACCGCTGAGATTCGAACTCACGATCTCCTGTTTACTAGAAAGGCGCTTTAACTAACTAAGCCACGGCGCCTGCGCAGCGTTTTGTTCAGGCAGTGACACCATCAGAAGTATTTCGAACTAAACTTCGAAAACAAAAGTACTGAAAGTTGGGCGAGTTGGTAATCGATCTTTGCGCAAAGACGTACACGGACACAAGAAAAAGAGGCAAACAACACGGGCGCCCGTGTTGTTTGCCTCTTTTGCTTGTGTCCGTGTACGTGTTTGCGCAAAAAAGTCATGAATGTTCGAAAACAAAAAACTAGAGAGACGTCAGTCTTGACTCTCGAGGCACCGGTGAGATTTGAACTCACGATCTCCTGTTTTCTTGACAGGCGCTTTAACCAACTAAGCCATGGCACCTGTGCAACGTCTTGTTCAGGCAGTGACACCATCAGAAGTATTTCGAAATAAACTTCGAAAACAAAAAAAACTAGAGAGACGTTAGTCTTGACTCCCGAGGCACCGGTGAGGTTCGAACTGACAATCTCCTGTTTACTAGACAGGCGCTTTAACTAACTAGGCCACGGCGCCTGCGCAGCGTCTTGTTCAGGCCGTGGCACCATCTGAAGTATTTTGAACTATACTTCGAAAACAAAAAATCTAGAGAGACGTTTGTCTTGACTCTCGAGGCACCGGTAGATTCGAACTCACGATCTCCTGTTTACTAGACAGGCGCTTCAACCAACTAAGCCACGGCGCCTGCGCAGCGTCTTGTTCAGGCAGTGACACCATCAGAAGTATTTCGAACTAAACTTCGAAAACAAAAAAACTAGAGAGAGTTTTGTCTTGACTCTCGAGGCACCGGTGAGATTCGAACTCACGATCTCCTGTTTACTAGACAGGCGCTTTAACTAAAGAAGCCACGGCGCCTGCGCAGCGTCTTGTTCAGGCAGTCACACCATCAGAAGAATTTCGAACTAAACTTCGAAAACAAAAAACTAGAGAGACGGTTGCCTTGACTCTCGAGGCACCGGTGAGATTCGAACTCATGATCTCCTGTTTACTAGAGCGGCGCTTTAACTAACTAAGCCACGGCGCCTGCGCAGCGTCTTGTTCAGGCAGTGACACCATCAGAAGTATTTCGAACTATACTTCGAAAACAAAAAACTAGAGAGACGTTAGTCTTGACTCTCGAGGCACCGGTGAGATTCGAACTCACGATCTCCTGTTTACAAGAAAGGCGCTTTAACTAACTAAGCCACGGCGCCTGCGCAGCGTTTTGTTCAGGCAGTGACACCATCAGAACTATTTCGAACTAAACTTCGAAAACAAAAGTACTGAAAGTTGGGCGAGTTGGTACTCGATCATGACTTCTTTGCGCAAAGACGTACACGGGCACAAGAAAAAGAGGCAAACAACACGGGCGCCCGTGTTGTTTGCCTCTTTTGCTTTTGTCCGTGTACGTGTTTGCGCAAGAAAGTCATGACTGTTCGAAAACAAAAACTAGAGAGACGTCAGTCTTGACTCCCGAGGCACCGGTAAGATTCGAACTCACGATCTCCTGTTTACCAGACAGGCGCTTGAACTAACTAAGCCACGGCGCCTGCAGTGTCTTGTTCAGGCAGTGACACCATCAGAAGTATTTCGAACTATACTTCGGAAACAAAAAACTAGAGAGACGTTAGTCTTGACTCTCGAGGCACCGGTGAGATTCGAACTCACAATCTCTTGTTTACTAGACAGGCGCTTTAACTAACTAAGCCACGGCGCCTGCGCAGCCTGTTGTTCAGGCAGTGATACCATCAGAAGTATTTCAAACTAAACTTTGAAAACAAAAAGCTGGAGAGATGTTTGTCTTGACTCTCGAGGCACCGGTGAGATTTGAACTCACGATCTCCTGTTTACTAGACAGGCGCTTTAATCAACTAAGCCACGGCGCCTGCGCAGCGTCTTGTTCAGGCAGTGACACCATCAGAAGTATTTCGAACTAAACTTCGAAAACAAAAAAACTAGAGAGACGTTTGCTTGACTCTCGAAGCACCGCTGAGATTCGAACTCATGATCTCCTGTTTACTAGACAGGCGCTTTAACCAACTAAGCCACGGCGCCTGCGCAGCGTCTTGCTCAGGCAGTGACACCATCAGAAGTACTTCCAACTAAACTTCGAAAACAAAAGTACTGAAAGTTGGGCGAGTTGGTACTCGATCATGACTTCTTTGCGCAAAGACGTACACGGACACAAGAAAAAGAGGCAAAAAACACGGGCGCCCGTGTTGTTTGCCTCTTTTGCTTGTGTCCGTGTACGTGTTTGCGCAAAAAAGTCATGAATGTTCGAAAACAAAAAACTAGAGAGACGTCAGTCTTGACTCCCGAAGCACTGGTGAGATTCGAACTCACGATCTCCTATGTACAAGACAGGCGCTTTAACTAACTAAGCCACGGATCCCGCAGCATCTTGTTCAGGCAGTGACACCATCAGAAGTATTTCGAACTAAACTTCGAAAACAAAAAAACTAGAGAGACGTTTGTCTTGGCTCTCGAGGCACCGCTGAGATTCGAACTCATAATCTCCTGTTTACTAGACAGGCGCTTTAACCAACTTAGCCACGGCGCCTGCGCAGCGTCATGCTCAGGCAGTGACACCATCAGAAGTATTTCGAACTAAACTTCGAAATCAAAAAACTAGAAAGGCGTTTGTCTTGACTCTCGAGGCACCGGTGAGATTTGAACTCACGATCTCCTGTTTTCTTGACAGGCGCTTTAACAAACTAAGCCACGGCACCTGTGCAGCGTTTTGTTCAGGCAGTGACACCATCAGAAGTATTTCGATATAAACTTCGAAAACAAAAAAACTAGAGAGACGTTAGTCTTGACTCCCGAGGCACCGGTGAGATTCGAACTCACGATCTCCTGTTTACTAGACAGGCGCTTTAACTAACTAAGCCACGGCGCCTGCGCAGCGTCTTGTTCAGGCAGTGACACCATCTGAAGTATTTCGAACTATACTTCGAAAACAAAAAAACTAGAGAGACGTTAGTCTTGATTCTCGAGGCACCGGTAGATTCGAACTCACGATCTCCTGTTTACTAGACAGGCGCTTTAACCAACTAAGCCACGGTGCCTGCGCAGCGTCTTGTTCAGGCAGTGACACCATCAGAAGTATTTCGAAATAAACTTCGAAAACAAAAAAACTAGAGAGACGTTTGTCTTGACTCTCGAGGCACCGCTGAGATTCGAACTCATAATCTCCTGTTTACTAGACAGGCGCTTTAACCAACTAAGCCACGGCGCCTGCGCAGCGTCTTGCTCAGGCAGTGACACCACCAGAAGTATTTCGAACTAAACTTCGAAAACAAAAAACTAGAAAGACGTTTGTTTTGACTCTCGAGGCACCGGTGAGATTCGAACTCACGATCTCTTGTTTACTAGACAGGCGCTTTAACTAAAGAAGCCACGGCGCCTGCGCAGCGTCTTGTTCAGGCAGTCACACCATCAGAAGAATTTCGAACTAAACTTCGAAAACAAAAAACTAGAGAGACGGTTGCCTTGACTCTCGAGGCACCGTTGAGATTCGAACTGATGATCTCCTGTTTACTAGAGCGGCGCTTTAACCAACTAAGCCACAACGCCTGCGCAGCGTCTTGTTCAGGCAGTGACGTTATCAGAAGTATTTTGAACTAAACTTCGAAAACAAAAAACTAGAGAAAGGTTTCTCTTGACTCTCGAGGCACCGCTGAGATTCGAACTCATAATCTCCTGTTTGCTAGACAGGCGCTTTAACCAACTAAGCCACGGCGCCTGCGCAGCGTCTTGCTCAGGCAGTGACACCACCAGAAGTATTTCGAACTAAACTTCGAAAACAAAAAACTAGAAAGACGTTTCTCTTGACTCTCGAGGCACCGCTGAGATTCGAACTCATAATCTCCTGTTTGCTAGACAGGCGCTTTAACCAACTAAGCCACGGCGCCTGCGCAGCGTCTTGCTCAGGCAGTGACACCACCAGAAGTATTTCGAACTAAACTTCGAAAACAAAAAACTAGAAAGACGTTTGTCTTGACTCTCGAGGCACCGGTGAGATTCGAACTCACGATCTCTTGTTTACTAGACAGGCGCTTTAACTAAAGAAGCCACGGCGCCTGCGCAGCGTCTTGTTAAGGCAGTCACACCATCAGAAAAAGTTCGAACTAAACATCGAAAACAAAAAACTAGAGAGACGGTTGCCTTGACTCTCGAGGCACCGTTGAGATTCGAACTGATGATCTCCTGTTTACTAGAGCGGCGCTTTAACCAACTAAGCCACAACGCCTGCGCAGCGTCTTGTTCAGGCAGTGACGTTATCAGAAGTATTTTGAACTAAACTTCGAAAACAAAAAACTAGAGAAAGGTTTCTCTTGACTCTCGAGGCACCGGTGAGATTCGAACTCACGATTTCCTGTTTACTAGACAGGCGCTTTAACTAGAGAGGCCACGGTGCCTGCGCAGCGTCTTGTTCGGGCAGTGACACCATCAGAAGTATTTGGAACTATACTTCGAAAACAAAAAACTAGAGAGACGGTAGTCTTCACTCTCGAGGCACATGTGAGATTCGAACTCGCGATGTCCTGTTTACTAGACAGGCGCTTTAACCAACTAAGCCACCGCGCCTGCGCAGCGTCTTGTTAAGGCAGTCACACCATCAGAAGAAGTTCGAACTAAACATCGAAAACAAAAAACTAGAGAGACGGTTGCCTTGACTCTCGAGGCACCGGTGAGATTCGAACTCATGATCACCTGTTTACTAGACCGACGCTTTAACCAACTAAGCCACGGCGCCTGCGCAGCGTCTTGTTCAGGCAGTGACGTTATCAGAAGTAGTTTGAACTAAACTTCAAAAACAAAAAACTAGAGAAAGGTTTGTCTTGACTCTCGAGGCACCGGTGAGATTCGAACTCACGCTTTCCTGTTTACTAGACAGGCGCTTTAACTAACTAAGCCACGGCGCCTGCGCAGCGTCTTGTTCAGGCAGTGACTTCATCAGAAGTATTTCGAACTATACTTCGAAAACAAAAAACTAGAGAAAGGTTTGTCTTGACTCTCGAGGCACCGGTGAGATTCGAACTCACGATCTCCTGTTTACTAGACAGGCGCTTTAACTAAAGAAGCCACGGCGCCTGCGCAGCGTCTTGTTTAGGCAGTGACACCATCAGAACTATTTCGAACTAAACTTCGAAAACAAAAAACTAGAGAGACGTTTGTCTTTACTCTCGAAGCACCGGTAAGATTCGAACTCACGATCTCTTGTTTACTAGGCAGGCGCTTTAACCAACTGAGCCATGGCGCCTGCGCGGCGTCTCGTTGAGGCAGTGACACCATCAGAAGTATTTCGAACTATACTTCGAAAACAAAAAATTACAGAGAAATTTGTCTTGTCTCTCGAGGTACCGGTGAGATTCGAGCTCACTATCTCCTGTTTACTAGACAGGTGAGATAACAAACTAAGACACGGTGACTGCGCAGCGTATTGTTAAGGCAGTCACACCATCAGAAGAATTTCGAACTAAACTTCGAAAACAAAAAACTAGAGAGACGGTTGCCTTGACTCTCGAGGCACCGTTGAGATTCGAACTCATGATCTCCTGTTTACTAGACAGGCGCTTTAACCAACTAAGCCACGGCGCCTGTGCAGCGTCTTCTTCAGGCAGTGATGCCATCAGAAGTATTTTGAACTAAACATCGAAAACAAAAAACTAGAGAAAGGTTTGTCTTGACTCTCGAGGCACCGGTGAGATTTGAACTCACGATCTCCTGTTAACTAGACAGGCGCTTTAACCAACTAGGCCACGGCGCCTGCGCAGCGCCTTGTTCGGGCAGTGACACCATCAAAAGTATTTCCAAATAAACTTCGAAAACAAAAAACTAGAGAGAGGTTTGTCTTGGCTCTCGTGGCACCGGTGATATTCGAACTCATGCTCTCCTGTTTACTAGACAGGCGCTTCAACCAACTAAGCTACGGCGCCTGCGCAGCGCCTTGTTCGGGCAGTGACACCATCAAAAGTATTTCGAAGTAAACTTCGAAAACAAAAAACTGGAGAGACGTTAGTCTTGACTCCCGAGGCACCGGTGAGATTCGAACTCACGATTTCCTGTTTACTAGACAGGCGCTTTAACTAACTAAGCCACGGCGCCTGCGCAGCGTCTTGTTCAGACAGTGGCACCATGAGAAGTATTTCGAACTACACTTCGAAAACAAAAAACTAGAGAGACGTTAGTCTTGACTCTCGAGGCACCGGTGAGATTCGAACTCACGATCTCCTGTTTACTAGAAAGGCGCTTTGACTAACTAAGCCACGGCGCCTGCGCAGCGTTTTGTTCAGGCAGTGACACCATCAGAAGTATTTCGAACTAAACTTCGAAAACAAAAGTACTGAAAGTTGGGCGAGTTGGTACTCGATGATGACTTCTTTGCGCAAAGACGTACACGGACACAAGAAAAAGAGGCAAACAACACGGGCGCCCGTGTTGTTTGCCTCTTTTGCTTGTGTCCGTGTACGTGTTTGCGTAAAAAAGTCATGACTGTTCGAAAACAAAAACTAGAGAGACGTCAGTCTTGACTCCCGAGGCACCGGTAAGATTCGAACTCACGATCTCCTGTTTACCAGACAGGCGCTTTAACTAACTAAGCCACTGCGCCTGCAGCGTCTTGTTCAGGCAGTGACACCATCAGAAGTATTTCGAACTATACTTCGAAAACAAAAAACTAGAGAGACATTAGTCTTGACTCTCGCGGCACCGGGGAGATTCGACTCATGATTTCCTGTTTTCTAGACAGGCGCTTTAACCAACTAAGCCACGGCGCCTGCGCAGCGCCTTGTTCAGGCAGTGACACCATCAGAAGTATTTCGAACTATACTTCGGAAACAAAAAACTAGAGAGACGTTAGTCTTGACTCTCGAGGCACCGGTGAGATTCGAACTCACAATCTCCTGTTTACTAGACAGGCGCTTTAACTAACTAAGCCACGGCGCCTGCGCAGCCTGTTGTTCAGGCAGCGATGCCATCAGAAGTATTTCAAACGAAACTTTGAAAACAAAAAACTAGAAAGGCGTTTGTCTTGACTCTCGAGGCACCGGTGAGATTTGAACTCACGATCTCCTGTTTTCTTGACAGGCGCTTTAACAAACTAAGCCACGGCACCTGTGCAGCGTCTTGTTCATGCAGTGACACCATCAGAAGTATTTCGAAATAAACTTCGAAAACAAAAAAACTAGAGAGACGTTAGTCTTGACTCCCGAGGCACCGGTGAGATTCGAACTCACGATCTCCTGTTTAGTAGACAGGCGCTTTAACTAACTAAGCCACGGCGCCTGCGCAGCGTCTTGTTCAGGCAGTGACACCATCTGAAGTATTTCGAACTATACTTCGAAAACAAAAAAACTAGAGAGACGTTAGTCTTGATTCTCGAGGCACCGGTAGATTCGAACTCACGATCTCCTGTTTACTAGACAGGCGCTTTAACCAACTAAGCCACGGCGCCTGCGCAGCGTCTTGTTCAGGCAGTGACACCATCAGAAGTATTTCGAAATAAACTTCGAAAACAAAAAAACTAGAGAGACGTTTGTCTTGACTCTCGAGGCACCGCTGAGATTCGAACTCATAATCTCCTGTTTACTAGACAGGCGCTTTAACCAACTAAGCCACGGCGCCTGCGCAGCGTCTTGCTCAGGCAGTGACACCACCAGAAGTATTTCGAACTAAACTTCGAAAACAAAAAACTAGAAAGACGTTTGTCTTGACTCTCGAGGCACCGGTGAGATTCGAACTCACGATCTCTTGTTTACTAGACAGGCGCTTTAACTAAAGAAGCCACGGCGCCTGCGCAGCGTCTTGTTCAGGCAGTCACACCATCAGAAGAATTTCGAACTAAACTTCGAAAACAAAAAACTAGAGAGACGGTTGCCTTGACTCTCGAGGCACCGTTGAGATTCGAACTGATGATCTCCTGTTTACTAGAGCGGCGCTTTAACCAACTAAGCCAACGCCTGCGCAGCGTCTTGTTCAGGCAGTGACGTTATCAGAAGTATTTTGAACTAAACTTCGAAAACAAAAAACTAGAGAAAGGTTTCTCTTGACTCTCGAGGCACCGCTGAGATTCGAACTCATAATCTCCTGTTTACTAGACAGGCGCTTTAACCAACTAAGCCACGGCGCCTGCGCAGCGTCTTGCTCAGGCAGTGACACCACCAGAAGTATTTCGAACTAAACTTCGAAAACAAAAAACTAGAAAGACGTTTGTCTTGACTCTCGAGGCACCGGTGAGAATCGAACTCACGATCTCTTGTTTACTAGACAGGCGCTTTAACTAAAGAAGCCACGGCGCCTGCGCAGCGTCTTGTTAAGGCAGTCACACCATCAGAAAAAGTTCGAACTAAACATCGAAAACAAAAAACTAGAGAGACGGTTGCCTTGACTCTCGAGGCACCGTTGAGATTCGAACTGATGATCTCCTGTTTACTAGAGGGGCGCTTTAACCAACTAAGCCACAACGCCTGCGCAGCGTCTTGTTCAGGCAGTGACGTTATCAGAAGTATTTTGAACTAAACTTCGAAAACAAAAAACTAGAGAAAGGTTTTTCTTGACTCTCGAGGCACCGGTGAGATTCGAACTCACGATTTCCTGTTTACTAGACAGGCGCTTTAACTAGAGAGGCCACGGTGCCTGCGCAGCGTCTTGTTCAGGCAGGGACACCATCAGAAGTATTTGGAACTATACTTTGAAAACAAAAAACTAGAGAGACGGTAGTCTTCACTCTCGAGGCACATGTGAGATTCGAACTCGCGATGTCCTGTTTACTAGACAGGCGCTTTAACCAACTAAGCCACCGCGCCTGCGCAGCGTCTTGTTAAGGCAGTCACACCATCAGAAGAAGTTCGAACTAAACATCGAAAACAAAAAACTAGAGAGACGGTTGCCTTGACTCTCGAGGCACCGGTGAGATTCGAACTCATGATCACCTGTTTACTAGACCGGCGCTTTAACCAACTAAGCCACGGCGCCTGCGCAGCGTCTTGTTCAGGCAGTGACGTTATCAGAAGTATTTTGAACTAAACTTCGAAAACAAAAAACTAGAGAAAGGTTTGTCTTGACTCTCGAGGCACCGGTGAGATTCGAACTCACGCTTTCCTGTTTACTAGACAGGCGCTTTAACTAACTAAGCCACGGCGCCTGCGCAGCGTCTTGTTCAGGCAGTGACTTCATCAGAAGTATTTCGAACTATACTTCGAAAACAAAAAACTAGAGAGACGTTAGTCTTGACTCTCGAGGCAGCGGTGAGATTCGAACTCACGATCTCCTGTTTACTAGACAGGCGCTTTAACTAAAGAAGCCACGGCGCCTGCGCAGCGTCTTGTTTAGGCAGTGACACCATCAGAACTATTTCGAACTAAACTTCGAAAACAAAAAACTAGAGAGACGTTTGTCTTTACTCTCGAAGCACCGGTAAGATTCGAACTCACGATCTCTTGTTTACTAGGCAGGCGCTTTAACCAACTGAGCCATGGCGCCTGCGCGGCGTCTCGTTGAGGCAGTGACACCATTAGAAGTATTTCGAACTATACTTCGAAAACAAAAAATTACAGAGAAATTTGTCTTGTCTCTCGAGGTACCGGTGAGATTCGAGCTCACTATCTCCTGTTTACTAGACAGGTGAGATAACAAACTAAGACACGCTGACTGCGCAGCGTATTGTTAAGGCAGTCACACCATCAGAAGAATTTCGAACTAAACTTCGAAAACAAAAAACTAGAGAGACGGTTGCCTTGACTCTCGAGGCACCGTTGAGATTCGAACTCATGATCTCCTGTTTACTAGACAGGCGCTTTAACCAACTAAGCCACGGCGCCTGTGCAGCGTCTTCTTCAGGCAGTGACGCCATCAGAAGTATTTTGAACTAAACTTCGAAAACAAAAAACTAGAGAAAGGTTTGTCTTGACTCTCGAGGCACCGGTGAGATTTGAACTCAGGATCTCCTGTTAACTAGACAGGCGCTTTAACCAACTAGGCCACGGCGCCTGCGTGCGCCTTGTTCGGGCAGTGACACCATCAAAAGTATTTCCAAATAAACTTCGAAAACAAAAAACTAGAGAGAGGTTTGTCTTGGCTCTCGTGGCACCGGTGATATTCGAACTCACGCTTTCCTGTTTACTAGACAGGCGCTTCAACCAACTAAGCTACGGCGCCTGCGCAGCGCCTTGTTCGGGCAGTGACACCATCAAAAGTATTTCGAACTATACTTCGAAAACAAAAAACTAGAGAGACGTTAGTCTTGACTCTCGAGGCAGCGGTGAGATTCGAACTCACGATCTCCTGTTTACTAGACAGGCGCTTTAACTAAAGAAGCCACGGCGCCTGCGCAGCGTCTTGTTTAGGCAGTGACACCATCAGAACTATTTCGAACTAAACTTCGAAAACAAAAAACTAGAGAGACGTTTGTCTTTACTCTCGAAGCACCGGTAAGATTCGAACTCACGATCTCTTGTTTACTAGGCAGGCGCTTTAACCAACTGAGCCATGGCGCCTGCGTGGCGTCTCGTTGAGGCAGTGACACCATTAGAAGTATTTCGAACTATACTTCGAAAACAAAAAATTACAGAGAAATTTGTCTTGTCTCTCGAGGTACCGGTGAGATTCGAGCTCACTATCTCCTGTTTACTAGACAGGTGAGATAACAAACTAAGACACGCTGACTGCGCAGCGTATTGTTAAGGCAGTCACACCATCAGAAGAATTTCGAACTAAACTTCGAAAACAAAAAACTAGAGAGACGGTTGCCTTGACTCTCGAGGCACCGTTGAGATTCGAACTCATGATCTCCTGTTTACTAGACAGGCGCTTTAACCAACTAAGCCACGGCGCCTGTGCAGCGTCTTCTTCAGGCAGTGACGCCATCAGAAGTATTTTGAACTAAACTTCGAAAACAAAAAACTAGAGAAAGGTTTGTCTTGACTCTCGAGGCACCGGTGAGATTTGAACTCACGATCTCCTGTTAACTAGACAGGCGCTTTAACCAACTAGGCCACGGCGCCTGCGCAGCGCCTTGTTCGGGCAGTGACACCATCAAAAGTATTTCAAAATAAACTTCGAAAACAAAAAACTAGAGAGAGGTTTGTCTTGGCTCTCGTGGCACCGGTGATATTCGAACTCATGCTCTCCTGTTTACTAGACAGGCGCTTCAACCAACTAAGCTACGGCGCCTGCGCAGCGCCTTGTTCGGGCAGTGACACCATCAAAAGTATTTCGAAGTAAACTTCGAAAACAAAAACTGGAGAGACGTTAGTCTTGACTCCCGAGGCACCGGTGAGATTCGAACTCACGATTTCCTGTTTACTAGACAGGCGCTTTAACTAACTAAGCCACGGCGCCTGCGCAGCGTCTTGTTCAGACAGTGGCACCATGAGAAGTATTTCGAACTATACTTCGAAAACAAAAAACTAGAGAGACGTTAGTCTTGACTCTCGCGGCACCGGGGAGATTCGACTCATGATTTCCTGTTTTCTAGACAGGCGCTTTAACCAACTAAGCCACGGCGCCTGCGCAGCGCCTTGTTCAGGCAGTGACACCATCTGAAGTATTTCGAACTATACTTCGGAAACAAAAAACTAGAGAGACGTTAGTCTTGACTCTCGAGGCACCGGTGAGATTCGAACTCACAATCTCCTGTTTACTAGACAGGCGCTTTAACTAACTAAGCCACGGCGCCTGCGCAGCCTGTTGTTCAGGCAGCGATGCCATCAGAAGTATTTCAAACGAAACTTTGAAAACAAAAAACTAGAAAGGCGTTTGTCTTGACTCTCGAGGCACCGGTGAGATTTGAACTCACGATCTCCTGTTTTCTTGACAGGCGCTTTAACAAACTAAGCCACGGCACCTGTGCAGCGTCTTGTTCATGCAGTGACACCATCAGAAGTATTTCGAAATAAACTTCGAAAACAAAAAAACTAGAGAGACGTTAGTCTTGACTCCCGAGGCACCGGTGAGATTCGAACTCACGATCTCCTGTTTAGTAGACAGGCGCTTTAACTAACTAAGCCACGGCGCCTGCGCAGAGTCTTGTTCAGGCAGTGACACCATCTGAAGTATTTCGAACTATACTTCGAAAACAAAAAAACTAGAGAGACGTTAGTCTTGATTCTCGAGGCACCGGTAGATTCGAACTCACGATCTCCTGTTTACTAGACAGGCCCTTTAACCAACTAAGCCACGGCGCCTGCGCAGCGTCTTGTTCAGGCAGTGACACCATCAGAAGTATTTCGAAATAAACTTCGAAAACAAAAAAACTAGAGAGACGTTTGTCTTGACTCTCGAGGCACCGCTGAGATTCGAACTCATTATCTCCTGTTTACTAGACAGGCGCTTTAACCAACTAAGCCACGGCGCCTGCGCAGCGTCTTGCTCAGGCAGTGACACCACCAGAAGTATTTCGAACTAAACTTCGAAAACAAAAAACTAGAAAGACGTTTGTCTTGACTCTCGAGGCACCGGTGAGATTCGAACTCACGATCTCTTGTTTACTAGACAGGCGCTTTAACTAAAGAAGCCACGGCGCCTGCGCAGCGTCTTGTTCAGGCAGTCACACCATCAGAAGAATTTCGAACTAAACTTCGAAAACAAAAAACTTGAGAGACGGTTGCCTTGACTCTCGAGGCACCGTTGAGATTCGAACTGATGATCTCCTGTTTACTAGAGCGGCGCTTTAACCAACTAAGCCAACGCCTGCGCAGCGTCTTGTTCAGGCAGTGACGTTATCAGAAGTATTTTGAACTAAACTTCGAAAACAAAAAACTAGAGAAAGGTTTCTCTTGACTCTCGAGGCACCGCTGAGATTCGAACTCATAATCTCCTGTTTACTAGACAGGCGCTTTAACTAAAGAAGCCACGGCGCCTGCGCAGCGTCTTGTTAAGGCAGTCACACCATCAGAAAAAGTTCGAACTAAACATCGAAAACAAAAAACTAGAGAGACGGTTGCCTTGACTCTCGAGGCACCGTTGAGATTCGAACTGATGATCTCCTGTTTACTAGAGCGGCGCTTTAACCAACTAAGCCACAACGCCTGCGCAGCGTCTTGTTCAGGCAGTGACGTTATCAGAAGTATTTTGAACTAAACTTCGAAAACAAAAAACTAGAGAAAGGTTTTTCTTGACTCTCGAGGCACCGGTGAGATTCGAACTCACGATTTCCTGTTTACTAGACAGGCGCTTTAACTAGAGAGGCCACGGTGCCTGCGCAGCGTCTTGTTCAGGCAGGGACACCATCAGAAGTATTTGGAACTATACTTTGAAAACAAAAAACTAGAGAGACGGTAGTCTTCACTCTCGAGGCACATGTGAGATTCGAACTCGCGATGTCCTGTTTACTAGACAGGCGCTTTAACCAACTAAGCCACCGCGCCTGCGCAGCGTCTTGTTAAGGCAGTCACACCATCAGAAGAAGTTCGAACTAAACATCGAAAACAAAAAACTAGAGAGACGGTTGCCTTGACTCTCGAGGCACCGGTGAGATTCGAACTCATGATCACCTGTTTACTAGACCGGCGCTTTAACCAACTAAGCCACGGCGCCTGCGCAGCGTCTTGTTCAGGCAGTGACGTTATCAGAAGTATTTTGAACTAAACTTCGAAAACAAAAAACTAGAGAAAGGTTTGTTTTGACTCTCGAGGCACCGGTGAGATTCGAACTCACGCTTTCCTGTTTACTAGACAGGCGCTTTAACTAACTAAGCCACGGCGCCTGCGCAGCGTCTTGTTCAGGCAGTGACTTCATCAGAAGTATTTCGAACTATACTTCGAAAACAAAAAACTAGAGAGACGTTAGTCTTGACTCTCGAGGCAGCGGTGAGATTCGAACTCACGATCTCCTGTTTACTAGACAGGCGCTTTAACTAAAGAAGCCACGGCGCCTGCGCAGCGTCTTGTTTAGGCAGTGACACCATCAGAACTATTTCGAACTAAACTTCGAAAACAAAAAACTAGAGAGACGTTTGTCTTTACTCTCGAAGCACCGGTAAGATTCGAACTCACGATCTCTTGTTTACTAGGCAGGCGCTTTAACCAACTGAGCCATGGCGCCTGCGCGGCGTCTCGTTGAGGCAGTGACACCATTAGAAGTATTTCGAACTATACTTCGAAAACAAAAAATTACAGAGAAATTTGTCTTGTCTCTCGAGGTACCGGTGAGATTCGAGCTCACTATCTCCTGTTTACTAGACAGGTGAGATAACAAACTAAGACACGCTGACTGCGCAGCGTATTGTTAAGGCAGTCACACCATCAGAAGAATTTCGAACTAAACTTCGAAAACAAAAAACTAGAGAGACGGTTGCCTTGACTCTCGAGGCACCGTTGAGATTCGAACTCATGATCTCCTGTTTACTAGACAGGCGCTTTAACCAACTAAGCCACGGCGCCTGTGCAGCGTCTTCTTCAGGCAGTGACGCCATCAGAAGTATTTTGAACTCAACTTCGAAAACAAAAAACTAGAGAAAGGTTTGTCTTGACTCTCGAGGCACCGGTGAGATTTGAACTCAGGATCTCCTGTTAACTAGACAGGCGCTTTAACCAACTAGGCCACGGCGCCTACGTGCGCCTTGTTCGGGCAGTGACACCATCAAAAGTATTTCCAAATAAACTTCGAAAACAAAAAACTAGAGAGAGGTTTGTCTTGGCTCTCGTGGCACCGGTGATATTCGAACTCACGCTTTCCTGTTTACTAGACAGGCGCTTCAACCAACTAAGCTACGGCGCCTGCGCAGCGCCTTGTTCGGGCAGTGACACCATCAAAAGTATTTCGAACTATACTTCGAAAACAAAAAACTAGAGAGACGTTAGTCTTGACTCTCGAGGCAGCGGTGAGATTCGAACTCACGATCTCCTGTTTACTAGACAGGCGCTTTAACTAAAGAAGCCACGGCGCCTGCGCAGCGTCTTGTTTAGGCAGTGACACCATCAGAACTATTTCGAACTAAACTTCGAAAACAAAAAACTAGAGAGACGTTTGTCTTTACTCTCGAAGCACCGGTAAGATTCGAACTCACGATCTCTTGTTTACTAGGCAGGCGCTTTAACCAACTGAGCCATGGCGCCTGCGTGGCGTCTCGTTGAGGCAGTGACACCATTAGAAGTATTTCGAACTATACTTCGAAAACAAAAAATTACAGAGAAATTTGTCTTGTCTCTCGAGGTACCGGTGAGATTCGAGCTCACTATCTCCTGTTTACTAGACAGGTGAGATAACAAACTAAGACACGCTGACTGCGCAGCGTATTGTTAAGGCAGTCACACCATCAGAAGAATTTCGAACTAAACTTCGAAAACAAAAAACTAGAGAGACGGTTGCCTTGACTCTCGAGGCACCGTTGAGATTCGAACTCATGATCTCCTGTTTACTAGACAGGCGCTTTAACCAACTAAGCCACGGCGCCTGTGCAGCGTCTTCTTCAGGCAGTGACGCCATCAGAAGTATTTTGAACTAAACTTCGAAAACAAAAAACTAGAGAAAGGTTTGTCTTGACTCTCGAGGCACCGGTGAGATTTGAACTCACGATCTCCTGTTAACTAGACAGGCGCTTTAACCAACTAGGCCACGGCGCCTGCGCAGCGCCTTGTTCGGGCAGTGACACCATCAAAAGTATTTCCAAATAAACTTCGAAAACAAAAAATTAGAGAGAGGTTTGTCTTGGCTCTCGTGGCACCGGTGATATTCGAACTCATGCTCTCCTGTTTACTAGACAGGCGCTTCAACCAACTAAGCTACGGCGCCTGCGCAGCGCCTTGTTCGGGCAGTGACACCACCAAAAGTATTTCGAAGTAAACTTCGAAAACAAAAACTGGAGAGACGTTAGTCTTGACTCCCGAGGCACCGGTGAGATTCGAACTCACGATTTCCTGTTTACTAGACAGGCGCTTTAACTAACTAAGCCACGGCGCCTGCGCAGCGTCTTGTTCAGACAGTGGCACCATGAGAAGTATTTCGAACTATACTTCGAAAACAAAAAACTAGAGAGACGTTAGTCTTGACTCTCGCGGCACCGGGGAGATTCGACTCATGATTTCCTGTTTTCTAGACAGGCGCTTTAACCAACTAAGCCACGGCGCCTGCGCAGCGCCTTGTTCAGGCAGTGACACCATCAGAAGTATTTCGAACTATACTTCGGAAACAAAAAACTAGAGAGACGTTAGTCTTGACTCTCGAGGCACCGGTGAGATTCGAACTCACAATCTCCTGTTTACTAGACAGGCGCTTTAACTAACTAAGCCACGGCGCCTGCGCAGCCTGTTGTTCAGGCAGCGATGCCATCAGAAGTATTTCAAACGAAACTTTGAAAACAAAAAACTAGAAAGGCGTTTGTCTTGACTCTCGAGGCACCGGTGAGATTTGAACTCACGATCTCCTGTTTTCTTGACAGGCGCTTTAACAAACTAAGCCACGGCACCTGTGCAGCGTCTTGTTCATGCAGTGACACCATCAGAAGTATTTCGAAATAAACTTCGAAAACAAAAAAACTAGAGAGACGTTAGTCTTGACTCCCGAGGCACCGGTGAGATTCGAACTCACGATCTCCTGTTTAGTAGACAGGCGCTTTAACTAACTAAGCCACGGCGCCTGCGCAGCGTCTTGTTCAGGCAGTGACACCATCTGAAGTATTTCGAACTATACTTCGAAAACAAAAAAACTAGAGAGACGTTAGTCTTGATTCTCGAGGCACCGGTAGATTCGAACTCACGATCTCCTGTTTACTAGACAGGCCCTTTAACCAACTAAGCCACGGCGCCTGCGCAGCGTCTTGTTCAGGCAGTGACACCATCAGAAGTATTTCGAAATAAACTTCGAAAACAAAAAAACTAGAGAGACGTTTGTCTTGACTCTCGAGGCACCGCTGAGATTCGAACTCATTATCTCCTGTTTACTAGACAGGCGCTTTAACCAACTAAGCCACGGCGCCTGCGCCGCGTCTTGCTCAGGCAGTGACACCACCAGAAGTATTTCGAACTAAACTTCGAAAACAAAAAACTAGAAAGACGTTTGTCTTGACTCTCGAGGCACCGGTGAGATTCGAACTCACGATCTCTTGTTTACTAGACAGGCGCTTTAACTAAAGAAGCCACGGCGCCTGCGCAGCGTCTTGTTCAGGCAGTCACACCATCAGAAGAATTTCGAACTAAACTTCGAAAACAAAAAACTAGAGAGACGGTTGCCTTGACTCTCGAGGCACCGTTGAGATTCGAACTGATGATCTCCTGTTTACTAGAGCGGCGCTTTAACCAACTAAGCCAACGCCTGCGCAGCGTCTTGTTCAGGCAGTGACGTTATCAGAAGTATTTTGAACTAAACTTCGAAAACAAAAAACTAGAGAAAGGTTTCTCTTGACTCTCGAGGCACCGCTGAGATTCGAACTCATAATCTCCTGTTTACTAGACAGGCGCTTTAACCAACTAAGCCACGGCGCCTGCGCAGCGTCTTGCTCAGGCAGTGACACCACCAGAAGTATTTCGAACTAAACTTCGAAAACAAAAAACTAGAAAGACGTTTGTCTTGACTCTCGAGGCACCGGTGAGATTCGAACTCACGATCTCTTGTTTACTAGACAGGCGCTTTAACTAAAGAAGCCACGGCGCCTGCGCAGCGTCTTGTTAAGGCAGTCACACCATTAGAAAAAGTTCGAACTAAACATCGAAAACAAAAAACTAGAGAGACGGTTGCCTTGACTCTCGAGGCACCGTTGAGATTCGAACTGATGATCTCCTGTTTACTAGAGCGGCGCTTTAACCAACTAAGCCACAACGCCTGCGCAGCGTCTTGTTCAGGCAGTGACGTTATCAGAAGTATTTTGAACTAAACTTCGAAAACAAAAAACTAGAGAAAGGTTTTTCTTGACTCTCGAGGCACCGGTGAGATTCGAACTCACGATTTCCTGTTTACTAGACAGGCGCTTTAACTAGAGAGGCCACGGTGCCTGCGCAGCGTCTTGTTCAGGCAGTGACACCATCAGAAGTATTTGGAACTATACTTCGAAAACAAAAAACTAGAGAGACGGTAGTCTTCACTCTCGAGGCACATGTGAGATTCGAACTCGCGATGTCCTGTTTACTAGACAGGCGCTTTAACCAACTAAGCCACCGCGCCTGCGCAGCGTCTTGTTAAGGCAGTCACACCATCAGAAGAAGTTCGAACTAAACATCGAAAACAAAAAACTAGAGAGACGGTTGCCTTGACTCTCGAGGCACCGGTGAGATTCGAACTCATGATCACCTGTTTACTAGACCGGCGCTTTAACCAACTAAGCCACGGCGCCTGCGCAGCGTCTTGTTCAGGCAGTGACGTTATCAGAAGTATTTTGAACTAAACTTCGAAAACAAAAAACTAGAGAAAGGTTTGTCTTGACTCTCGAGGCACCGGTGAGATTCGAACTCACGCTTTCCTGTTTACTAGACAGGCGCTTTAACTAACTAAGCCACGGCGCCTGCGCAGCGTCTTGTTCAGGCAGTGACTTCATCAGAAGTATTTCGAACTATACTTCGAAAACAAAAAACTAGAGAGACGTTAGTCTTGACTCTCGAGGCAGCGGTGAGATTCGAACTCACGATCTCCTGTTTACTAGACAGGCGCTTTAACTAAAGAAGCCACGGCGCCTGCGCAGCGTCTTGTTTAGGCAGTGACACCATCAGAACTATTTCGAACTAAACTTCGAAAACAAAAAACTAGAGAGACGTTTGTCTTTACTCTCGAAGCACCGGTAAGATTCGAACTCACGATCTCTTGTTTACTAGGCAGGCGCTTTAACCAACTGAGCCATGGCGCCTGCGCGGCGTCTCGTTGAGGCAGTGACACCATTAGAAGTATTTCGAACTATACTTCGAAAACAAAAAATTACAGAGAAATTTGTCTTGTCTCTCGAGGTACCGGTGAGATTCGAGCTCACTATCTCCTGTTTACTAGACAGGTGAGATAACAAACTAAGACACGCTGACTGCGCAGCGTATTGTTAAGGCAGTCACACCATCAGAAGAATTTCGAACTAAACTTCGAAAACAAAAAACTAGAGAGACGGTTGCCTTGACTCTCGAGGCACCGTTGAGATTCGAACTCATGATCTCCTGTTTACTAGACAGGCGCTTTAACCAACTAAGCCACGGCGCCTGTGCAGCGTCTTCTTCAGGCAGTGACGCCATCAGAAGTATTTTGAACTAAACTTCGAAAACAAAAAACTAGAGAAAGGTTTGTCTTGACTCTCGAGGCACCGGTGAGATTTGAACTCACGATCTCCTGTTAACTAGACAGGCGCTTTAACCAACTAGGCCACGGCGCCTGCGCAGCGCCTTGTTCGGGCAGTGACACCATCAAAAGTATTTCCAAATAAACTTCGAAAACAAAAAACTAGAGAGAGGTTTGTCTTGGCTCTCGTGGCACCGGTGATATTCGAACTCACGCTTTTCTGTTTACTAGACAGGCGCTTCAACCAACTAAGCTACGGCGCCTGCGCAGCGCCTTGTTCGGGCAGTGACACCATCAAAAGTATTTCGAACTATACTTCGAAAACAAAAAACTAGAGAGACGTTAGTCTTGACTCTCGAGGCAGCGGTGAGATTCGAACTCACGATCTCCTGTTTACTAGACAGGCGCTTTAACTAAAGAAGCCACGGCGCCTGCGCAGCGTCTTGTTTAGGCAGTGACACCATCAGAACTATTTCGAACTAAACTTCGAAAACAAAAAACTAGAGAGACGTTTGTCTTTACTCTCGAAGCACCGGTAAGATTCGAACTCACGATCTCTTGTTTACTAGGCAGGCGCTTTAACCAACTGAGCCATGGCGCCTGCGCGGCGTCTCGTTGAGGCAGTGACACCATTAGAAGTATTTCGAACTATACTTCGAAAACAAAAAATTACAGAGAAATTTGTCTTGTCTCTCGAGGTACCGGTGAGATTCGAGCTCACTATCTCCTGTTTACTAGACAGGTGAGATAACAAACTAAGACACGCTGACTGCGCAGCATATTGTTAAGGCAGTCACACCATCAGAAGAATTTCGAACTAAACTTCGAAAACAAAAAACTAGAGAAAGGTTTGTCTTGACTCTCGAGGCACCGGTGAGATTTGAACTCACGATCTCCTGTTAACTAGACAGGCGCTTTAACCAACTAGGCCACGGCGCCTGCGCAGCGCCTTGTTCGGGCAGTGACACCATCAAAAGTATTTCCAAATAAACTTCGAAAACAAAAAACTAGAGAGAGGTTTGTCTTGGCTCTCGTGGCACCGGTGATATTCGAACTCATGCTCTCCTGTTTACTAGACAGGCGCTTCAACCAACTAAGCTACGGCGCCTGCGCAGCGCCTTG
The DNA here is from genome assembly GCF_043290135.1 of Rhipicephalus microplus. Lineage (NCBI taxonomy): Eukaryota > Metazoa > Arthropoda > Arachnida > Ixodida > Ixodidae > Rhipicephalus > Rhipicephalus microplus. The sequence goes on from NW_027464635.1 coordinate 1,330,685, forward strand.
TTCGGGCAGTGACACCATCAAAAGTATTTCGTAGTAAACTTCGAAAACAAAAAACTGGAGAGACGTTAGTCTTGACTCCCGAGGCACCGGTGAGATTCGAACTCACGATTTCCTGTTTACTAGACAGGCGCTTTAACTAACTAAGCCACGGCGCCTGCGCAGCCTCTTGTTCAGACAGTGGCACCATGAGAAGTATTTCGAACTATACTTCGAAAACAAAAAACTAGAGAGACGTTAGTCTTGACTCTCGCGGCACCGGGGAGATTCGACTCATGATTTCCTGTTTTCTAGACAGGCGCTTTAACCAACTAAGCCACGGCGCCTGCGCAGCGCCTTGTTCAGGCAGTGACACCATCAGAAGTATTTCGAACTATACTTCGGAAACAAAAAACTAGAGAGACGTTAGTCTTGACTCTCGAGGCACCGGTGAGATTCGAACTCACAATCTCCTGTTTACTAGACAGGCGCTTTAACTAACTAAGCCACGGCGCCTGCGCAGCCTGTTGTTCAGGCAGCGATGCCATCAGAAGTATTTCAAACGAAACTTTGAAAACAAAAAACTAGAAAGGCGTTTGTCTTGACTCTCGAGGCACCGGTGAGATTTGAACTCACGATCTCCTGTTTTCTTGACAGGCGCTTTAACAAACTAAGCCACGGCACCTGTGCAGCGTCTTGTTCATGCAGTGACACCATCAGAAGTATTTCGAAATAAACTTCGAAAACAAAAAAACTAGAGAGACGTTAGTCTTGACTCCCGAGGCACCGGTGAGATTCGAACTCACGATCTCCTGTTTAGTAGACAGGCGCTTTAACTAACTAAGCCACGGCGCCTGCGCAGCGTCTTGTTCAGGCAGTGACACCATCTGAAGTATTTCGAACTATACTTCGAAAACAAAAAAACTAGAGAGACGTTAGTCTTGATTCTCGAGGCACCGGTAGATTCGAACTCACGATCTCCTGTTTACTAGACAGGCCCTTTAACCAACTAAGCCACGGCGCCTGCGCAGCGTCTTGTTCAGGCAGTGACACCATCAGAAGTATTTCGAAATAAACTTCGAAAACAAAAAAACTAGAGAGACGTTTGTCTTGACTCTCGAGGCACCGCTGAGATTCGAACTCATAATCTCCTGTTTACTAGACAGGCGCTTTAACCAACTAAGCCACGGCGCCTGCGCAGCGTCTCGCTCAGGCAGTGACACCACCAGAAGTATTTCGAACTAAACTTCGAAAACAAAAAACTAGAAAGACGTTTGTCTTGACTCTCGAGGCACCGGTGAGATTCGAACTCACGATCTCTTGTTTACTAGACAGGCGCTTTAACTAAAGAAGCCACGGCGCCTGCGCAGCGTCTTGTTCAGGCAGTCACACCATCAGAAGAATTTCGAACTAAACTTCGAAAACAAAAAACTAGAGAGACGGTTGCCTTGACTCTCGAGGCACCGTTGAGATTCGAACTGATGATCTCCTGTTTACTAGAGCGGCGCTTTAACCAACTAAGCCAACGCCTGCGCAGCGTCTTGTTCAGGCAGTGACGTTATCAGAAGTATTTTGAACTAAACTTCGAAAACAAAAAACTAGAGAAAGGTTTCTCTTGACTCTCGAGGCACCGCTGAGATTCGAACTCATAATCTCCTGTTTACTAGACAGGCGCTTTAACCAACTAAGCCACGGCGCCTGCGCAGCGTCTTGCTCAGGCAGTGACACCACAAGAAGTATTTCGAACTAAACTTCGAAAACAAAAAACTAGAAAGACGTTTGTCTTGACTCTCGAGGCACCGGTGAGATTCGAACTCACGATCTCTTGTTTACTAGACAGGCGCTTTAACTAAAGAAGCCACGGCGCCTGCGCAGCGTCTTGTTAAGGCAGTCACACCATTAGAAAAAGTTCGAACTAAACATCGAAAACAAAAAACTAGAGAGACGGTTGCCTTGACTCTCGAGGCACCGTTGAGATTCGAACTGATGATCTCCTGTTTACTAGAGCGGCGCTTTAACCAACTAAGCCACAACGCCTGCGCAGCGTCTTGTTCAGGCAGTGACGTTATCAGAAGTATTTTGAACTAAACTTCGAAAACAAAAAACTAGAGAAAGGTTTTTCTTGACTCTCGAGGCACCGGTGAGATTCGAACTCACGATTTCCTGTTTACTAGACAGGCGCTTTAACTAGAGAGGCCACGGTGCCTGCGCAGCGTCTTGTTCAGGCAGTGACACCATCAGAAGTATTTGGAACTATACTTCGAAAACAAAAAACTAGAGAGACGGTAGTCTTCACTCTCGAGGCACATGTGAGATTCGAACTCGCGATGTCCTGTTTACTAGACAGGCGCTTTAACCAACTAAGCCACCGCGCCTGCGCAGCGTCTTGTTAAGGCAGTCACACCATCAGAAGAAGTTCGAACTAAACATCTAAAACAAAAAACTAGAGAGACGGTTGCCTTGACTCTCGAGGCACCGGTGAGATTCGAACTCATGATCACCTGTTTACTAGACCGGCGCTTTAACCAACTAAGCCACGGCGCCTGCGCAGCGTCTTGTTCAGGCAGTGACGTTATCAGAAGTATTTTGAACTAAACTTCGAAAACAAAAAACTAGAGAAAGGTTTGTCTTGACTCTCGAGGCACCGGTGAGATTCGAACTCACGCTTTCCTGTTTACTAGACAGGCGCTTTAACTAACTAAGCCACGGCGCCTGCGCAGCGTCTTGTTCAGGCAGTGACTTCATCAGAAGTATTTCGAACTATACTTCGAAAACAAAAAACTAGAGAGACGTTAGTCTTGACTCTCGAGGCAGCGGTGAGATTCGAACTCACGATCTCCTGTTTACTAGACAGGCGCTTTAACTAAAGAAGCCACGGCGCCTGCGCAGCGTCTTGTTTAGGCAGTGACACCATCAGAACTATTTCGAACTAAACTTCGAAAACAAAAAACTAGAGAGACGTTTGTCTTTACTCTCGAAGCACCGGTAAGATTCGAACTCACGATCTCTTGTTTACTAGGCAGGCGCTTTAACCAACTGAGCCATGGCGCCTGCGCGGCGTCTCGTTGAGGCAGTGACACCATTAGAAGTATTTCGAACTATACTTCGAAAACAAAAAATTACAGAGAAATTTGTCTTGTCTCTCGAGGTACCGGTGAGATTCGAGCTCACTATCTCCTGTTTACTAGACAGGTGAGATAACAAACTAAGACACGCTGACTGCGCAGCGTATTGTTAAGGCAGTCACACCATCAGAAGAATTTCGAACTAAACTTCGAAAACAAAAAACTAGAGAGACGGTTGCCTTGACTCTCGAGGCACCGTTGAGATTCGAACTCATGATCTCCTGTTTACTAGACAGGCGCTTTAACCAACTAAGCCACGGCGCCTGTGCAGCGTCTTCTTCAGGCAGTGACGCCATCAGAAGTATTTTGAACTAAACTTCGAAAACAAAAAACTAGAGAAAGGTTTGTCTTGACTCTCGAGGCACCGGTGAGATTTGAACTCACGATCTCCTGTTAACTAGACAGGCGCTTTAACCAACTAGGCCACGGCGCCTGCGCAGCGCCTTGTTCGGGCAGTGACACCATCAAAAGTATTTCCAAATAAACTTCGAAAACAAAAAACTAGAGAGAGGTTTGTCTTGGCTCTCGTGGCACCGGTGATATTCGAACTCACGCTTTTCTGTTTACTAGACAGGCGCTTCAACCAACTAAGCTACGGCGCCTGCGCAGCGCCTTGTTCGGGCAGTGACACCATCAAAAGTATTTCGAACTATACTTCGAAAACAAAAAACTAGAGAGACGTTAGTCTTGACTCTCGAGGCAGCGGTGAGATTCGAACTCACGATCTCCTGTTTACTAGACAGGCGCTTTAACTAAAGAAGCCACGGCGCCTGCGCAGCGTCTTGTTTAGGCAGTGACACCATCAGAACTATTTCGAACTAAACTTCGAAAACAAAAAACTAGAGAGACGTTTGTCTTTACTCTCGAAGCACCGGTAAGATTCGAACTCACGATCTCTTGTTTACTAGGCAGGCGCTTTAACCAACTGAGCCATGGCGCCTGCGCGGCGTCTCGTTGAGGCAGTGACACCATTAGAAGTATTTCGAACTATACTTCGAAAACAAAAAATTACAGAGAAATTTGTCTTGTCTCTCGAGGTACCGGTGAGATTCGAGCTCACTATCTCCTGTTTACTAGACAGGTGAGATAACAAACTAAGACACGCTGACTGCGCAGCGTATTGTTAAGGCAGTCACACCATCAGAAGAATTTCGAACTAAACTTCGAAAACAAAAAACTAGAGAGACGGTTGCCTTGACTCTCGAGGCACCGTTGAGATTCGAACTCATGATCTCCTGTTTACTAGACAGGCGCTTTAACCAACTAAGCCACGGCGCCTGTGCAGCGTCTTCTTCAGGCAGTGACGCCATCAGAAGTATTTTGAACTAAACTTCGAAAACAAAAAACTAGAGAAAGGTTTGTCTTGACTCTCGAGGCACCGGTGAGATTTGAACTCACGATCTCCTGTTAACTAGACAGGCGCTTTAACCAACTAGGCCACGGCGCCTGCGCAGCGCCTTGTTCGGGCAGTGACACCATCAAAAGTATTTCCAAATAAACTTCGAAAACAAAAAACTAGAGAGAGGTTTGTCTTGGCTCTCGTGGCACCGGTGATATTCGAACTCATGCTCTCCTGTTTACTAGACAGGCGCTTCAACCAACTAAGCTACGGCGCCTGCGCAGCGCCTTGTTCGGGCAGTGACACCATCAAAAGTATTTCGAAGTAAACTTCGAAAACAAAAAACTGGAGAGACGTTAGTCTTGACTCCCGAGGCACCGGTGAGATTCGAACTCACGATTTCCTGTTTACTAGACAGGCGCTTTAACTAACTAAGCCACGGCGCCTGCGCAGCGTCTTGTTCAGACAGTGGCACCATGAGAAGTATTTCGAACTATACTTCGAAAACAAAAAACTAGAGAGACGTTAGTCTTGACTCTCGAGGCACCGGTGAGATTCGAACTCACGATCTCCTGTTTACTAGAAAGGCGCTTTGACTAACTAAGCCACGGCGCCTGCGCAGCGTTTTGTTCAGGCAGTGACACCATCAGAAGTATTTCGAACTAAACTTCGAAAACAAAAGTACTGAAAGTTGGGCGAGTTGGTACTTGATGATGACTTCTTTGCGCAAAGACGTACACGGACACAAGAAAAAGAGGCAAACAACACGGGCGCCCGTGTTGTTTGCCTCTTTTGCTTGTGTCCGTGTACGTGTTTGCGTAAAAAAGTCATGACTGTTCGAAAACAAAAACTAGAGAGACGTCAGTCTTGACTCCCGAGGCACCGGTAAGATTCGAACTCACGATCTCCTGTTTACCAGACAGGCGCTTTAACTAACTAAGCCACTGCGCCTGCAGCGTCTTGTTCAGGCAGTGACACCATCAGAAGTATTTTGAACTATACTTCGAAAACAAAAAACTAGAGAGACGTTAGTCTTGACTCTCGCGGCACTGGGGAGATTCGAACTCATGATTTCTTGTTTACTAGACAGACGATTTAACCAACTAAGCCACGGCGCCTGCGCAGCGCCTTGTTCAGGCAGTGACACCATCAGAAGTATTTCGAACTATACTTCGGAAACAAAAAACTAGAGAGACGTTAGTCTTGACTCTCGAGGCACCGGTGAGATTTGAACTCACGATCTCCTGTTTACTAGACAGGCGCTTTAACCAACTAAGCCACGGCGCCTGCGCAGCGTCTTGTTCAGGCAGTGACACCATCAGAAGTATTTCGAACTAAACTTCGAAAACAAAAAAACTAGAGAGACGTTTGCTTGACTCTCGAAGCACCGCTGAGATTCGAACTCATGATCTCCTGTTTACTAGACAGGCGCTTTAACCAACTAAGCCACGGCGCCTGCGCAGCGTCTTGCTCAGGCAGTGACACCATCAGAAGTACTTCCAACTAAACTTCGAAAACAAAAGTACTGAAAGTTGGGCGAGTTGGTACTCGATCATGACTTCTTTGCGCAAAGACGTACACGGACACAAGAAAAAGAGGCAAAAAACACGGGCGCCCGTGTTGTTTGCCTCTTTTGCTTGTGTCCGTGTACGTGTTTGCGCAAAAAAGTCATGAATGTTCGAAAACAAAAAACTAGAGAGACGTCAGTCTTGACTCCCGAAGCACTGGTGAGATTCGAACTCACGATCTCCTATGTACCAGACAGGCGCTTTAACTAACTAAGCCACGGCGCCCGCAGCATCTTGTTCAGGCAGTGACACCATCAGAAGTATTTCGAACTATACTTCGAAAACAAAAAACTAGAGAGATGTTAGTCTTGACTCTCGAGGCACCGGTGAGATTCGAACTCATGATCTCCTGTTTACTAGACAGGCGCTTTAACCAACTAAGGCCACGGCGCCTGCGCAGCCTGTTGTTCAGGCAGTGACACCATCAGAAGTATTTCGAACTAAACTTCGAAAACAAAAAGCTAGAGAGATGTTTGTCTTGACTCTCGAGGCACCGGTGAGATTTGAACTCACGATCTCCTGTTTTCTTGACAGGCGCTTTAACAAACTAAGCCACGGCACCTGTGCAGCGTCTTGTTCAGGCAGTGACACCATCAGAAGTATTTCGACATAAACTTCGAAAACAAAAAAACTAGAGAGACGTTAGTCTTGACTCCCGAGGCACCGGTAGATTCGAACTCACGATCTCCTGTTTACTAGACAGGCGCTTTAACCAACTAAGCCACGGCGCCTGCGCAGCGTCTTGTTCAGGCAGTGACACCATCAGAAGTATTTCGAAATAAACTTCGAAAACAAAAAAACTAGAGAAAGGTTTGTCTTGACTCTCGAGGCACCGGTGAGATTTGAACTCACGATCTCCCGTTAACTAGACAGGCGCTTTAACCAACTAGGCCACGGCGCCTGCGCAGCGCCTTGTTCGGGCAGTGACACCATCAAAAGTATTTCCAAATAAACTTCGAAAACAAAAAACTAGAGAGAGGTTTGTCTTGGCTCTCGTGGAACCGGTGAGATTCGAACTCACGATTTCCTGTTTACTAGACAGGCGCTTTAACTAACTAAGCCACGGCGCCTGCGCAGCGTCTTGTTCAGACAGTGGCACCATGAGAAGTATTTCGAACTATACTTCGAAAACAAAAAACTAGAGAGACGTTAGTCTTGACTCTCGAGGCACCGGTGAGATTCGAACTCACGATCTCCTGTTTACTAGACAGGCGCTTTAACTAAAGAAGCCACGGCGCCTGCGCAGCGTCTTGTTTAGGCAGTGACACCATCAGAACTATTTCGAACTAAACTTCGAAAACAAAAAACTAGAGAGACGTTTGTCTTTACTCTCGAAGCACCGGTAAGATTCGAACTCACGATCTCTTGTTTACTAGGCAGGCGCTTTAACCAACTAAGCCATGGCGCCTGCGCGGCGTCTCGTTGAGGCAGTGACACCATTAGAAGTATTTCGAACTATACTTCGAAAACAAAAAATTACAGAGAAATTTGTCTTGTCTCTCGAGGTACCGGTGAGATTCGAGCTCACTATCTCCTGTTTACTAGACAGGTGAGATAACAAACTAAGACACGGTGACTGCGCAGCGTATTGTTAAGGCAGTCACACCATCAGAAGAATTTCGAACTAAACTTCGAAAACAAAAAACTAGAGAGACGGTTGCCTTGACTCTCGAGGCACCGTTGAGATTCGAACTCATGATCTCCTGTTTACTAGACAGGCGCTTTAACCAACTAAGCCACGGCGCCTGTGCAGCGTCTTCTTCAGGCAGTGACGCCATCAGAAGTATTTTGAACTAAACTTCGAAAACAAAAAACTAGAGAAAGGTTTGTCTTGACTCTCGAGGCACCGGTGAGATTTGAACTCACGATCTCCTGTTAACTAGACAGGCGCTTTAACCAACTAGGCCACGGCGCCTGCGCAGCGCCTGGTTCGGGCAGTGACACCATCAAAAGTATTTCCAAATAAACTTCGAAAACAAAAAACTAGAGAGAGGTTTGTCTTGGCTCTCGTGGCACCGGTGATATTCGAACTCATGCTCTCCTGTTTACTAGACAGGCGCTTCAACCAACTAAGCTACGGCGCCTGCGCAGCGCCTTGTTCGGGCAGTGACACCATCAAAAGTATTTCGAAGTAAACTTCGAAAACAAAAAACTGGAGAGACGTTAGTCTTGACTCCCGAGGCACCGGTGAGATTCGAACTCACGATTTCCTGTTTACTAGACAGGCGCTTTAACTAACTAAGCCACGGCGCCTGCGCAGCGTCTTGTTCAGACAGTGGCACCATGAGAAGTATTTCGAACTAAACTTCGAAAACAAAAAAACTAGAGAGACGTTTGCTTGACTCTCGAAGCACCGCTGAGATTCGAACTCATGATCTCCTGTTTACTAGACAGGCGCTTTAACCAACTAAGCCACGGCGCCTGCGCAGCGTCTTGCTCAGGCAGTGACACCATCAGAAGTACTTCCAACTAAACTTCGAAAACAAAAGTACTGAAAGTTGGGCGAGTTGGTACTCGATCATGACTTCTTTGCGCAAAGACGTACACGGACACAAGAAAAAGAGGCAAAAAACACGGGCGCCCGTGTTGTTTGCCTCTTTTGCTTGTGTCCGTGTACGTGTTTGCGCAAAAAAGTCATGAATGTTCGAAAACAAAAAACTAGAGAGACGTCAGTCTTGACTCCCGAAGCACTGGTGAGATTCGAACTCACGATCTCCTATGTACCAGACAGGCGCTTTAACTAACTAAGCCACGGCGCCCGCAGCATCTTGTTCAGGCAGTGACACCATCAGAAGTATTTCGAACTATACTTCGAAAACAAAAAACTAGAGAGATGTTAGTCTTGACTCTCGAGGCACCGGTGAGATTCGAACTCATGATCTCCTGTTTACTAGACAGGCGCTTTAACCAACTAAGGCCACGGCGCCTGCGCAGCCTGTTGTTCAGGCAGTGACACCATCAGAAGTATTTCGAACTAAACTTCGAAAACAAAAAGCTAGAGAGATGTTTGTCTTGACTCTCGAGGCACCGGTGAGATTTGAACTCACGATCTCCTGTTTTCTTGACAGGCGCTTTAACAAACTAAGCCACGGCACCTGTGCAGCGTCTTGTTCAGGCAGTGACACCATCAGAAGTATTTCGACATAAACTTCGAAAACAAAAAAACTAGAGAGACGTTAGTCTTGACTCCCGAGGCACCGATAGATTCGAACTCACGATCTCCTGTTTACTAGACAGGCGCTTTAACCAACTAAGCCACGGCGCCTGCGCAGCGTCTTGTTCAGGCAGTGACACCTTCAGAAGTATTTCGAAATAAACTTCGAAAACAAAAAAACTAGAGAGACGTTTGTCTTGACTCTCGAGGCACCGCTGAGATTCGAACTCATAATCTCCTGTTTACTAGACAGGCGCTTTAACCAACTAAGCCACGGCGCCTGCGCAGCGTCTTGCTCAGGCAGTGACACCACCAGAAGTATTTCGAACTAAACTTCGAAAACAAAAAACTAGAAAGACGTTTGTCTTGATTCTCGAGGCACCGGTGAGATTCGAACTCACGATCTCTTGTTTACTAGACAGGCGCTTTAACTAAAGAAGCCACGGCGCCTGCGCAGCGTCTTGTTCAGGCAGTCACACCATCAGAAGAATTTCGAACTAAACTTCGAAAACAAAAAACTAGAGAGACGGTTGCCTTGACTCTCGAGGCACCGTTGAGATTCGAACTGATGATCTCCTGTTTACTAGAGCGGCGCTTTAACCAACTAAGCCACAACGCCTGCGTAGCGTCTTGTTCAGGCAGTGACGTTATCAGAAGTATTTTGAACTAAACTTCGAAAACAAAAAACTAGAGAAAGGTTTGTCTTGACTCTCTAGGCACCGGTGAGATTTGAACTCACGATCTCCTGTTAACTAGACAGGCGCTTTAACCAACTAGGCCACGGCGCCTGCGCAGCGCCTGGTTCGGGCAGTGACACCATCAAAAGTATTTCCAAATAAACTTCGAAAACAAAAAACTAGAGAGAGGTTTGTCTTGGCTCTCGTGGCACCGGTGATATTCGAACTCATGCTCTCCTGTTTACTAGACAGGCGCTTCAACCAACTAAGCTACGGCGCCTGCGCAGCGCCTTGTTCGGGCAGTGACACCATCAAAAGTATTTCGAAGTAAACTTCGAAAACAAAAAACTGGAGAGACGTTAGTCTTGACTCCCGAGGCACCGGTGAGATTCAAACTCACGATTTCCTGTTTACTAGACAGGCGCTTTAACTAACTAAGCCACGGCGCCTGCGCAGCGTCTTGTTCAGACAGTGGCACCATGAGAAGTATTTCGAACTATACTTCGAAAACAAAAAACTAGAGAGACGTTAGTCTTGACTCTCGAGGCACCGGTGAGATTCGAACTCACGATCTCCTGTTTACTAGAAAGGCGCTTTGACTAACTAAGCCACGGCGCCTGCGCAGCGTTATGTTCAGGCAGTGACACCATCAGAAGTATTTCGAACTAAACTTCGAAAACAAAAGTACTGAAAGTTGGGCGAGTTGGTACTCGATGATGACTTCTTTGCGCAAAGACGTACACGGACACAAGAAAAAGAGGCAAACAACACGGGCGCCCGTGTTGTTTGCCTCTTTTGCTTGTGTCCGTGTACGTGTTTGCGTAAAAAAGTCATGACTGTTCGAAAACAAAAACTAGAGAGACGTCAGTCTTGACTCCCGAGGCACCGGTAAGATTCGAACTCACGATCTCCTGTTTACCAGACAGGCGCTTTAACTAACTAAGCCACTGCGCCTGCAGCGTTTTGTTCAGGCAGTGACACCATCAGAAGTATTTCGAACTATACTTCGAAAACAAAAAACTAGAGAGACGTTAGTCTTGACTCTCGCGGCACCGGGGAGATTCGAACTCATGATTTCCTGTTCACTAGACAGGCGCTTTAACCAACTAAGCCACGGCGCTTGCGCAGCCTGTTGTTCAGGCAGTGACACCATCAGAAGTATTTCGAACTAAACTCCGAAAACAAAAAGCTAGAGAGATGTTTGTCTTGACTCTCGAGGCACCGGTGAGATTCGAACTTATGATCTCCTGTTTACTAGACAGGCGCTTCAACCAACTAAGCCACGGCGCCTGCGCAGCCTGTTGTTCAGGCAGTGACACCATCAGAAGTATTTCGAACTAAACTTCAAAAACAAAAAGCTAGAGAGATGTTTCTCTTGACTCTCGAGGCACCGGTGAGATTTGAACTCACGATCTCCTGTTTTCTTCACAGGCGCTTTAACCAACTAAGCCACGGCACCTGTGCAGCGTCTTGTTCAGGCAGTGACACCATCAAAAGTATTTCGAAATAAACTTCGAAAACAAAAAAAACTAGAGAGACGTTAGTCTTGACTCCCGCGGCACCGGTGAGATTCGAACTCACAATCTCCTGTTTACTAGACAGGCGCTTTAACTAACTAGGCCACGGCGCCTGCGCAGCGTCTTGTTCAGGCAGCGGCACCATCTGAAGTATTTCGAACTATACTTCGAAAACAAAAAAACTAGAGAGACATTTGTCTTGACTCTCGAGGCACCGGTAGATTCGAACTCACGATCTCCTGTTTACTAGACAGGCGCTTTAACCAACTAAGCCACGGCGCCTGCGCAGCGTCTTGTTCAGACAGTGACACCATCAGAAGTATTTCGAACTAAACATCGAAAACAAAAAAAACTAGAGAGACGTTTGTTTTGACTCTCAAGGCACCGCTGAGATTCGAACTCATAATCTCCTGTTTACTAGACAGGTGCTTTAACCAACTAAGCCACGGCGCCTGCGCAGCGTCTTGCTCAGGCAGTGGCACCATCAGAAGTATTTCGAACTAAATTTCGAAATCAAAAAACTAGAAAGACGTTTGTCTTGACTCTCGAGGCACCGGTGAGATTCGAACTCACGATCTCCTGTTTACTAGACAGGCGCTTTAACTAAAGAAGCCACGGCGCCTGCGCAGCGTCTTGTTCAGGCAGTGACACCATCAGAAGTATTTCAAAATAAACTTCGAAAACAAAAAACTAGAGAGACGTTTGTCTTTACTCTCGAAGCACCGGTGAGATTCGAACTCACGATCTCTTGTTTACTAGCCAGGCGCTTTAACCAACTAAGCCATGGCGCCTGCGTGGCGTCTCGTTGAGGCAGTGACATCATTAGAAGTATTTCGAACTATACTTCGAAAACAAAAAATTTGAGAAATTTGTCTTGTTTCTCGAGGTACAGATGAGATTCGAGCTCACTATCTCCTGTTTACTAGACAGGTGAGATAACGAACTAAGACACGGTGACTGCGCAGCATCTTCTTCAGGCAGTGACACCATTAGAAGCATTTTATATTATACTTCAAAAATAAAAAACTAGAGAGAGTTTTGTCTTGACTCTCGAGGCACCGGTGAGATTCGAACTCACGATCTCCTGTTTACTAGACAGGCGCTTTAACTAGAGAAACCACGGCGCCTGCGCAGCGTCTTGTTCAGGCAGTGACACCATCAGAAGTATTTGGAACTAAACTTCGAAAACAAAAAACTAGAGAGACGTTAGTCTTGACTCCCGAGGCACCGGTGAGATTCGAACTCACAATCTCCTGTTTACTAGACAGGCGCTTTAACTAACTAAGCCACGGCGCCTGCGCAGCATCTTGTTCAGGCAGTGACACTATCTGAAGTATTTCGAACTATACTTCGAAAACAAAAAAACTAGAGAGACGTTAGTCTTGACTCTCGAGGCACCGGTGAGATTCGAACTCACGATCCCCTGTTTACTAAGCAGGCGCTTTAACCAACTAAGCCACGGCGCCTGCGCAGCGTCTTGTTCAGGCAGTGACACCGTCAGAAGTATTTCGAACTAAACTTCGAAAACAAAAAAAACTAGAGAGACGTTTGTCTTGACTCTCGAGGCACCGCTGAGATTCGAACTCACGATCTCCTGTTTACTAGAAAGGCGCTTTAACTAACTAAGCCAAGGGCGCCTGCGCAGCGTTTTGTTCAGGCAGTGACACCATCAGAAGTATTTCGAAATAAACTTCGAAAACAAAAGTACTGAAAGTTGGGCGAGTTGGTAATCGATCTTTTCGCAAAGACGTACACGGACACAAGAAAAAGAGGCAAACAACACGGGCGCCCGTGTTGTTTGCCTCTTTTGCTTGTGCCCGTGTACGTGTTTGCGCAAAAAAGTCATGAATGTTCGAAAACAAAAAACTAGAGACGTCAGTCTTGACTCTCGAGGCACCGGTGAGATTTGAACTCACGATCTCCTGTTTTCTTGACAGGCGCTTTAACCAACTAAGCCATGGCACCTGTGCAACGTCTTGTTCAGGCAGTGACACCATCAGAAGTATTTCGAAATAAACTTCGAAAACAAAAAAACTAGAGAGAAGTTAGTCTTGACTCCCGAGGCACCGGTGAGATTCGAACTCACAATCTCCTGTTTACTAGACAGGCGCTTTAACTAACTAGGCCACGGCGCCTGCGCAGCGTCTTGTTCAGGCCGTGGCACCATCTGAAGTATTTCGAACTATACTTCGAAAACAAAAAAACTAGAGAGACGTTTGTCTTGACTCTCGAGGCACCGGTAGATTCGAACTCACGATCTCCTGTTTACTAGACAGGCGCTTTAACCAACTAAGCCACGGCGCCTGCGCAGCGTCTTATTCAGGCAGTGACACCATCAGAAGTATTTCGAACTAAACTTCGAAAACAAAAAAACTAGAGAGAGTTTTGTCTTGACTCTCGAGGCACCGGTGAGATTCGAACTCACGATCTCCTGTTTACTAGACAGGCGCTTTAACTAAAGAAGCCACGGCGCCTGCGCAGCGTCTTGTTCAGGCAGTGACACCATCAGAAGTATTTCGAACTAAACTTCGAAAACAAAAAACTAGAGAGACGTTTGTCTTTACTCTCGAAGCACCGGTGAGATTCAAACTCACCATCTCTTGTTTACTAGCCAGGCGCTTTAACCAACTAAGCCATGGCGCCTGCGTGGCGTCTCGTTGAGGCAGTGACATCATTAGAAGTATTTCGAACTATACTTCGAAAACAAAAAATTTGAGAAATTTGTCTTGTTTCTCGAGGTACAGATGAGATTCGAGCTCACTATCTCCTGTTTACTAGACAGGTGAGATAACAAACTAAGACACGGTGACTGCGCAGCATCTTCTTCAGGCAGTGACACCATTAGAAGCATTTTATATTATACTTCAAAAATAAAAAACTAGAGAGAGTTTTGTCTTGACTCTCGAGGCACCGGTGAGATTCGAACTCACGATCTCCTGTTTACTAGACAGGCGCTTTAACTAGAGAAACCACGGCGCCTGCGCAGCGTCTTGTTCAGGCAGTGACACCATCAGAAGTATTTGGAACTAAACTTCGAAAACAAAAAACTAGAGAGACGTTAGTCTTGACTCCCGAGGCACCGGTGAGATTCGAACTCACAATCTCCTGTTTACTAGACAGGCGCTTTAACTAACTAAGCCACGGCGCCTGCGCAGCATCTTGTTCAGGCAGTGACACTATCTGAAGTATTTCGAACTATACTTCGAAAACAAAAAAACTAGAGAGACGTTAGTCTTGACTCTCGAGGCACCGGTGAGATTCGAACTCACGATCCCCTGTTTACTAAGCAGGCGCTTTAACCAACTAAGCCACGGCGCCTGCGCAGCGTCTTGTTCAGGCAGTGACACCGTAAGAAGTATTTCGAACTAAACTTCGAAAACAAAAAAACTAGAGAGACGTTTGTCTTGACTCTCGAGGCACCGCTGAGATTCGAACTCACGATCTCCTGTTTACTAGAAAGGCGCTTTAACTAACTAAGCCAAGGGCGCCTGCGCAGCGTTTTGTTCAGGCAGTGACACCATCAGAAGTATTTCGAAATAAACTTCGAAAACAAAAGTACTGAAAGTTGGGCGAGTTGGTAATCGATCTTTGCGCAAAGACGTACACGGACACAAGAAAAAGAGGCAAACAACACGGGCGCCCGTGTTGTTTGCCTCTTTTGCTTGTGCCCGTGTACGTGTTTGCGCAAAAAAGTCATGAATGTTCGAAAACAAAAAACTAGAGAGACGTCAGTCTTGACTCTCGAGGCACCGGTGAGATTTGAACTCACGATCTCCTGTTTTCTTGACAGGCGCTTTAACCAACTAAGCCATGGCACCTGTGCAACGTCTTGTTCAGGCAGTGACACCATCAGAAGTATTTCGAAATAAACTTCGAAAACAAAAAAACTAGAGAGAAGTTAGTCTTGACTCCCGAGGCACCGGTGAGATTCGAACTCACAATCTCCTGTTTACTAGACAGGCGCTTTAACTAACTAGGCCACGGCGCCTGCGCAGCGTCTTGTTCAGGCCGTGGCACCATCTGAAGTATTTCGAACTATACTTCGAAAACAAAAAAACTAGAGAGACGTTTGTCTTGACTCTCGAGGCACCGGTAGATTCGAACTCACGATCTCCTGTTTACTAGACAGGCGCTTTAACCAACTAAGCCACGGCGCCTGCGCAGCGTCTTATTCAGGCAGTGACACCATCAGAAGTATTTCGAACTAAACTTCGAAAACAAAAAAACTAGAGAGAGTTTTGTCTTGACTCTCGAGGCACCGGTGAGATTCGAACTCACGATCTCCTGTTTACTAGACAGGCGCTTTAACTAAAGAAGCCACGGCGCCTGCGCAGCGTCTTGTTCAGGCAGTGACACCATCAGAAGTATTTCGAACTAAACTTCGAAAACAAAAAATTAGAGAGACGTTTGTCTTTACTCTCGAAGCACCGGTGAGATTCAAACTCACGATCTCTTGTTTACTAGCCAGGCGCTTTAACCAACTAAGCCATGGCGCCTACGTGGCGTCTCGTTGAGGCAGTGACATCATTAGAAGTATTTCGAACTATACTTCGAAAACAAAAAATTAGAGAAATTTGTCTTGTTTCTAGAGGTACAGATGAGATTCGAGCTCACTATCTCCTGTTTACTAGACAGGTGAGATAACGAACTAAGACACGGTGACTGCGCAGCATCTTCTTCAGGCAGTGACAGCATTAGAAGCATTTTATAATATACTTCAAAAACAAAAAAACTAGAGAGAGTTTTGTCTTGACTCTCGAGGCACCGGTGAGATTTGAACTCACGATCTCCTGTTTTCTTGACAGGCGCTTTAACCAACTAAGCCATGGCACCTGTGCAACGTCTTGTTCAGGCAGTGACACCATCAGAAGTATTTCGAAATAAACTTCGAAAACAAAAAAACTAGAGAGACGTTAGTCTTGACTCCCGAGGCACCGGTGAGATTCGAACTCACAATCTCCTGTTTACTAGACAGGCGCTTTAACTAACTAGGCCACGGCGCCTGCGCAGCGTCTTGTTCAGGCCGTGGCACCATCTGAAGTATTTCGAACTATACTTCGAAAACAAAAAAACTAGAGAGACGTTTGTCTTGACTCTCGAGGCACCGGTAGATTCGAACTCACGATCCCCTGTTTACTAGACAGGCGCTTTAACCAACTAAGCCACGGCGCCTGCGCAGCGTCTTATTCAGGCAGTGACACCATCAGAAGTATTTCGAACTAAACTTCGAAAACAAAAAAACTAGAGAGAGTTTTGTCTTGACTCTCGAGGCACCGGTGAGATTCGAACTCACGATCTCCTGTTTACTAGACAGGCGCTTTAACTAAAGAAGCCACGGCGCCTGCGCAGCGTCTTGTTCAGGCAGTGACACCATCAGAAGTATTTCGAACTAAACTTCGAAAACAAAAAAACTAGAGAGAGTTTTGTCTTGACTCTCGAGGCACCGGTGAGATTCGAACTCACGATCTCCTGTTTACTAGACAGGCGCTTTAACTAAAGAAGCCACGGCGCCTGCGCAGCGTTTTGTTCAGGCAGTGACACCATCAGAAGTATTTCGAAATAAACTTCGAAAACAAAAGTACTGAATGTTGGGCGAGTTGGTAATCGATCTTTGCGCAAAGACGTACACGGACACAAGAAAAAGAGGCAAACAACACGTGCGCCCGTGTTGTTTGCCTCTTTTGCTTGTGCCCGTGTACGTGTTTGCGCAAAAAAGTCATGAATGTTCGAAAACAAAAAACTAGAGAGACGTCAGTCTTGACTCTCGAGGCACCGGTGAGATTTGAACTCACGATCTCCTGTTTTCTTGACAGGCGCTTTAACCAACTAAGCCATGGCACCTGTGCAACGTCTTGTTCAGGCAGTGACACCATCAGAAGTATTTCGAAATAAACTTCGAAAACAAAAAAACTAGAGAGACGTTAGTCTTGACTCCCGAGGCACCGGTGAGATTCGAACTCACAATCTCCTGTTTACTAGACAGGCGCTTTAACTAACTAGGCCACGGCGCCTGCGCAGCGTCTTGTTCAGGCCGTGGCACCATCTGAAGTATTTCGAACTATACTTCGAAAACAAAAAAACTAGAGAGACGTTTGTCTTGACTCTCGAGGCACCGGTAGATTCGAACTCACCATCTCCTGTTTACTAGACAGGCGCTTTAACCAACTAAGCCACGGCGCCTGCGCAGCGTCTTGTTCAGACAGTGACACCATCAGAAGTATTTCGAACTAAACATCGAAAACAAAAAAACTAGAGAGACGTTTGTTTTGACTCTCAAGGCACCGCTGAGATTCGAACTCATAATCTCCTGTTTACTAGACAGGTGCTTTAACCAACTAAGCCACGGCGCCTGCGCAGCGTCTTGCTCAGGCAGTGACACCATCAGAAGTATTTCGAACTAAATTTCGAAATCAAAAAACTAGAAAGACGTTTGTCTTGACTCTCGAGGCACCGGTGAGAATCGAACTCACGATCTCCTGTTTACTAGACAGGCGCTTTAACTAAAGAAGCCACGGCGCCTGCGCAGCGTCTTGTTCAGGCAGTGACACCATCAGAAGTATTTCAAAATAAACTTCGAAAACAAAAAACTAGAGAGACGTTTGTCTTTACTCTCGAAGCACCGGTGAGATTCGAACTCACGATCTCTTGTTTACTAGCCAGGCGCTTTAACCAACTAAGCCATGGCGCCTGCGTGGCGTCTCGTTGAGGCAGTGACATCATTAGAAGTATTTCGAACTATACTTCGAAAACAAAAAATTTGAGAAATTTGTCTTGTTTCTCGAGGTACAGATGAGATTCGAGCTCACTATCTCCTGTTTACTAGACAGGTGAGATAACGAACTAAGACACGGTGACTGCGCAGCATCTTCTTCAGGCAGTGACACCATTAGAAGCATTTTATATTATACTTCAAAAATAAAAAACTAGAGAGAGTTTTGTCTTGACTCTCGAGGCACCGGTGAGATTCGAACTCACGATCTCCTGTTTACTAGACAGGCGCTTTAACTAGAGAAACCACGGCGCCTGCGCAGCGTCTTGTTCAGGCAGTGACACCATCAGAAGTATTTGGAACTAAACTTCGAAAACAAAAAACTAGAGAGACGTTAGTCTTGACTCCCGAGGCACCGGTGAGATTCGAACTCACAATCTCCTGTTTACTAGACAGGCGCTTTAACTAACTAAGCCACGGCGCCTGCGCAGCATCTTGTTCAGGCAGTGACACTATCTGAAGTATTTCGAACTATACTTCGAAAACAAAAAAACTAGAGAGACGTTAGTCTTGACTCTCGAGGCACCGGTGAGATTCGAACTCACGATCCCCTGTTTACTAAGCAGGCGCTTTAACCAACTAAGCCACGGCGCCTGCGCAGCGTCTTGTTCAGGCAGTGACACCGTCAGAAGTATTTCGAACTAAACTTCGAAAACAAAAAAACTAGAGAGACGTTTGTCTTGACTCTCGAGGCACCGCTGAGATTCGAACTCACGATCTCCTGTTTACTAGAAAGGCGCTTTAACTAACTAAGCCAAGGGCGCCTGCGCAGCGTTTTGTTCAGGCAGTGACACCATCAGAAGTATTTCGAAATAAACTTCGAAAACAAAAGTACTGAAAGTTGGGCGAGTTGGTAATCGATCTTTGCGCAAAGACGTACACGGACACAAGAAAAAGAGGCAAACAACACGGGCGCCCGTGTTGTTTGCCTCTTTTGCTTGTGCCCGTGTACGTGTTTGCGCAAAAAAGTCATGAATGTTCGAAAACAAAAAACTAGAGAGACGTCAGTCTTGACTCTCGAGGCACCGGTGAGATTTGAACTCACGATCTCCTGTTTTCTTGACAGGCGCTTTAACCAACTAAGCCATGGCACCTGTGCAACATCTTGTTCAGGCAGTGACACCATCAGAAGTATTTCGAAATAAACTTCGAAAACAAAAAAACTAGAGAGAAGTTAGTCTTGACTCCCGAGGCACCGGTGAGATTCGAACTCACAATCTCCTGTTTACTAGACAGGCGCTTTAACCAACTAAGCCATGGCACCTGTGCAACGTCTTGTTCAGGCAATGACACCATCAGAAGTATTTCGAAATAAACTTCGAAAACAAAAAAACTAGAGAGAAGTTAGTCTTGACTCCCGAGGCACCGGTGAGATTCGAACTCACAATCTCCTGTTTACTAGACAGGCGCTTTAACTAACTAGGCCACGGCGCCTGCGCAGCGTCTTGTTCAGGCCGTGGCACCATCTGAAGTATTTCGAACTATACTTCGAAAACAAAAAAACTAGAGAGACGTTTGTCTTGACTCTCGAGGCACCGGTAGATTCGAACTCACGATCTCCTGTTTACTAGACAGGCGCTTTAACCAACTAAGCCACGGCGCCTGCGCAGCGTCTTATTCAGGCAGTGACACCATCAGAAGTATTTCGAACTAAACTTCGAAAACAAAAAAACTAGAGAGAGTTTTGTCTTGACTCTCGAGGCACCGGTGAGATTCGAACTCACGATCTCCTGTTTACTAGACAGGCGCTTTAACTAAAGAAGCCACGGCGCCTGCGCAGCGTCTTGTTCAGGCAGTGACACCATCAGAAGTATTTCGAACTAAACTTCGAAAACAAAAAATTAGAGAGACGTTTGTCTTTACTCTCGAAGCACCGGTGAGATTCAAACTCACGATCTCTTGTTTACTAGCCAGGCGCTTTAACCAACTAAGCCATGGCGCCTACGTGGCGTCTCGTTGAGGCAGTGACATCATTAGAAGTATTTCGAACTATACTTCGAAAACAAAAAATTAGAGAAATTTGTCTTGTTTCTAGAGGTACAGATGAGATTCGAGCTCACTATCTCCTGTTTACTAGACAGGTGAGATAACGAACTAAGACACGGTGACTGCGCAGCATCTTCTTCAGGCAGTGACAGCATTAGAAGCATTTTATAATATGCTTCAAAAACAAAAAAACTAGAGAGAGTTTTGTCTTGACTCTCGAGGCACCGGTGAGATTTGAACTCACGATCTCCTGTTTTCTTGACAGGCGCTTTAACCAACTAAGCCATGGCACCTGTGCAACGTCTTGTTCAGGCAGTGACACCATCAGAAGTATTTCGAAATAAACTTCGAAAACAAAAAAACTAGAGAGACGTTAGTCTTGACTCCCGAGGCACCGGTGAGATTCGAACTCACAATCTCCTGTTTACTAGACAGGCGCTTTAACTAACTAGGCCACGG
The DNA here is from genome assembly GCF_043290135.1 of Rhipicephalus microplus. NCBI lineage: Eukaryota > Metazoa > Arthropoda > Arachnida > Ixodida > Ixodidae > Rhipicephalus > Rhipicephalus microplus. The sequence continues at coordinate 1,351,255 of NW_027464635.1, forward strand.
CGCCTGCGCAGCGTCTTGTTCAGGCCGTGGCACCATCTGAAGTATTTCGAACTATACTTCGAAAACAAAAAAACTAGAGAGACGTTTGTCTTGACTCTCGAGGCACCGGTAGATTCGAACTCACGATCCCCTGTTTACTAGACAGGCGCTTTAACCAACTAAGCCACGGCGCCTGCGCAGCGTCTTATTCAGGCAGTGACACCATCAGAAGTATTTCGAACTAAACTTCGAAAACAAAAAAACTAGAGAGAGTTTTGTCTTGACTCTCGAGGCACCGGTGAGATTCGAACTCACGATCTCCTGTTTACTAGACAGGCGCTTTAACTAAAGAAGCCACGGCGCCTGCGCAGCGTCTTGTTCAGGCAGTGACACCATCAGAAGTATTTCGAACTAAACTTCGAAAACAAAAAAACTAGAGAGAGTTTTGTCTTGACTCTCGAGGCACCGGTGAGATTCGAACTCACGATCTCCTGTTTACTAGACAGGCGCTTTAACTAAAGAAGCCACGGCGCCTGCGCAGCGTTTTGTTCAGGCAGTGACACCATCAGAAGTATTTCGAAATAAACTTCGAAAACAAAAGTACTGAATGTTGGGCGAGTTGGTAATCGATCTTTGCGCAAAGACGTACACGGACACAAGAAAAAGAGGCAAACAACACGTGCGCCCGTGTTGTTTGCCTCTTTTGCTTGTGCCCGTGTACGTGTTTGCGCAAAAAAGTCATGAATGTTCGAAAACAAAAAACTAGAGAGACGTCAGTCTTGACTCTCGAGGCACCGGTGAGATTTGAACTCACGATCTCCTGTTTTCTTGACAGGCGCTTTAACCAACTAAGCCATGGCACCTGTGCAACGTCTTGTTCAGGCAGTGACACCATCAGAAGTATTTCGAAATAAACTTCGAAAACAAAAAAACTAGAGAGACGTTAGTCTTGACTCCCGAGGCACCGGTGAGATTCGAACTCACAATCTCCTGTTTACTAGACAGGCGCTTTAACTAACTAGGCCACGGCGCCTGCGCAGCGTCTTGTTCAGGCCGTGGCACCATCTGAAGTATTTCGAACTATACTTCGAAAACAAAAAAACTAGAGAGACGTTTGTCTTGACTCTCGAGGCACCGGTAGATTCGAACTCACGATCTCCTGTTTACTAGACAGGCGCTTTAACCAACTAAGCCACGGCGCCTGCGCAGCGTCTTGTTCAGACAGTGACACCATCAGAAGTATTTCGAACTAAACATCGAAAACAAAAAAACTAGAGAGACGTTTGTTTTGACTCTCAAGGCACCGCTGAGATTCGAACTCATAATCTCCTGTTTACTAGACAGGTGCTTTAACCAACTAAGCCACGGCGCCTGCGCAGCGTCTTGCTCAGGCAGTGACACCATCAGAAGTATTTCGAACTAAATTTCGAAATCAAAAAACTAGAAAGACGTTTGTCTTGACTCTCGAGGCACCGGTGAGATTCGAACTCACGATCTCCTGTTTACTAGACAGGCGCTTTAACTAAAGAAGCCACGGCGCCTGCACAGCGTCTTGTTCAGGCAGTGACACCATCAGAAGTATTTCAAAATAAACTTCGAAAACAAAAAACTAGAGAGACGTTTGTCTTTACTCTCGAAGCACCGGTGAGATTCGAACTCACGATCTCTTGTTTACTAGCCAGGCGCTTTAACCAACTAAGCCATGGCGCCTGCGTGGCGTCTCGTTGAGGATGTGACATCATTAGAAGTATTTCGAACTATACTTCGAAAACAAAAAATTTGAGAAATTTGTCTTGTTTCTCGAGGTACAGATGAGATTCGAGCTCACTATCTCCTGTTTACTAGACAGGTGAGATAACGAACTAAGACACGGTGACTGCGCAGCATCTTCTTCAGGCAGTGACACCATTAGAAGCATTTTATATTATACTTCAAAAATAAAAAACTAGAGAGAGTTTTGTCTTGACTCTCGAGGCACCGGTGAGATTCGAACTCACGATCTCCTGTTTACTAGACAGGCGCTTTAACTAGAGAAACCACGGCGCCTGCGCAGCGTCTTGTTCAGGCAGTGACACCATCAGAAGTATTTGGAACTAAACTTCGAAAACAAAAAACTAGAGAGACGTTAGTCTTGACTCCCGAGGCACCGGTGAGATTCGAACTCACAATCTCCTGTTTACTAGACAGGCGCTTTAACTAACTAAGCCACGGCGCCTGCGCAGCATCTTGTTCAGGCAGTGACACTATCTGAAGTATTTCGAACTATACTTCGAAAACAAAAAAACTAGAGAGACGTTAGTCTTGACTCTCGAGGCACCGGTGAGATTCGAACTCACGATCCCCTGTTTACTAAGCAGGCGCTTTAACCAACTAAGCCACGGCGCCTGCGCAGCGTCTTGTTCAGGCAGTGACACCGTCAGAAGTATTTCGAACTAAACTTCGAAAACAAAAAAACTAGAGAGACGTTTGTCTTGACTCTCGAGGCACCGCTGAGATTCGAACTCACGATCTCCTGTTTACTAGAAAGGCGCTTTAACTAACTAAGCCAAGGGCGCCTGCGCAGCGTTTTGTTCAGGCAGTGACACCATCAGAAGTATTTCGAAATAAACTTCGAAAACAAAAGTACTGAAAGTTGGGCGAGTTGGTAATCGATCTTTGCGCAAAGACGTACACGGACACAAGAAAAAGAGGCAAACAACACGGGCGCCCGTGTTGTTTGCCTCTTTTGCTTGTGCCCGTGTACGTGTTTGCGCAAAAAAGTCATGAATGTTCGAAAACAAAAAACTAGAGAGACGTCAGTCTTGACTCTCGAGGCACCGGTGAGATTTGAACTCACGATCTCCTGTTTTCTTGACAGGCGCTTTAACCAACTAAGCCATGGCACCTGTGCAACATCTTGTTCAGGCAGTGACACCATCAGAAGTATTTCGAAATAAACTTCGAAAACAAAAAAACTAGAGAGAAGTTAGTCTTGACTCCCGAGGCACCGGTGAGATTCGAACTCACAATCTCCTGTTTACTAGACAGGCGCTTTAACTAACTAGGCCACGGCGCCTGCGCAGCGTCTTGTTCAGGCCGTGGCACCATCTGAAGTATTTCGAACTATACTTCGAAAACAAAAAAACTAGAGAGACGTTTGTCTTGACTCTCGAGGCACCGGTAGATTCGAACTCACGATCTCCTGTTTACTAGACAGGCGCTTTAACCAACTAAGCCACGGCGCCTGCGCAGCGTCTTATTCAGGCAGTGACACCATCAGAAGTATTTCGAACTAAACTTCGAAAACAAAAAAAACTAGAGGGAGTTTTGTCTTGACTCTCGAGGCACCGGTGAGATTCGAACTCACGATCTCCTGTTTACTAGACAGGCGCTTTAACTAAAGAAGCCACGGCGCCTGCGCAGCGTCTTGTTCAGGCAGTGACACCATCAGAAGTATTTCGAACTAAACTTCGAAAACAAAAAATTAGAGAGACGTTTGTCTTTACTCTCGAAGCACCGGTGAGATTCAAACTCACGATCTCTTGTTTACTAGCCAGGCGCTTTAACCAACTAAGCCATGGCGCCTACGTGGCGTCTCGTTGAGGCAGTGACATCATTAGAAGTATTTCGAACTATACTTCGAAAACAAAAAATTAGAGAAATTTGTCTTGTTTCTAGAGGTACAGATGAGATTCGAGCTCACTATCTCCTGTTTACTAGACAGGTGAGATAACGAACTAAGACACGGTGACTGCGCAGCATCTTCTTCAGGCAGTGACAGCATTAGAAGCATTTTATAATATACTTCAAAAACAAAAAAACTAGAGAGAGTTTTGTCTTGACTCTCGAGGCACCGGTGAGATTTGAACTCACGATCTCCTGTTTTCTTGACAGGCGCTTTAACCAACTAAGCCATGGCACCTGTGCAACGTCTTGTTCAGGCAGTGACACCATCAGAAGTATTTCGAAATAAACTTCGAAAACAAAAAAACTAGAGAGACGTTAGTCTTGACTCCCGAGGCACCGGTGAGATTCGAACTCACAATCTCCTGTTTACTAGACAGGCGCTTTAACTAACTAGGCCACGGCGCCTGCGCAGCGTCTTGTTCAGGCCGTGGCACCATCTGAAGTATTTCGAACTATACTTCGAAAACAAAAAAACTAGAGAGACGTTTGTCTTGACTCTCGAGGCACCGGTAGATTCGAACTCACGATCCCCTGTTTACTAGACAGGCGCTTTAACCAACTAAGCCACGGCGCCTGCGCAGCGTCTTATTCAGGCAGTGACACCATCAGAAGTATTTCGAACTAAACTTCGAAAACAAAAAAACTAGAGAGAGTTTTGTCTTGACTCTCGAGGCACCGGTGAGATTCGAACTCACGATCTCCTGTTTACTAGACAGGCGCTTTAACTAAAGAAGCCACGGCGCCTGCGCAGCGTCTTGTTCAGGCAGTGACACCATCAGAAGTATTTCGAACTAAACTTCGAAAACAAAAAACTAGAGAGACGTTTGTCTTTACTCTCGAAGCACCGGTGAGATTCCAACTCACGATCTCTTGTTTACTAGCCAGGCGCTTTAACCAACTAAGCCATGGCGCCTACGTGGCGTCTCGTTGAGGCAGTGACATCATTAGAAGTATTTCGAACTATACTTCGAAAACAAAAAATTAGAGAAATTTGTCTTGTTTCTCGAGGTACAGATGAGATTCGAGCTCACGATCTCCTGTTTACTAGAAAGGCGCTTTAACTAACTAAGCCACGGCGCCTGCGCAGCGTTTTGTTCAGGCAGTGACACCATCAGAAGTATTTCGAACTAAACTTCCAAAAACAAAAGTACTGAAAGTTTGGCGAGTTGGTACTCGATCTTTGCATAAAGACGTACACGGACACAAGAAAAAGAGGAAAACAACACGGGCGCCCGTGTTGTTTGCCTCTTTTGCTTGTGTCCGTGTACGTGTTTGCGCAAAAAAGTCATGAATGTTCGAAAACAAAAAACTAGAGAGATGTTTGTCTTGACTCTCGAGGCACCGGTGAGATTTGAACTCACGATCTCGTGTTTTCTTGACAGGCGCTTTAACCAACTAAGCCACGGCGCCTGCGCAGCGTCTTGTTCAGGCAGTGGCACCATCTGAAGTATTTCGAACTATACTTCGAAAACAAAAAAACTAGAGAGACGTTTGTCTTGACTCTCGAGGCACCGGTAGATTCGAACTCACGATCTCCTGTTTACTAGACAGGCACTTTAACCAACTAAGCCACGGCGCCTGCGCAGCGTCTTGTTCAGGCAGTGACACCATCAGAAGTATTTCGAACTAAACTTCGAAAACAAAAAGCTAGAGAGATGTTTGTCTTGACTCTCGAGGCACCGGTGAGATTTGAACTCACGATCTCCTGTTTACTAGACAGGCGCTTTAACCAACTAAGCCACGGCACCTGTGCAGCGTCTTGTTCAGGCAGTGACACCATCAGAAGTTTTTCGAACTAAACTTCGAAAACAAAAAAACTAGAGAGTCGTTTGTCTTGACTCTCGAGGCACCGGTAGATTCGAACTCAGGATCTCCTGTTTACTAGACAGGCGCTTTAACCAACTAAGCCACGGCGCCTGCGCAGCGTCTTGTTCAGGCAGTGACACCATCAGAAGTATTTCGAACTAAACTTCGAAAACAAAAAGCTAGAGAGATGTTTGTCTTGACTCTCGAGGCACCGGTGAGATTTGAACTCACGATCTCCTGTTTTCTTGACAGGCGCTTTAACCAACTAAGCCACGGCGCATGCGCAGCGTCTTGTTCAGGCAGTGACACCATCAGAAGTATTTCGAACTAAACTTCGAAAACAAAAAACTAGAGAGACGTTAGTCTTGATTCCCGAGGCACCGGTGAGATTCGAACTCATGATCTCCTGTTTACTAGACAGGCGCTTTAACTAACTAAGCCACGGCGCCTGCGCAGCATCTTGTTCAGGCAGTGACACTATCTGAAGTATTTCGAACTATACTTCGAAAACAAAAAAACTAGAGAGACGTTTGTCTTGACTCTCGAGTCACCGCTGAGATTCGAACTCACGATCTCCTGTTTACTAGAAAGGCGCTTTAAGTAACTAAGCCACGGCGCCTGCGCAGCGTTTTGTTCAGGCAGTGACACCATCAGAAGTATTTCGAACTAAACTTCGAAAAGAAAAGTACTGAAAGTTGGGCGAGTTGGTACTCGATCTTTGCGCAAAGACGTACACGGACACAAGAAAAAGAGGCAAACAACACGGGCGCCCGTGTTGTTTGCCTCTTTTGCTTGTGTCCGTGTACGTGTTTGCGCAAAAAAGTCATGAATGTTCGAAAACAAAAAACTAGAGAGACGTCAGTCTCGACTCCCGAGGCACTGGTGAGATTCGAACTCACGATCTCCTGGTTACCAGACAGGCGCTTTAACTAACTAAGCCACGGCGCCCGCAGCGTCTCGTTCAGGCAGTGACACCATCAGAAGTATTTCGAACTATACTTCGAAAACAAAAAACTAGAGAGACGTTAGTCTTGACTCTCGAGGCACCGGTGAGATTCGAACTCATGATCTCCTGTTTACTAGAGAGGCGCTTTAACCAACTAAGCCACGGCGCCTGCGCAGCCTGTTGTTCAGGCAGTGACACCATCAGAAGTATTTCGAACTAAACTTCGAAAACAAAAAGCTAGAGAGATGTTTGTCTTGACTCCCGAGGCACCGGTGAGATTTGAACTCACGATCTCCTGTTTTCTTGACAGGCGCTTTAACCAACTAAGCCACGGCACCTGTGCAGCGTCTTGTTCAGGCAGTGACACCATCAGAAGTATTTCGAAATAAACTTCGAAAACAAAAAAACTATAGAGACGTTAGTCTTGACTCCCGAGGCACCGGTGAGATTCGAACTCACAATATCCTGCTTACTAGACAGGCGCTTTAACTAACTAGGCCACGGCGCCTGCGCAGCGTCTTGTTCAGGCAGTGGCACCATCTGAAGTATTTCGAACTATACTTCGAAAACAAAAAAACTAGAGAGACGTTTGTCTTGACTCTCGAGGCACCGGTAGATTCGAACACACGATCTCCTGTTTACTAGACAGGCGCTTTAACCAACTAAGCCACGGCGACTGCGCATCGTCTTGTTCAGGCAGTGACACCATCAGAAGTATTTCGAACTAAACTTCGAAAACAAAAAAACTAGAGAGACGTTTGTCTTGGCTCTCGAGGAACCGCTGAGATTCGAACTCATTATCTCCTGTTTACTAGACAGGCGCTTTAACCAACTTAGCCACGGCGCCTGCGCAGCGTCATGCTCAGGCAGTGACACCATCAGAAGTATTTCGAACTAAACTTCGAAATCAAAAAACTAGAAAGACGTTTGTCTTGACTCTCGAGGCACCGGTGAGATTCGAACTCACGATCTCTTGTTTACTAGCCAGGCGCTTTAACCAACTAAGCCATGGCGCCTGCGTGGCGTCTCGTTGAGGCAGTGACACCATTAGAAGTATTTCGAACTATACTTCGAAAACAAAAAATTAGAGAAATTTGTCTTGTTTCTCGAGGTACCGATGAGATTTGAGCTCACTATCTCCTGCTTACTAGACAGGTGAGATAACGAATTAAGACACGGTGACTGCGAAGCATCTTCTTACAGCAGTGACACCATTAGAAGCATTTTATATTATACTTCAAAAATAAAAAAACTAGAGACAGTTTTGTCTTGACTCTCGAGGCACCGGTGAGATTCGAACTCACGATCTCCTGTTTAAAAGACAGGCGCTTTAACTAGAGAAGCCACGGCGCCTGCGCAGCGTCTTGTTCAGGCAGTGACACCATCAGAAGTATTTGGAACTAAACTTCGAAAACAAAAGTACTGAAAGTTGGGCGAGTTGGTACTCGATCATGACTTCTTTGCGCAAAGACGTACACGGACACAAGAAAAAGAGGCAAACAACACGGGCGCCCGTGTTGTTTGCCTCTTTTGCTTGTGTCCGTGTACGTGTTTGCGTAAAAAAGTCATGACTGTTCGAAAACAAAAACTAGAGAGACGTCAGTCTTGACTCCCGAGGCACCGGTAAGATTCGAACTCACAATCTCCTGTTTACCAGACAGGCGCTTTAACTAACTAAGCCCCTGCGCCTGCAGCGTCTTGTTCAGGCAGTGACACCATCAGAAGTATTTCGAACTATACTTCGAAAACAAAAAACTAGAGAGAGGTTAGTCTTGACTCTCGCGGCACCGGTGAGATTCGAACTCATGATCTCCTGTTTACTAGACAGGCGCTTTAACCAACTAAGCCACGGCGCTTTCGCAGCCTGTTGTTCAGGCAGTGACACCATCAGAAGTATTTCGAACTAAACTTCGAAAACAAAAAGCTAGAGAGATGTTTGTCTTGACTCTCGAGGCACCGGTGAGATTTGAACTCACGATCTCCTGTTTACTAGACAGGCGCTTTAACCAACTAAGCCACGGCACCTGTGCAGCGTCTAGTTCAGGCAGTGACACCATCAGAAGTATTTCGAACTAAACTTCGAAAACAAAAAACTAGAGAGACGTTAGTCTTGACTCCCGAGGCACCGGTGAGATTCGAACTCACGATCTCCTGTTTACTAGACAGGCGCTTTAACTAACTAAGCCACGGCGCCTGCGCAGCATCTTGTTCAGGCAGTGACACTATCTGAAGTATTTCGAACTAAACTTCGAAAACAAAAAAACTAGAGAGACGTTTGTCTTGACTCTCGAGGCACCGCTGAGATTCGAACTCACGATCTCCTGTTTACTAGAAAGGCGCTTTAACGAACTAAGCCACGGCGCCTGCGCAGCGTTTTGTTCAGGCAGTGACACCATCAGAAGTATTTCGAACTAAACTTCGAAAACAAAAGTACTGAAAGTTGGGCGAGTTGGTACTCGATCTTTGCGCAAAGACGTACACGGACACAAGAAATAGAGGCAAACAACACGGGCGCCCGTGTTGTTTGCCTCTTTTGCTTGTGTCTGTGTACGTGTTTGCGCAAAAAAGTCATGAATGTTCGAAAACAAAAAACTAGAGAGACGTAAGTCTTGACTCCCGAGGCACTTGTGAGATTCGAACTCACGATCTCCTGTTTACCAGACAGGCGCTTTAACTAACTAAACCACGGCGCCCGCAGCGTCTCGTTCAGGCAGTGACACCATCAGAAGTATTTCGAACTATACTTCTAAAACAAAAAACAAGAAAGACGTTAGTCTTGACTCTCGAGGCACCGGTGAGATTCGAACTCATGATCTCCTGTTTACTAGACAGGCGCTTCAAGCAACTAAGCCAGGGCGCCTGCGCAGCCTGTTGTTCAGGCAGTGACACCATCAGAAGTATTTCGAACTAAACTTCAAAAACAAAAAGCTAGAGAGATGTTTGTCTTGACTCTCGAAACACCGGTGAGATTTGAACTCACGATCTCCTGTTTTCTTCACAGGCGCTTTAACCAACTAAGCCACGGCACCTGTGCAGCGTCTTGTTCAGGCAGTGATACCATCAGAATTATTTCGAAATAAACTTCGAAAACAAAAAAAACTAGAGAGACGTTAGTCTTGACTCCCGAGGCACCGGTGAGATTCGAACTCACAATCTCCTGTTTACTAGACAGGCGCTTTAACTAACTAGGCCACGGCGCCTGCGCAGCGTCTGGTTCAGGCAGTGGCACCATCTGAAGTATTTCTAACTATACTTCGAAAACAAAAAAACTAGAGAGACATTTGTCTTGACTCTCGAGGCACAGGGAGATTCGAACTCATGATCTCCTGTTTACTAGACAGGCGCTTCAACCAACTAAGCCACGGCGCCTGCGCAGCCTGTTGTTCAGGCAGTGACACCATCAGAAGTATTTCGAACTAAACTCCGAAAACAAAAAGCTAGAGAGATGTTTGTCTTGACTCTCGAGGCACCGGTGAGATTTGAACTCACGATCTCCTGTTTACTAGACAGGCGCTTTAACCAACTAAGCCACGGCACCTGTGCAGCGTCTTGTTCAGGCAGTGACACCATCAGAAGTATTTCGAACTATACTTCGAAAACAAAAAAACTAGAGAGACTTTAGTCTTGACTCTCGAGGCACCGGTGAGATTCGAACTCACGATCCCCTGTTAACTACACAGGCGCTTTAACCAACTAAGTCACGGCGCCTGCGCAGCGTCTTGTTCAGGCAGTGACACCATCAGAAGTATTTCGAACTAAACTTCGAAAACAAAAAAACTAGAAAGACGTTTGTCTTGACTCTCGAGGTACAGATGAGATTCGAGCTCACTATCTCCTGTTTACTAGAAAGGCGCTTTAACTAACTAAGCCACGGCGCCTGCGCAGCGTTTTGTTCAGGCAGTGACACCATCAGAAGTATTTCAAACTAAACTTCGAAAACAAAAGTACTGAAAGTTGGGCGAGTTGGTACTCGATCTTTGCGCAAAGACGTACACGGACACAAGAAAAAGAGGCAAACAACACGGGCGCCCGTGTTGTTTGCCTCTTTTGCATGTGTCCGTGTACGTGTTTGCGCAAAAAAGTCATGAATGTTCGAAAACAAAAACTACAGAGACGTTAGTCTTGACTCTCGAGGCACCGGTGAGATTCGAACTTATGATCTCCTGTTTACTAGACAGGCGCTTCAACCAACTAAGCCACGGCGCCTGCGCAGCCTGTTGTTCAGGCAGTGACACCATCAGAAGTATTTCGAACTAAACTTCAAAAACAAAATCTAGAGAGATGTTTCTCTTGACTCTCGAGGCACCGGTGAGATTTGAACTCACGATCTCCTGTTTTCTTCACAGGCGCTTTAACCAACTAAGCCACGGCACCTGTGCAGCGTCTTGTTCAGGCAGTGACACCATCAAAAGTATCTCGAAATAAACTTCGAAAACAAAAAAAACTAGAGAGACGTTAGTCTTGACTCCCGCGGCACCGGTGAGATTCGAACTCACAATCTCCTGTTTACTAGACAGGCGCTTTAACTAACTAGGCCACGGCGCCTGCGCAGCGTCTTGTTCAGGCAGCGGCACCATCTGAAGTATTTCGAACTATACTTCGAAAACAAAAAAACTAGAGAGACATTTGTCTTGACTCTCGAGGCACCGGTAGATTCGAACTCACGATCTCCTGTTTACTAGACAGGCGCTTTAACCAACTAAGCCACGGCGCCTGCGCAGCGTCTTGTTCAGACAGTGACACCATCAGAAGTATTTCGAACTAAACATCGAAAACAAAAAAACTAGAGAGACGTTTGTTTTGACTCTCAAGGCACCGCTGAGATTCGAACTCATAATCTCCTGTTTACTAGACAGGTGCTTTAACCAACTAAGCCACGGCGCCTGCGCAGCGTCTTGCTCAGGCAGTGACACCATCAGAAGTATTTCGAACTAAATTTCGAAATCAAAAAACTAGAAAGACGTTTGTCTTGACTCTCGAGGCACCGGTGAGATTCGAACTCACGATCTCCTGTTTACTAGACAGACACTTTAACTAAAGAAGCCACGGCGCCTGCGCAGCGTCTTGTTCAGGCAGTGACACCATCAGAAGTATTTCAAAATAAACTTCGAAAACAAAAAACTAGAGAGACGTTTGTCTTTACTCTCGAAGCACCGGTGAGATTCGAACTCACGATCTCTTGTTTACTAGCCAGGCGCTTTAACCAACTAAGCCATGGCGCCTGCGTGGCGTCTCGTTGAGGCAGTGACATCATTAGAAGTATTTCGAACTATACTTCGAAAACAAAAAATTTGAGAAATTTGTCTTGTTTCTCGAGGTACAGATGAGATTCGAACTCACGATCTCCTGTTTACTAGACAGGCGCTTTAACTACAGAAACCACGGCGCCTGCGCAGCGTCTTGTTCAGGCAGTGACACCATCAGAAGTATTTGGAACTAAACTTCGAAAACAAAAAACTAGAGAGACGTTAGTCTTGACTCCCGAGGCACCGGTGAGATTCGAACTCAAGATCTCCTGTTTACTAGACAAGCGCTTTAACTAACTAAGCCACGGCGCCTGCGCAGCATCTTGTTCAGGCAGTGACACTATCTGAAGTATTTCGAACTATACTTCGAAAACAAAAAAACTAGAGAGACGTTAGTCTTGACTCTCGAGGCACCGGTAAGATTCGAACTCACGATCCCCTGTTTACTAAGCAGGTGCTTTAACCAACTAAGCCACGGCGCCTGCGCAGCGTCTTGTTCAGGCAGTGACACCGTCAGAAGTATTTCGAACTAAACTTCGAAAACAAAAAAAACTAGAGAGACGTTTGTCTTGACTCTCGAGGCACCGCTGAGATTCGAACTCGCGATCTCGTGTTTACTAGAAAGGCGCTTTAACTAACGAAGCCAAGGGCGCCTGCGCAGCGTTTTGTTCAGGCAGTGCCACCATCAGAAGTATTTCGAAATAAACTTCGAAAACAAAAGTACTGAAAGTTGGGCGAGTTGGTAATCGATCTTTGCGCAAAGACGTACACGGACACAAGAAAAAGAGGCAAACAACACGGGCGCCCGTGTTGTTTGCCTCTTTTGCTTGTGCCCGTGTACGTGTTTGCGCAAAAAAGTCATGAATGTTCGAAAACAAAAAACTAGAGAGACGTCAGTCTTGACTCTCGAGGCACCGGTGAGATTTGAACTCACGATCTCCTGTTTTCTTGACAGGCGCTTTAACCAACTAAGCCATGGCACCTGTGCAACGTCTTGTTCAGGCAGTGACACCATCAGAAGTATTTCGAAATAAACTTCGAAAACAAAAAAACTAGAGAGACGTTAGTCTTGACTCCCGAGGCACCGGTGAGATTTGAACTCACAATCTCCTGTTTACTAGACAGGCGCTTTAACTAACTAGGCCACGGCGCCTGCGCAGCGTCTTGTTCAGGCCGTGGCACCATCTGAAGTATTTCGAACTATACTTCGAAAACAAAAAAACTAGAGAGACGTTTGTCTTGACTCTCGAGGCACCGGTAGATTCGAACTCACGATCTCCTGTTTACTAGACAGGCGCTTTAACCAACTAAGCCACGGCGCCTGCGCAGCGTCTTATTCAGGCAGTGACACCATCAGAAGTATTTCGAACTAAACTTCGAAAACAAAAAAACTAGAGAGAGTTTTGTCTTGACTCTCGAGGCACCGGTGAGATTCGAACTCACGATCTCCTGTTTACTAGACAGGCGCTTTAACTAAAGAAGCCACGGCGCCTGCGCAGCGTCTTGTTCAGGCAGTGACACCATCAGAAGTATTTCGAACTAAACTTCGAAAACAAAAAAACTAGAGAGACGTTTGTCTTTACTCTCGAAGCACCGGTGAGATTGAAACTCACGATCTCTTGTTTACTAGCCAGGCGCTTTAACCAACTAAGCCATGGCGCCTACGTGGCGTCTCGTTGAGGCAGTGACATCATTAGAAGTATTTCGAACTATACTTCGAAAACAAAAAATTAGAGAAATTTGTCTTGTTTCTAGAGGTACAGATGAGATTCGAGCTCACTATCTCCTGTTTACTAGACAGGTGAGATAACGAACTAAGACACGGTGACTGCGCAGCATCTTCTTCAGGCAGTGACACCATTAGAAGCATTTTATAATATACTTCAAAAACAAAAAAACTAGAGAGAGTTTTGTCTTGACTCTCGAGGCACCGGTGAGATTCGAACTCACGATCTCCTGTTTAGTAGACAGGCGCTTTAACTAGAGAAGCCACGGCGCCTGCGCAGCGTCTTGTTCAGGCAGTGACACCATCAGAAGTATTTGGAACTAAACTTCGAAAACAAAAAACTAGAGAGACGTTAGTCTTGACTCCCGAGGCACCGGTGAGATTCGAACTCACAATCTCCTGTTTACTAGACAGGCGCTTTAACTAACTAAGCCACGGCGCCTGCGCAGCATCTTGTTCAGGCAGTGACACTATCTGAAGTATTTCGAACTATACTTCGAAAACAAAAAAACTAGAGAGACGTTAGTCTTGACTCTCGAGGCACCGGTGAGATTCGAACTCACGATCCCCTGTTTACTAAGCAGGCGCTTTAACCAACTAAGCCACGGCGCCTGCGCAGCGTCTTGTTCAGGCAGTGACACCGTCAGAAGTATTTCGAACTAAACTTCGAAAACAAAAAAAACTAGAGAGACGTTTGTCTTGACTCTCGAGGCACCGCTGAGATTCGAACTCACGATCTCCTGTTTACTAGAAAGGCGCTTTAACTAACTAAGCCACGGCGCCTGCGCAGCGTTTTGTTCAGGCAGTGACACCATCAGAAGTATTTCGAAATAAACTTCGAAAACAAAAGTACTGAATGTTGGGCGAGTTGGTAATCGATCTTTGCGCAAAGACGTACACGGACACAAGAAAAAGAGGCAAACAACACGGGCGCCCGTGTTGTTTGCCTCTTTTGCTTGTGCCCGTGTACGTGTTTGCGCAAAAAAGTCATGAATGTTCGAAAACAAAAAACTAGAGAGACGTCAGTCTTGACTCTCGAGGCACCGGTGAGATTTGAACTCACGATCTCCTGTTTTCTTGACAGGCGCTTTAACCAACTAAGCCATGGCACCTGTGCAACGTCTTGTTCAGGCAGTGACACCATCAGAAGTATTTCGAAATAAACTTCGAAAACAAAAAAACTAGAGAGACGTTAGTCTTGACTCCCGAGGCACCGGTGAGATTCGAACTCACAATCTCCTGTTTACTAGACAAGAGCTTTAACTAACTAGGCCACGGCGCCTGCGCAGCGTCTTGTTCAGGCCGTGGCACCATCTGAAGTATTTCGAACTATACTTCGAAAACAAAAAAACTAGAGAGACGTTTGTCTTGACTCTCGAGGCACCGGTAGATTCGAACTCACGATCTCCTGTTTACTAGACAGGCGCTTTAACCAACTAAGCCACGGCGCCTGCGCAGCGTCTTATTCAGGCAGTGACACCATCAGAAGTATTTCGAACTAAACTTCGAAAACAAAAAAACTAGAGAGAATTTTGTCTTGACTCTCGAGGCACCGGTGAGATTCGAACTCACGATCTCCTGTTTACTAGACAGGCGCTTTAACTAAAGAAGCCACGGCGCCTGCGCAGCGTCTTGTTCAGGCAGTGACACCATCAGAAGTATTTCGAACTAAACTTCGAAAACAAAAAACTAGAGAGACGTCAGTCTTGACTCCCGACGCACTGGTGAGATTCGAACTCACGATCTCCTGTTTACCAGACAGGCGCTTTAACTAACTAAGCCACGGCGCCCGCAGCGTCTCGTTCAGGCAGTGACACCATCAGAAGTATTTCGAACTATACTTCGAAAACAAAAAACTAGAGAGACGTTAGTCTTGACTCTCGAGGCACCGGTGAGATTCGAACTCATGATCTCCTGTTTACTAGACAGGCGCTTCAACCAACTAAGCCACGGCGCCTGCGCAGCCTGTTGTTCAGGCAGTGACACCATCAGAAGTATTTCGAACTAAACTTCAAAAACAAAAAGCTAGAGAGATGTTTGTCTTGACTCTCGAGGCACCGGTGAGATTTGAACTCACGATCTCCTGTTTTCTTGACAGGCGCTTTAACCAACTAAGCCACGGCGCCTGCGCAGCGTCTTGTTCAGGCAGTGGCATCATCTGAAGTATTTCGAACTATACTTCGAAAACAAAAAAACTAGAGAGACGTTTGTCTTGAGTCTCGAGGCACCGGTAGATTCGAACTCACGATCTCCTGTTTACTAGACAGGCGCTTTAACCAACTAAGCCACGGCGCCTGCGCAGCGTCTTGTTCAGGCAGTGACACCATCAGAAGTATTTCGAACTAAACTTCGAAAACAAAAAGCTAGAGAGATGTTTGTCTTGACTCTCGAGGCACCGGTGAGATTTGAACTCACGATCTCCTGTTTACTAGACAGGCGCTTTAACCAACTAAGCCACGGCACCTGTGCAGCGTCTTGTTCAGGCAGTGACACCATCAGAAGTTTTTCGAACTAAACTTCGAAAACAAAAAAACTAGAGAGACGTTTGTCTTGACTCTCGAGGCACCGGTAGATTCGAACTCAGGATCTCCTGTTTACTAGACAGGCGCTTTAACCAACTAAGCCACGGCGCCTGCGCAGCGTCTTGTTCAGGCAGTGACACCATCAGAAGTATTTCGAACTAAACTTCGAAAACAAAAAGCTAGAGAGATGTTTGTCTTGACTCTCGAGGCACCGGTGAGATTTGAACTCACGATCTCCTGTTTTCTTGACAGGCGCTTTAACCGACTAAGCCACGGCGCCTGCGCAGCGTCTTGTTCAGGCAGTGACACCATCAGAAGTATTTCGAACTAAACTTCGAAAACAAAAAACTAGAGAGATGTTAGTCTTGATTCCCGAGGCACCGGTGAGATTCGAACTCATGATCTCCTGTTTACTAGACAGGCGCTTTAACTAACTAAGCCACGGCGCCTGCGCAGCATCTTGTTCAGGCAGTGACACTATCTGAAGTATTTCGAACTATACTTCGAAAACAAAAAAACTAGAGAGACGTTTGTCTTGACTCTCGAGGCACCGCTGAGATTCGAACTCACGATCTCCTGTTTACTAGAAAGGCGCTTTAAGTAACTAAGCCACGGCGCCTGCGCAGCGTTTTGTTCAGGCAGTGACACCATCAGAAGTATTTCGAACTAAACTTCGAAAAGAAAAGTACTGAAAGTTGGGCGAGTTGGTACTCGATCTTTGCGCAAAGACGTACACGGACACAAGAAAAAGAGGCAAACAACACGGGCGCCCGTGTTGTTTGCCTCTTTTGCTTGTGTCCGTGTACGTGTTTGCGCAAAAAAGTCATGAATGTTCGAAAACAAAAAACTAGAGAGACGTCAGTCTCGACTCCCGAGGGAATGGTGAGATTCGAACTCACGATCTCCTGATTACCAGACAGGCGCTTTAACTAACTAAGCCACGGCGCCCGCAGCGTCTCGTTCAGGCAGTGACACCATCAGAAGTATTTCGAACTATACTTCGAAAACAAAAAACTAGAGAGACGTTAGTCTTGACTCTCGAGGCACCGGTGAGATTCGAACTCATGATCTCCTGTTTACTAGACAGGCGCTTTAACCAACTAAGCCACGGCGCCTGCGCAGCCTGTTGTTCAGGCAGTGACACCATCAGAAGTATTTCGAACTAAACTTCGAAAACAAAAAGCTAGAGAGATGTTTGTCTTGACTCCCGAGGCACCGGTGAGATTTGAACTCACGATCTCCTGTTTTCTTGCCAGGCGCTTTAACCAACTAAGCCACGGCACCTGTGCAGCGTCTTGTTCAGGCAGTGACACCATCAGAAGTATTTCGAAATAAACTTCGAAAACAAAAAAACTATAGAGACGTTAGTCTTGACTCCCGAGGCACCGGTGAGATTCGAACTCACAATATCCTGCTTACTAGACAGGCGCTTTAACTAACTAGGCCACGGCGCCTGCGCAGCGTCTTGTTCAGGCAGTGGCACCATCTGAAGTATTTCGAACTATACTTCGAAAACAAAAAAACTAGAGAGACGTTTGTCTTGACTCTCGAGGCACCGGTAGATTCGAACACACGATCTCCTGTTTACTAGACAGGCGTTTTAACCAACTAAGCCACGGCGCCTGCGCAGCGTCTTGTTCAGGCAGTGACACCATCAGAAGTATTTCGAACTAAACTTCGAAAACAAAAAAAACTCGAGAGACGTTTGTCTTGGCTCTCGAGGCACCGCTGAGATTCGAACTCATTATCTCCTGTTTACTAGACAGGCGCTTTAACCAACTTAGCCACGGCGCCTGCGCAGCGTCATGCTCAGGCAGTGACACCATCAGAAGTATTTCAAACTAAACTTCGAAATCAAAAAACTAGAAAGACGTTTGTCTTGACTCTCGAGGCACCGGTGAGATTCGAACTCACGATCTCTTGTTCACTAGCCAGGCGCTTTAACCAACTAAGCCATGGCGCCTGCGTGGCGTCTCGTTGAGGCAGTGACACCATTAGAAGTATTTCGAACTATACTTCGAAAACAAAAAATTAGAGAAATTTGTCTTGTTTCTCGAGGTACCGATGAGATTTGAGCTCACTATCTCCTGCTTACTAGACAGGTGAGATAACGAATTAAGACACGGTGACTGCGCAGCATCTTCTTACGGCAGTGACACCATTAGAAGCATTTTATATTATACTTCAAAAATAAAAAAACTAGAGAGAGTTTTGTCTTGACTCTCGAGGCACCGGTGAGATTCGAACTCACGATCTCCTGTTTACTAGACAGGCGCTTTAACTAGAGAAGCCACGGCGCCTGCGCAGCGTCTTGTTCAGGCAGTGACATCATCAGAAGTATTTGGAACTAAACTTCGAAAACAAAAGTACTGAAAGTTGGGCGAGTTGGTACTCGATCATGACTTCTTTGCGCAAAGACGTACACGGACACAAGAAAAAGAGGCAAACAACACGGGCGCCCGTGTTGTTTGCCTCTTTTGCTTGTGTCCGTGTACGTGTTTGCGTAAAAAAGTCATGACTGTTCGAAAACAAAAACTAGAGAGACGTCAGTCTTGACTCCCGAGGCACCGGTAAGATTCGAACTCACAATCTCCTGTTTACCAGACAGGCGCTTTAACTAACTAAGCCCCTGCGCCTGCGGCGTCTTGTTCAGGCAGTGACACCATCAGAAGTATTTCGAACTATACTTCGAAAACAAAAAACTAGAGAGAGGTTAGTCTTGACTCTCGCGGCACCGGTGAGATTCGAACTCATGATCTCCTGTTTACTAGACAGGCGCTTTAACCAACTAAGCCACGGCGCTTTCGCAGCCTGTTGTTCAGGCAGTGACACCATCAGAAGTATTTCGAACTAAACTTCGAAAACAAAAAGCTAGAGAGATGTTTGTCTTGACTCTCGAGGCACCGGTGAGATTTGAACTCACGATCTCCTGTTTACTAGACAGGCGCTTTAACCAACTAAGCCACGGCACCTGTGCAGCGTCTTGTTCAGGCAGTGACACCATCAGAAGTATTTCGAACTAAACTTCGAAAACAAAAAACTAGAGAGACGTTAGTCTTGACTCCCGAGGCACCGGTGAGATTCGAACTCACGATCTCCTGTTTACTAGACAGGCGCTTTAACTAACTAAGCCACGGCGCCTGCGCAGCATCTTGTTCAGGCAGTGACACTATCTGAAGTATTTCGAACTAAACTTCGAAAACAAAAAAACTAGAGAGACGTTTGTCTTGACTCTCGAGGCACCGCTGAGATTCGAACTCACGATCTCCTAGTTTACTAGAAAGGCGCTTTAACGAACTAAGCCACGGCGCCTGCGCAGCGTTTTGTTCAGGCAGTGACACCATCAGAAGTATTTCGAACTAAACTTCGAAAACATAAGTACTGAAAGTTGGGCGAGTTGGTACTCGATCTTTGCGCAAAGACATACACGGACACAAGAAAAAGAGGCAAACAACACGGGCGCCCGTGTTGTTTGCCTCTTTTGCTTGTGTCCGTGTACGTGTTTGCGCAAAAAAGTCATGAATGTTCGAAAACAAAAAACTAGAGAGACGTCAGTCTTGACTCCCGAGGCACTTGTGAGATTCGAACTCACGATCTCCTGTTTACCAGACAGGCGCTTTAACTAACTAAACCACGGCGCCCGCAGCGTCTCGTTCAGGCAGTGACACCATCAGAAGTATTTAGAACTATACTTCGAAAACAAAAAACAAGAGAGACGTTAGTCTTGACTCTCGAGGCACCGGTGAGATTCGAACTCATGATCTCCTGTTTACTAGACAGGCGCTTCAACCAACTAAGCCAGGGCGCCTGCGCAGCCTGTTGTTCAGGCAGTGACACCATCAGAAGTATTTCGAACTAAACTTCAAAAACAAAAAGCTAGAGAGATGTTTGTCTTGACTCTCGAGGCACCGGTGAGATTTGAACTCACGATCTCCTGTTTTCTTCACAGGCGCTTTAACCAACTAAGCCACGGCACCTGTGCAGCGTCTTGTTCAGGCAGTGATACCATCAGAATTATTTCGAAATAAACTTCGAAAACAAAAAAAACTAGAGAGACGTTAGTCTTGACTCCCGAGGCACCGGTGAGATTTGAACTCACAATTTCCTGTTTACTAGACAGGCGCTTTAAGTAACTAGGCCACGGCGGCTGCGCAGCGTCTGGTTCAGGCAGTGGCACCATCTGAAGTATTTCTAACTATACTTCGAAAACAAAAAAAACTAGAGAGACATTTGTCTTGACTCTCGAGGCACCGGGAGATTCGAACTCACGATCTCTTGTTTACTAGACAGGCGCTTTAACCAACTAAGCCACGGCGCCTGCGCAGCGTCTTGTTCAGGCAGTGACACCATCAGAAGTATTTCGAACTAAACTTCGAAAACAAAGAAACTAGAGAGACGTTTGTCTTGACTCTCGAGGCACCGGTAGATTCGAACTCACGATCTCCTGTTTACTAGACAGGCGCTTTAACCAACTAAGCCACGGCGCCTGCGCAGCATCTTGTTCAGGCAGTGACACTATCTGAAGTATTTCGAACTATACTTCGAAAACAAAAAAACTAGAGAGACGTTAGTCTTGACTCTCGAGGCACCGGTGAGATTCGAACTCACGATCCCCTGTTTACTACACAGGCGCTTTAACCAACTAAGCCACGGCGCCTGCGCAGCGTCTTGTTCAGGCAGTGACACCATCAGAAGTATTTCGAACTAAACTTCGAAAAAGAAAAACTAGAGAGACGTTTGTCTTGACTCTCGAGGCACCGCTGAGATTCGAACTCACGATCTCCTGTTTACTAGAAAGGCGCTTTAACTAACTAAGCCACGGCGCCTGCGCAGCGTTTTGTTCAGGCAGTGACACCATCAGAAGTATTTCGAACTAAACTTCCAAAAACAAAAGTACTGAAAGTTGGGCGAGTTGGTACTCGATCTTTGCATAAAGACGTACACGGACACAAGAAAAAGAGGCAAACAACACGGGCGCCCGTGTTGTTTGCCTCTTTTGCTTGTGTCCGTGTACGTGTTTGCGCAAAAAAGTCATGAATGTTCGAAAACAAAAAACTAGAGAGACGTCAGTCTTGACTCCCGAGGCATTGGTGAGATTCGAACTCACGATCTCCTGTTTACCAGACAGGCGCTTTAACTAACTAAGCCACGGCGCCCGCAGCGTCTCGTTCAGGCAGTGACACAATCAGAAGTATTTCGAACTATACTTCGAAAACAAAAAACTAGAGAGACGTTAGTCTTGACTCTCGAGGCACCGGTGAGATTCGAACTCATGATCTCCTGTTTACTAGACAGGCGCTTCAACCAACTAAGCCACGGCGCCTGCGCAGCCTGTTGTTCAGGCAGTGACACCATCAGAAGTATTTCGAACTAAACTTCAAAAACAAAAAGCTAGAGAGATGTTTGTCTTGACTCTCGAGGCACCGGTGAGATTTGAACTCACAATCTCCTGTTTTCTTGACAGGCGCTTTAACTAAAGAAGCCACGGCGCCTGCGCAGCGTCTTGTTCAGGCAGTGACACCATCAGAAGTATTTCGAACTAAACTTCGAAAACAAAAAAACTAGAGAGACGTTTGTCTTTACTCTCGAAGCACCGGTGAGATTCGAACTCACGATCTCTTGTTTACTAGCCAGGCGCTTTAACCAACTAAGCCATGGCGCCTGCGTGGCGTCTCGTTGAGGCAGTGACATCATTAGAAGTATTTCGAACTATACTTCGAAAACAAAAAATTAGAGAAATTTGTCTTGTTTCTCGAGGTACAGATGAGATTCAAGCTCACTATCTCCTGTTTACTAGACAGGTGAGATAACGAACTAAGACACGGTGACTGCGCAGCATCTTCTTCAGGCAGTGACACCATTAGAAGCATTTTATATTATACTTCAAAAACAAAAAAACTAGAGAGAGTTTTGTCTTGACTCTCGAGGCACCGGTGAGATTCGAACTCACGATCTCCTGTTTACTAGACAGGCGCTTTAACTAGAGAAGCCACGGCGCCTGCGCAGCGTCTTGTTCAGGCAGTGACACCATCAGAAGTATTTGGAACTAAACTTCGAAAACAAAAAACTAGAGAGACGTTAGTCTTGACTCCCGAGGCACCGGTGAGATTCGAACTCACGATCTCCTGTTTACTAGACAGGCGCTTTAACTAACTAAGCCACGGCGCCTGCGCAGCATCTTGTTCAGGCAGTGACACTATCTGAAGTATTTCGAACTATACTTCGAAAACAAAAAAACTAGAGAGACGTTTGTCTTGACTCTCGAGGCACCGGTAGATTCGAACACACGATCTCCTGTTTACTAGACAGGCGCTTTAACCAACTAAGCCACGGCGCCTGCGCAGCGTCTTGTTCAGGCAGTGACACCATCAGAAGTATTTCGAACTAAACTTCGAAAACAAAAAAACTAGAGAGACGTTTGTCTTGGCTCTCGAGGCACCGCTGAGATTCGAACTCATAATCTCCTGTTTACTAGACAGGCGCTTTAACCAACTTAGCCACGGCGCCTGCGCAGCGTCATGCTCAGGCAGTGACACCATCAGAAGTATTTCGAACTAAACTTCGAAATCAAAAAACTAGAAAGACGTTTGTCTTGACTCTCGAGGAACCGGTGAGATTCCAACTCACGATCTCCTGTTTACTAGACAGGCGCTTTAACTAAAGAAGCCACGGCGCCTGCGCAGCGTCTTGTTCAGGCAGTGACACCATCAGAAGTATTTCGAACTAAACTTCGAAAACAAAAAACTAGAGAGACGTTTGTCTTTACTCTCGAAGCACCGGTGAGATTCGAACTCACGATCTCTTGTTTACTAGCCAGGCGCTTTAACCAACTAAGCCATGGCGCCTGCGTGGCGTCTAGTTGAGGCAGTGACACCATTAGAAGTATTTCGAACTATACTTCGAAAACAAAAAATTACAGAAATTTGTCTTGTTTCTCGAGGTACCGATGAGATTTGAGCTCACTATCTCCTGCTTACTAGACAGGTGAGATAACGAATTAAGACACGGTCACTGCGCAGCATCTTCTTACGGCAGTGACACCATTAGAAGCATTTTATATTATACTTCAAAAATAAAAAAACTAGAGAGAATTTTGTCTTGACTCTCGAGGCACCGGTGAGATTCGAACTCACGATCTCCTGTTTACTAGACAGGCGCTTTAACTAGAGAAGCCACGGCGCCTGCGCAGCGTCTTGTTCAGGCAGTGACACCATCAGAAGTATTTGGAACTAAACTTCGAAAACAAAAGTACTGAAAGTTGGGCGAGTTGGTACTCGATCATTACTTCTTTGCGCAAAGACGTACACGGACACAAGAAAAAGAGGCAAACAACACGGGCGCCCGTGTTGTTTGCCTCTATTATTGTGTCCGTGTACGTGTTTGCGTAAAAAAGTCATGACTGTTCGAAAACAAAAACTAGAGAGACGTCAGTCTTGACTCCCGAGGCACCGGTAAGATTCGAACTCACGATCTCCTGTTTACCAGACAGGCGCTTTAACTAACTAAGCCACTGCGCCTGCAGCGTCTTGTTCAGGCAGTGACACCATCAGAAGTATTTCGAACTATACTTCGAAAACAAAAAAACTAGAGAGACGTTTGTCTTGACTCTCGAGGCACCGCTGAGATTCGAACTCACGATCTCCTGTTTACTAGAAAGGCGCTTTAAGTAACTAAGCCACGGCGCCTGCGCAGCGTTTTGTTCAGGCAGTGACACCATCAGAAGTATTTCGAACTAAACTTCGAAAAGAAAAGTACTGAAAGTTGGGCGAGTTGGTACTCGATCTTTGCGCAAAGACGTACACGGACACAAGAAAAAGAGGCAAACAACACGGGCGCCCGTGTTGTTTGCCTCTTTTGCTTGTGTCCGTGTACGTGTTTGCGCAAAAAAGTCATGAATGTTCGAAAACAAAAAACTAGAGAGACGTCAGTCTCGACTCCCGAGGCACTG
Source organism: Rhipicephalus microplus (assembly GCF_043290135.1). Classification (NCBI taxonomy): domain Eukaryota; kingdom Metazoa; phylum Arthropoda; class Arachnida; order Ixodida; family Ixodidae; genus Rhipicephalus; species Rhipicephalus microplus. The sequence goes on from NW_027464635.1 coordinate 1,375,094, forward strand.
GTGAGATTCGAACTCACGATCTCCTGATTACCAGACAGGCGCTTTAACTAACTAAGCCACGGCGCCCGCAGCGTCTCGTTCAGGCAGTGACACCATCAGAAGTATTTCGAACTATACTTCGAAAACAAAAAACTAGAGAGACGTTAGTCTTGACTCTCGAGGCACCAGTGAGATTCGAACTCATGATCTCCTGTTTACTAGACAGGCGCTTTAACCAACTAAGCCACGGCGCCTGCGCAGCCTGTTGTTCAGGCAGTGACACCATCAGAAGTATTTCGAACTAAACTTCGAAAACAAAAAGCTAGAGAGATGTTTGTCTTGACTCCCGAGGCACCGGTGAGATTTGAACTCACGATCTCCTGTTTTCTTGACAGGCGCTTTAACCAACTAAGCCACGGCACCTGTGCAGCGTCTTGTTCAGGCAGTGACACCATCAGAAGTATTTCGAAATAAACTTCGAAAACAAAAAAACTATAGAGACGTTAGTCTTGACTCCCGAGGCACCGGTGAGATTCGAACTCACAATATCCTGCTTACTAGACAGGCGCTTTAACTAACTAAGCCAAGGGCGCCTGCGCAGCGTTTTGTTCAGGCAGTGACACCATCAGAAGTATTTCGAAATAAACTTCGAAAACAAAAGTACTGAAAGTTGGGCGAGTTGGTAATCGATCTTTGCGCAAAGACGTACACGGACACAAGAAAAAGAGGCTAACAACACGGGCGCCCGTGTTGTTTGCCTCTTTTGCTTGTGCCCGTGTACGTGTTTGCGCAAAAAAGTCATAAATGTTCGAAAACAAAAAACTAGAGAGACGTCAGTCTTGACTCTCGAGGCACCGGTGAGATTTGAACTCACGATCTCCTGTTTTCTTGACAGGCGCTTTAACCAACTAAGCCATGGCACCTGTGCAACGTCTTGTTCAGGCAGTGACACCATCAGAAGTATTTCGAAATAAACTTCGAAAACAAAAAAACTAGAGAGACGTTAGTCTTGACTCCCGAGGCACCGGTGAGATTTGAACTCACAATCTCCTGTTTACTAGACAGGCGCTTTAACTAACTAGGCCACGGCGCCTGCGCAGCGTCTTGTTCAGGCCGTGGCACCATCTGAAGTATTTCGAACTATACTTCGAAAACAAAAAAACTAGAGAGACGTTTGTCTTGACTCTCGAGGCACCGGTAGATTCGAACTCACGATCTCCTGTTTACTAGACAGGCGCTTTAACCAACTAAGCCACGGCGCCTGCGCAGCGTCTTATTCAGGCAGTGACACCATCAGAAGTATTTCGAACTAAACTTCGAAAACAAAAAAACTAGAGAGAGTTTTGTCTTGACTCTCGAGGCACCGGTGAGATTCGAACTCACGATCTCCTGTTTACTAGACAGGCGCTTTAACTAAAAAAGCCACGGCGCCTGCGCAGCGTCTTGTTCAGGCAGTGACACCATCAGAAGTATTTCGAACTAAACTTCGAAAACAAAAAACTAGAGAGACGTTTGTCTTTACTCTCGAAGCACCGGTGAGATTGAAACTCACGATCTCTTGTTTACTAGCCAGGCGCTTTAACCAACTAAGCCATGGCGCCTACGTGGCGTCTCGTTGAGGCAGTGACATCATTAGAAGTATTTCGAACTATACTTCGAAAACAAAAAATTAGAGAAATTTGTCTTGTTTCTAGAGGTACAGATGAGATTCGAGCTCACTATCTCCTGTTTACTAGACAGGTGAGATAACGAACTAAGACACGGTGACTGCGCAGCATCTTCTTCAGGCAGTGACACCATTAGAAGCATTTTATAATATACTTCAAAAACAAAAAAACTAGAGAGAGTTTTGTCTTGACTCTCGAGGCACCGGTGAGATTCGAACTCACGATCTCCTGTTTACTAGACAGGCGCTTTAACTAGAGAAGCCACGGCGCCTGCGCAGCGTCTTGTTCAGGCAGTGACACCATCAGAAGTATTTGGAACTAAACTTCGAAAACAAAAAACTAGAGAGACGTTAGTCTTGACTCCCGAGGCACCGGTGAGATTCGAACTCACAATCTCCTGTTTACTAGACAGGCGCTTTAACTAACTAAGCCACGGCGCCTGCGCAGCATCTTGTTCAGGCAGTGACACTATCTGAAGTATTTCGAACTATACTTCGAAAACAAAAAAACTAGAGAGACGTTAGTCTTGACTCTCGAGGCACCGGTGAGATTCGAACTCACGATCCCCTGTTTACTAAGCAGGCGCTTTAACCAACTAAGCCACGGCGCCTGCGCAGCGTCTTGTTCAGGCAGTGACACCGTCAGAAGTATTTCGAACTAAACTTCGAAAACAAAAAAAACTAGAGAGACGTTTGTCTTGACTCTCGAGGCACCTCTGAGATTCGAACTCACGATCTCCTGTTTACTAGAAAGGCGCTTTAACTAACTAAGCCACGGCGCCTGCGCAGCGTTTTGTTCAGGCAGTGACACCATCAGAAGTATTTCGAAATAAACTTCGAAAACAAAAGTACTGAATGTTGGGCGAGTTGGTAATCGATCTTTGCGCAAAGACGTACACGGACACAAGAAAAAGAGGCAAACAACACGGGCGCCCGTGTTGTTTGCCTCTTTTGCTTGTGCCCGTGTACGTGTTTGCGCAAAAAAGTCATGAATGTTCGAAAACAAAAAACTAGAGAGACGTCAGTCTTGACTCTCGAGGCACCGGTGAGATTTGAACTCACGATCTCCTGTTTTCTTGACAGGCGCTTTAACCAACTAAGCCATGGCACCTGTGCAACGTCTTGTTCAGGCAGTGACACCATCAGAAGTATTTCGAAATAAACAAAAAAACTAGAGAGACGTTCTTGACTCCCGAGGCACCGGTGAGATTCGAACTCACAATCTCCTGTTTACTAGACAGGCGCTTTAACTAACTAGGCCACGGCGCCTGCGCAGCGTCTTGTTCAGGCCGTGGCACCATCTGAAGTATTTCGAACTATACTTCGAAAACAAAAAAACTAGAGAGACGTTTGTCTTGACTCTCGAGGCACCGGTAGATTCGAACTCACGATCTCCTGTTTACTAGACAGGCGCTTTAACCAACTAAGCCACGGCGCCTGCGCAGCGTCTTATTCAGGCAGTGACACCATCAGAAGTATTTCGAACTAAACTTCGAAAACAAAAAAACTAGAGAGAATTTTGTCTTGACTCTCGAGGCACCGGTGAGATTCGAACTCACGATCTCCTGTTTACTAGACAGGCGCTTTAACTAAAGAAGCCACGGCGCCTGCGCAGCGTCTTGTTCAGGCAGTGACACCATCAGAAGTATTTCGAACTAAACTTCGAAAACAAAAAACTAGAGAGACGTCAGTCTTGACTCCCGACGCACTGGTGAGATTCGAACTCACGATCTCCTGTTTACCAGACAGGCGCTTTAACTAACTAAGCCACGGCGCCCGCAGCGTCTCGTTCAGGCAGTGACACCATCAGAAGTATTTCGAACTATACTTCGAAAACAAAAAACTAGAGAGACGTTAGTCTTGACTCTCGAGGCACCGGTGAGATTCGAACTCATGATCTCCTGTTTACTAGACAGGCGCTTCAACCAACTAAGCCACGGCGCCTGCGCAGCCTGTTGTTCAGGCAGTGACACCATCAGAAGTATTTCGAACTAAACTTCAAAAACAAAAAGCTAGAGAGATGTTTGTCTTGACTCTCGAGGCACCGGTGAGATTTGAACTCACGATCTCCTGTTTTCTTGACAGGCGCTTTAACCAACTAAGCCACGGCGCCTGCGCAGCGTCTTGTTAAGGCAGTGGCATCATCTGAAGTATTTCGAACTATACTTCGAAAACAAAAAAACTAGAGAGACGTTTGTCTTGACTCTCGAGGCACCGGTAGATTCGAACTCACGATCTCCTGTTTACTAGACAGGCGCTTTAACCAACTAAGCCACGGCGCCTGCGCAGCGTCTTGTTCAGGCAGTGACACCATCAGAAGTATTTCGAACTAAACTTCGAAAACAAAAAGCTAGAGAGATGTTTGTCTTGAGTCTCGAGGCACCGGTGAGATTTGAACTCACGATCTCCTGTTTACTAGACAGGCGCTTTAACCAACTAAGCCACGGCACCTGTGCAGCGTCTTGTTCAGGCAGTGACACCATCAGAAGTTTTTCGAACTAAACTTCGAAAACAAAAAAACTAGAGAGACGTTTGTCTTGACTCTCGAGGCACCGGTAGATTCGAACTCAGGATCTCCTGTTTACTAGACAGGCGCTTTAACCAACTAAGCCACGGCGCCTGCGCAGCGTCTTGTTCAGGCAGTGACACCATCAGAAGTATTTCGAACTAAACTTCGAAAACAAAAAGCTAGAGAGATGTTTGTCTTGACTCTCGAGGCACCGGTGAGATTTGAACTCACGATCTCCTGTTTTCTTGACAGGCGCTTTAACCGACTAAGCCACGGCGCCTGCGCAGCGTCTTGTTCAGGCAGTGACACCATCAGAAGTATTTCGAACTAAACTTCGAAAACAAAAAACTAGAGAGATGTTAGTCTTGATTCCCGAGGCACCGGTGAGATTCGAACTCATGATCTCCTGTTTACTAGACAGGCGCTTTAACTAACTAAGCCACGGCGCCTGCGCAGCATCTTGTTCAGGCAGTGACACTATCTGAAGTATTTCGAACTATACTTCGAAAACAAAAAAACTAGAGAGACGTTTGTCTTGACTCTCGAGGCACCGCTGAGATTCGAACTCACGATCTCCTGTTTACTAGAAAGGCGCTTTAAGTAACTAAGCCACGGCGCCTGCGCAGCGTTTTGTTCAGGCAGTGACACCATCAGAAGTATTTCGAACTAAACTTCGAAAAGAAAAGTACTGAAAGTTGGGCGAGTTGGTACTCGATCTTTGCGCAAAGACGTACACGGACACAAGAAAAAGAGGCAAACAACACGGGCGCCCGTGTTGTTTGCCTCTTTTGCTTGTGTCCGTGTACGTGTTTGCGCAAAAAAGTCATGAATGTTCGAAAACAATAAACTAGAGAGACGTCAGTCTTGACTCCCGAGGCAATGGTGAGATTCGAACTCACGATCTCCTGATTACCAGACAGGCGCTTTAACTAACTAAGCCACGGCGCCCGCAGCGTCTCGTTCAGGCAGTGACACCATCAGAAGTATTTCGAACTATACTTCGAAAACAAAAAACTAGAGAGACGTTAGTCTTGACTCTCGAGGCACCGGTGAGATTCGAACTCATGATCTCCTGTTTACTAGACAGGCGCTTTAACCAACTAAGCCACGGCGCCTGCGCAGCCTGTTGTTCAGGCAGTGACACCATCAGAAGTATTTCGAACTAAACTTCGAAAACAAAAAGCTAGAGAGATGTTTGTCTTGACTCCCGAGGCACCGGTGAGATTTGAACTCACGATCTCCTGTTTTCTTGACAGGCGCTTTAACCAACTAAGCCACGGCACCTGTGCAGCGTCTTGTTCAGGCAGTGACACCATCAGAAGTATTTCGAAATAAACTTCGAAAACAAAAAAACTATAGAGACGTTAGTCTTGACTCCCGAGGCACCGGTGAGATTCGAACTCACAATATCCTGCTTACTAGACAGGCGCTTTAACTAACTAGGCCACGGCGCCTGCGCAGCGTCTTGTTCAGGCAGTGGCACCATCTGAAGTATTTCGAACTATACTTCGAAAACAAAAAAACTAGAGAGACGTTTGTCTTGACTCTCGAGGCACCGGTAGATTCGAACACACGATCTCCTGTTTACTAGACAGGCGTTTTAACCAACTAAGCCACGGCGCCTGCGCAGCGTCTTGTTCAGGCAGTGACACCATCAGAAGTATTTCGAACTAAACTTCGAAAACAAAAAAAACTAGAGAGACGTTTGTCTTGGCTCTCGAGGCACCGCTGAGATTCGAACTCATTATCTCCTGTTTACTAGACAGGCGCTTTAACCAACTTAGCCACGGCGCCTGCGCAGCGTCATGCTCAGGCAGTGACACCATCAGAAGTATTTCGAACTAAACTTCGAAATCAAAAAACTAGAAAGACGTTTGTCTTGACTCTCGAGGCACCGGTGAGATTCGAACTCACGATCTCTTGTTCACTAGCCAGGCGCTTTAACCAACTAAGCCATGGCGCCTGCGTGGCGTCTCGTTGAGGCAGTGACACCATTAGAAGTATTTCGAACTATACTTCGAAAACAAAAAATTAGAGAAATTTGTCTTGTTTCTCGAGGTACCGATGAGATTTGAGCTCACTATCTCCTGCTTACTAGACAGGTGAGATAACGAATTAAGACACGGTGACTGCGCAGCATCTTCTTACGGCAGTGACACCATTAGAAGCATTTTATATTATACTTCAAAAATAAAAAAACTAGAGAGAGTTTTGTCTTGACTCTCGAGGCACCGGTGAGATTCGAACTCACGATATCCTGTTTATTAGACAGGCGCTTTAACTAGAGAAGCCACGGCGCCTGCGCAGCGTCTTGTTCAGGCAGTGACACCATCAGAAGTATTTGGAACTAAACTTCGAAAACAAAAGTACTGAAAGTTGGGCGAGTTGGTACTCGATCATGACTTCTTTGCGCAAAGACGTACACGGACACAAGAAAAAGAGGCAAACAACACGGGCGCCCGTGTTGTTTGCCTCTTTTGCTTGTGTCCGTGTACGTGTTTGCGTAAAAAAGTCATGACTGTTCGAAAACAAAAACTAGAGAGACGTCAGTCTTGACTCCCGAGGCACCGGTAAGATTCGAACTCACAATCTCCTGTTTACCAGACAGGCGCTTTAACTAACTAAGCCCCTGCGCCTGCGGCGTCTTGTTCAGGCAGTGACACCATCAGAAGTATTTCGAACTATACTTCGAAAACAAAAAACTAGAGAGAGGTTAGTCTTGACTCTCGCGGCACCGGTGAGATTCGAACTCATGATCTCCTGTTTACTAGACAGGCGCTTTAACCAACTAAGCCACGGCGCTTTCGCAGCCTGTTGTTCAGGCAGTGACACCATCAGAAGTATTTCGAACTAAACTTCGAAAACAAAAAGCTAGAGAGATGTTTGTCTTGACTCTCGAGGCACCGGTGAGATTTGAACTCACGATCTCCTGTTTACTAGACAGGCGCTTTAACCAACTAAGCCACGGCACCTGTGCAGCGTCTTGTTCAGGCAGTGACACCATCAGAAGTATTTCGAACTAAACTTCGAAAACAAAAAACTAGAGAGACGTTAGTCTTGACTCCCGAGGCACCGGTGAGATTCGAACTCACGATCTCCTGTTTACTAGACAGGCGCTTTAACTAACTAAGCCACGGCGCCTGCGCAGCATCTTGTTCAGGCAGTGACACTATCTGAAGTATTTCGAACTAAACTTCGAAAACAAAAAAACTAGAGAGACGTTTGTCTTGACTCTCGAGGCACCACTGAGATTCGAACTCACGATCTCCTAGTTTACTAGAAAGGCGCTTTAACGAACTAAGCCACGGCGCCTGCGCAGCGTTTTGTTCAGGCAGTGACACCATCAGAAGTATTTCGAACTAAACTTCGAAAACAAAAGTACTGAAAGTTGGGCGAGTTGGTACTCGATCTTTGCGCAAAGACATACACGGACACAAGAAAAAGAGGCAAACAACACGGGCGCCCGTGTTGTTTGCCTCTTTTGCTTGTGTCCGTGTACGTGTTTGCGCAAAAAAGTCATGAATGTTCGAAAACAAAAAACTAGAGAGACGTCAGTCTTGACTCCCGAGGCACTTGTGAGATTCGAACTCATGATCTCCTGTTTACCAGACAGGCGCTTTAACTAACTAAACCACGGCGCCCGCAGCGTCTCGTTCAGGCAGTGACACCATCAGAAGTATTTAGAACTATACTTCGAAAACAAAAAACAAGAGAGACGTTAGTCTTGACTCTCGAGGCACCGGTGAGATTCGAACTCATGATCTCCTGTTTACTAGACAGGCGCTTCAACCAACTAAGCCAGGGCGCCTGCGCAGCCTGTTGTTCAGGCAGTGGCACCATCAGAAGTATTTCGAACTAAACTTCAAAAACAAAAAGCTAGAGAGATGTTTGTCTTGACTCTCGAGGCACCGGTGAGATTTGAACTCACGATCTCCTGTTTTCTTCACAGGCGCTTTAACCAACTAAGCCACGGCACCTGTGCAGCGTCTTGTTCAGGCAGTGATACCATCAGAATTATTTCGAAATAAACTTCGAAAACAAAAAAAACTAGAGAGACGTTAGTCTTGACTCTCGAGGCACCGGTAGATTCGAACTCACGATCTCCTGTTTACTACACAGGCGCTTTAACCAACTAAGCCACGGCGCCTGCGCAGCATCTTGTTCAGGCAGTGACACTATCTGAAGTATTTCGAACTATACTTCGAAAACAAAAAAACTAGAGAGACGTTAGTCTTGACTCTCGAGGCACCGGTGAGATTCGAACTCACGATCCCCTGTTTACTACACAGGCGCTTTAACCAACTAAGCCACGGCACCTGTGCAGCGTCTTGTTCAGGCAGTGATACCATCAGAATTATTTCGAAATAAACTTCGAAAACAAAAAAAACTAGAGAGACGTTAGTCTTGACTCCCGAGGCACCGGTGAGATTCGAACTCACAATCTCCTGTTTACTAGACAGGCACTTTAACTAACTAGGCCACGGCGCCTGCGCAGCGTCTTGTTCAGGCAGTGGCACCATCTGAAGTATTTCGAACTATACTTCGAAAACAAAAAAACTAGAGAGACATTTGTCTTGACTCTCGAGGCACCGGGAGATTCGAACTCACGATCTCTTGTTTACTAGACAGGCGCTTTAACCAACTAAGCCACGGCGCCTGCGCAGCGTCTAGTTCAGGCAGTGACACCATCAGAAGTATTTCGAACTATACTTCGAAAACAAAAAAACTAGAGAGACGTTAGTCTTGACTCTCGAGGCACCGGTGAGATTCGAACTCACGATCCCCTGTTTACTACACAGGCGCTTTAACTAACTAGGCCACGGCGCCTGCGCAGCGTCTTGTTCAGGCAGTGGCACCATATGAAGTATTTCGAACTATACTTCGAAAACAAAAAAACTAGAGAGACGTTTGTCTTGACTCTCGAGGCACCGGTAGATTCGAACTCACGATCTCCTGTTTACTAGACAGGCGCTTTAACCAACTAAGCCACGGCGCCTGCGCAGCGTCTTGTTCAGGCAGTGACACCATCAGAAGTATTTCGAACTAAACTTCGAAAACAAAAAGCTAGAGAGATGTTTGTCTTGACTCTCGAGGCACCGGTGAGATTTGAACTCACGATCTCCTGTTTACTAGACAGGCGCTTTAACCAACTAAGCCACGGCACCTGTGCAGCGTCTTGTTCAGGCAGTGACACCATCAGAAGTTTTTCGAACTAAACTTCGAAAACAAAAAACTAGAGAGATGTTTGTCTTGACTCTCGAGGCACCGGTGATATTTGAACTCACGATCTCCTGTTTACTAGACAGGCGCTTTAACCAACTAAGCCACGGCACCTGTGCAGCGTCTTGTTCAGGCAGTGACACCATCAGAAGTATTTCGAACTAAACTTCGAAAACAAAAAACTAGAGAGACGTTAGTCTTGACTCCCGAGGCACCGGCGAGATTCGAACTCACGATCTCCTGTTTACTAGACAGGCGCTTTAACTAACTAAGCCACGGCGCCTGCGCAGCATCTTGTTCAGGCAGTGACACTATCTGAAGTATTTCGAACTATACTTCGAAAACAAAAAAACTAGAGAGGCGTTAGTCTTGACTCTCGAGGCACCGGTGAGATACGAACTCACGATCCCCTGTTTACTACACAGGCGCTTTAACCAACTAAGCCACGGCGCCTGCGCAGCGTCTTGTTCAGGCAGTGACACCATCAGAAGTATTTTGAACTAAACTTCGAAAACAAAAAAACTAGAGAGACGTTTGTCTTGACTCTCGAGGCACCGCTGAGATTCGAACTCACGATCTCCTGTTTACTAGAAAGGCGCTTTAACTAACTAAGCCACGGCGCCTGCGCAGCGTTTTGTTCAGGCAGTGACACCATCAGAAGTATTTCGAACTATACTTCGAAAACTAAAAACTAGAGAGACGTTAGTCTTGACTCTCGAGGCACCGGTGAGATTCGAACTCGAGATCTCCTATTTACTAGACAGGCGCTTTAACCAACTAAGCCACGGCGCCTGCGCAGCCTGTTGTTCAGGCAGTAACACCATCAGAAGTATTTTGAACTAAACTTCGAAAACAAAAAGCTAGAGAGATGTTTGTCTTGACTCTCGAGGCAGCGGTGAGATTTGAACTCACGATCTCCTGTTTTCTTGACAGGCGCTTTAACCAACTAAGCCACGGCACCTGTGCAGCGTCTTGTTCAGGCAGTGACACCATCAGAAGTATTTCGAAATAAACTTCGAAAACAAAAAAACTAGAGAGACGTTAGTCTTGACTCCCGAGGCACCGGTGAGATTAGAACTCACAATCTCCTGTTTACTAGACAGGCGCTTTAACTAACTAGGCCACGGCGCCTGCGCAGCGTCCTGTTCAGGCAGTGGCACCATCTGAAGTATTTCGAACTATACTTCGAAAACAAAAAAAACTAGAGAGACGTTTGTCTTGACTCTCGAGGCACCGGTAGATTCGAACTCACGATCTCCTGTTTACTAGACAGGCGCTTTAACCAACTAAGTCACGGCGCCTGCGCAGCGTCTTGTTCAGGCAGTGACACCATCAGAAGTATTTCGAACTAAACTTCGAAAACAAAAAAACTAGAGAGACGTTTGTCTTTGCTCTCGAGGCACCGCTGAGATTCGAACTCATAATCTACTGTTTACTAGACAGGCGCTTTAACCAACTAAGCCACGGCACCTGTGCAGCGTCTTGTTCAAGCAGTGACACCATCAGAAGTATTTCGAACTAAACTTCGAAAACAAAAAACTAGAGAGACGTTAGTCTTGACTCCCGAGGCACCGGTGAGATTCGAACTCACGATCTCCTGTTTACTAGACAGGCGCTTTAACTAACTAAGCCACGGCGCCTGCGCAGCATCTTGTTCAGGCAGTGACACTATCTGAAGTATTTCGAACTATACTTCGAAAACAAAAAAACTAGAGAGACGTTAGTCTTGACTCTCGAGGCACCGGTGAGATTCGAACTCACGATCCCCTGTTTACTACACAGGCGCTTTAACGAACTAAGCCACGGCGCCTGCGCAGCGTCTTGTTCAGGCAGTGACACCATCAGAAGTATTTCGAAATAAACTTCGAAAACAAAAAAACTAGAGAGACGTTAGTCTTGACTCCCGAGGCACCGGTGAGATTAGAACTCACAATCTCCTGTTTACTAGACAGGCGCTTTAACTAACTAGGCCACGGCGCCTGCGCAGCGTCTTGTTCAGGCAGTGGCACCATCTGAAGTATTTCGAACTATACTTCGAAAACAAAAAAAAACTAGAGAGACGTTTGTCTTGACTCTCGAGGCACCGGTAGATTCGAACTCACGATCTCCTGTTTACTAGACAGGCGCTTTAACCAACTAAGTCACGGCGCCTGCGCAGCGTCTTGTTCAGGCAGTGACACCATCAGAAGTATTTCGAACTAAACTTCGAAAACAAAAAAACTAGAGAGACGTTTGTCTTGGCTCTCGAGGCACCGCTGAGATTGGAACTCATAATCTACTGTTTACTAGACAGGCGCTTTAACAACTAAGCCACGGCACCTGTGCAGCGTCTTGTTCAAGCAGTGACACCATCAGAAGTATTTCGAACTAAACTTCGAAAACAAAAAACTAGAGAGACGTTAGTCTTGACTCCCGAGGCACCGGTGAGATTCGAACTCACGATCTCCTGTTTACTAGACAGGCGCTTTAACTAACTAAGCCACGGCGCCTGCGCAGCATCTTGTTCAGGCAGTGACACTATCTGAAGTATTTCGAACTATACTTCGAAAACAAAAAACTAGAGAGACGTTAGTCTTGACTCTCGAGGCACCGGTGAGATTCAAACTCACGATCCCCTGTTTACTACACAGGCGCTTTAACCAACTAAGCCACGGCGCCTGCGCAGCGTCTTGTTCAGGCAGTGACACCATCAGAAGTATTTCGAACTAAACTTCGAAAACAAAAAAACTAGAGAGACGTTTGTCTTGACTCTCGAGGCACCGCTGAGATTCGAACTCACGATCTCCTGTTTACTAGAAAGGCGCTTTAACTAACTAAGCCACGGCGCCTGCGCAGCGTTTTGTTCAGGCAGTGACACCATCAGAAGTATTTCGAACTAAACTTCGAAAACAAAAGTACTGAAAGTTGGGCGAGTTGGTACTCGATCTTTGCGCAAAGACGTACACGGACACAAGATAAAGAGGCAAACAACACGGGCGCCCGTGTTGTTTGCCTCTTTTGCTTGTGTCCGTGTACGTGTTTGCGCAAAAAAGTCATGAATGTTCGAAAACAAAAAACTAGAGAGACGTCAGTCTTGACTCCCGAGGCACTGGTGAGATTCGAACTCACGATCTCCTGATTACCAGACAGGCGCTTTAACTAACTAAGCCACGGCGCCCGCAGCGTCTCGTTCAGGCAGTGACACCATCAGAAGTATTTCGAACTATACTTCGAAAACTAAAAACTAGAGAGACGTTAGTCTTGACTCTCGAGGCACCGGTGAGATTCGAACTCATGATCTCCTGTTTACTAGACAGGCGCTTTAACCAACTAAGCCACGGCGCCTGCGCAGCCTGTTGTTCAGGCAGTGACACCATCAGAAGTATTTCGAACTAAACTTCGAAAACAAAAAGCTAGAGAGATGTTTGTCTTGACTCTCGAGGCACCGGTGAGATTTGAACTCACGATCTCCTGTTTTCTTGACAGGCGCTTTAACCAACTAAGTCACGGCACCTGTGCAGCGCCTTGTTCAGGCAGTGACACCATCAGAAGTATTTCGAAATAAACTTCGAAAACAAAAAAACTAGAGAGACGTTAGTCTTGACTGCCGAGGCACCGGTGAGATTCGAACTCACAATCTCCTCTTTACTAGACAGGCGCTTTAACAAACTAGGCCACGGCGCCTGCGCAGCGTCTTGTTCAGGCAGTGGCACCATCTGAAGTATTTCGAACTATACTTCGAAAATAAAAAAACTAGAGAGACGTTTGTCTTGACTCTCGAGGCACCAGTAGATTCGAACTCACGATCTCCTGTTTACTAGACAGGCGCTTTAACCAACTAAGCCACGGCGCCTGCGCAACGTCTTGTTCAGGCAGTGACACCATCAGAAGTATTTCGAACTAAACTTCGAAAACAAAAAAACTAGAGAGACGTTTGTCTTGGCTCTCGAAGCACCGCTGAGATTCGAACTCATATTCTCCTGTTTACTAGACAGGCGCTTTAACCAACTAAGCCACGGCGCCTGCGCAGCGTCTTGTTCAGGCAGTGACACCATCAGAAGTATTTCGAACTAAACTTCGAAAACAAAAAACTAGAGAGACGTTTGTCTTTACTCTCGAAGCACCGGTGAGATTCGAACTCACGATCTCTTGTTTACTAGCCAGGCGCTTTAACCAACTAAGCCATGGCGCCTGCGTGGCGTCTCGTTGAGGCAGTGACATCATTAGAAGTATTTCGAACTATACTTCGAAAACAAAAAATTAGAGAAATTTGTCTTGTTTCTCGAGGTACAGATGAGATTCGAGCTCACTATCCCCTGTTTACTAGACAGGTGAGATAACGAACTAAGACACGGTGACAGCGCAGCATCTTCTTCAGGCTGTGACACCATTAGAAGCATTTTATATTATACTTCAAAAATAAAAAACTAGAGAGAGTTTTGTCTTGACTCTCGAGGCACCGGTGAGATTCGAACTCACGATCTCCTGTTTACTAGACAGGCGCTTTAACTAGAGAAGCCACGGCGCCTGCGCAGCGTCTTGTTCAGGCAGTGACACCATCAGAAGTATTTGGAACTAAACTTCGAAAACAAAAAACTAGAGAGACGTTAGTCTTGACTCCCGAGGCACCGGTGAGATTCGAACTCACGATCTCCTGTTTACTAGACAGGCGCTTTAACTAACTAAGCCACGGCGCCTGCGCAGCATCTTGTTCAGGCAGTGACACTATCTGAAGTATTTCGAACTATACTTCGAAAACAAAAAAAACAAGAGAGACGTTAGTCTTGACTCTCGAGGCACCGGTGAGATTCGAACTCACGATCCCCTGTTTACTAATCAGGTGCTTTAACCAACTAAGCCACGGCGCCTGCGCAGCGTCTTGTTCAGGCAGTGACACCATCAGAAGTATTTCGAACTAAACTTCGAAAACAAAAAAACTAGAGAGACGTTTGTCTTGACTCTCGAGGCACCGCTGAGATTCGAACTCACGATCTCCTGTTTACTAGAAAGGCACTTTAACTAACTAAGCCACGGCGCCTGCGCAGCGTTTTGTTCAGGCAGTGACACCATCAGAAGTATTTCGAAATAAACTTCGAAAACAAAAGTACTGAAAGTTGGGCGAGTTGGTAATCGATCTTTGCGCAAAGACGTACACGGACACAAGAAAAAGAGGCAAACAACACGGGCGCCCGGGTTGTTTGCCTCTTTTGCTTGTGTCCGTGTACGTGTTTGCGCAAAAAAGTCATGAATGTTCGAAAACAAAAAACTAGAGAGACGTCAGTCTTGACTCCCGAGGCACTGGTGAGATTCGAACTCACGATCTCCTGTTTACTAGAAAGGCGCTTTAACTAACTAAGCCACGGCGCCTGCGCAGCGTTTTGTTCAGGCAGTGACACCATCAGAAGTATTTCGAACTATACTTCGAAAACTAAAAACTAGAGAGACGTTAGTCTTGACTCTCGAGGCACCGGTGAGATTCGAACTCGAGATCTCCTATTTACTAGACAGGCGCTTTAACCAACTAAGCCACGGCGCCTGCGCAGCCTGTTGTTCAGGCAGTAACACCATCAGAAGTATTTTGAACTAAACTTCGAAAACAAAAAGCTAGAGAGATGTTTGTCTTGACTCTCGAGGCACCGGTGAGATTTGAACTCACGATCTCCTGTTTTCTTGACAGGCGCTTTAACCAACTAAGCCACGGCACCTGTGCAGCGTCTTGTTCAGGCAGTGACACCATCAGAAGTATTTCGAAATAAACTTCGAAAACAAAAAAACTAGAGAGACGTTAGTCTTGACTCCCGAGGCACCGGTGAGATTAGAACTCACAATCTCCTGTTTACTAGACAGGCGCTTTAACTAACTAGGCCACGGCGCCTGCGCAGCGTCCTGTTCAGGCAGTGGCACCATCTGAAGTATTTCGAACTATACTTCGAAAACAAAAAAAACTAGAGAGACGTTTGTCTTGACTCTCGAGGCACCGGTAGATTCGAACTCACGATCTCCTGTTTACTAGACAGGCGCTTTAACCAACTAAGTCACGGCGCCTGCGCAGCGTCTTGTTCAGGCAGTGACACCATCAGAAGTATTTCGAACTAAACTTCGAAAACAAAAAAACTAGAGAGACGTTTGTCTTTGCTCTCGAGGCACCGCTGAGATTCGAACTCATAATCTACTGTTTACTAGACAGGCGCTTTAACCAACTAAGCCACGGCACCTGTGCAGCTTCTTGTTCAAGCAGTGACACCATCAGAAGTATTTCGAACTAAACTTCGAAAACAAAAAACTAGAGAGACGTTAGTCTTGACTCCCGAGGCACCGGTGAGATTCGAACTCACGATCTCCTGTTTACTAGACAGGCGCTTTAACTAACTAAGCCACGGCGCCTGCGCAGCATCTTGTTCAGGCAGTGACACTATCTGAAGTATTTCGAACTATACTTCGAAAACAAAAAAACTAGAGAGACGTTAGTCTTGACTCTCGAGGCACCGGTGAGATTCGAACTCACGATCCCCTGTTTACTACACAGGCGCTTTAACGAACTAAGCCACGGCGCCTGCGCAGCGTCTTGTTCAGGCAGTGACACCATCAGAAGTATTTCGAAATAAACTTCGAAAACAAAAAAACTAGAGAGACGTTAGTCTTGACTCCCGAGGCACCGGTGAGATTAGAATTCACAATCTCCTGTTTACTAGACAGGCGCTTTAACTAACTAGGCCACGGCGCCTGCGCAGCGTCTTGTTCAGGCAGTGGCACCATCTGAAGTATTTCGAACTATACTTCGAAAACAAAAAAAACTAGAGAGACGTTTGTCTTGACTCTCGAGGCACCGGTAGATTCGAACTCACGATCTCCTGTTTACTAGACAGGCGCTTTAACCAACTAAGTCACGGCGCCTGCGCAGCGTCTTGTTCAGGCAGTGACACCATCAGAAGTATTTCGAACTAAACTTCGAAAACAAAAAAACTAGAGAGACGTTTGTCTTGGCTCTCGAGGCACCGCTGAGATTGGAACTCATAATCTACTGTTTACTAGACAGGCGCTTTAACAACTAAGCCACGGCACCTGTGCAGCGTCTTGTTCAAGCAGTGACACCATCAGAAGTATTTCGAACTAAACTTCGAAAACAAAAAACTAGAGAGACGTTAGTCTTGACTCCCGAGGCACCGGTGAGATTCGAACTCACGATCTCCTGTTTACTAGACAGGCGCTTTAACTAACTAAGCCACGGCGCCTGCGCAGCATCTTGTTCAGGCAGTGACACCATCAGAAGTATTTCGAACTAAACTTCGAAAACAAAAAAACTAGAGAGACGTTTGTCTTGACTCTCGAGGCACCGCTGAGATTCGAACTCACGATCTCCTGTTTACTAGAAAGGCGCTTTAACTAACTAAGCCACGGCGCCTGCGCAGCGTTTTGTTCAGGCAGTGACACCATCAGAAGTATTTCGAACTAAACTTCGAAAACAAAAGTACTGAAAGTTGGGCGAGTTGGTACTCGATCTTTGCGCAAAGACGTACACGGACACAAGATAAAGAGGCAAACAACACGGGCGCCCGTGTTGTTTGCCTCTTTTGCTTGTGTCCGTGTACGTGTTTGCGCAAAAAAGTCATGAATGTTCGAAAACAAAAAACTAGAGAGACGTCAGTCTTGACTCCCGAGGCACTGGTGAGATTCGAACTCACGATCTCCTGATTACCAGACAGGCGCTTTAACTAACTAAGCCACGGCGCCCGCAGCGTCTCGTTCAGGCAGTGACACCATCAGAAGTATTTCGAACTATACTTCGAAAACTAAAAACTAGAGAGACGTTAGTCTTGACTCTCGAGGCACCGGTGAGATTCGAACTCATGATCTCCTGTTTACTAGACAGGCGCTTTAACCAACTAAGCCACGGCGCCTGCGCAGCCTGTTGTTCAGGCAGTTACACCATCAGAAGTATTTCGAACTAAACTTCGAAAACAAAAAGCTAGAGAGATGTTTGTCTTGACTCTCGAGGCACCGGTGAGATTTGAACTCACGATCTCCTGTTTTCTTGACAGGCGCTTTAACCAACTAAGTCACGGCACCTGTGCAGCGCCTTGTTCAGGCAGTGACACCATCAGAAGTATTTCGAAATAAACTTCGAAAACAAAAAAACTAGAGAGACGTTAGTCTTGACTCTCGAGGCACCGGTGAGATTCGCACTCATGATCTCCTGTTTACTACACAGGCGCTTCAACGAACTAAGCCACGGCGCCTGCGCAGCCTGTTGTTCAGGCAGTGACACCATCAGAAGTATTTCGAACTAAACTTCAAAAACAAAAAGCTAGAGAGATGTTTGTCTTGACTCTCGAGGCACCGGTGAGATTTGAACTCACGATCTCCTGTTTTCTTGACAGGCGCTTTAACCAACTAAGCCACGGCACCTGTGCAGCGTCTTGTTCAGGCAGTGACACCATCAGAAGTATTTCGAAATAAACTTCGAAAACAAAAAAACTAGAGAGACGTTAGTCTTGACTCCCGAGGCACCGGTGAGATTCAAACTCACAATCTCCTGTTTACTAGACAGGCGCTTTAACTAACTAGGCCACGGCGCCTGCGCAGCGTCTTGTTCAGGCAGTGGCACCATCTGAAGTATTTCGAACTATACTTCGAAAACAAAAAAACTAGAGAGACGTTTGTCTTGACTCTCGAGGCACCGGTAGATTCGAACTCACGATCTCCTGTTTACTAGACAGGCGCTTTAACCAACTAAGCCACGGCGCCTGCGCAGCGTCTTGTTCAGGCAGTGACACCATCAGAAGTATTTCGAACTAAACTTCGAAAACAAAAAAACTAGAGAGACGTTTGTCTTGACTCTCGAGGCACCGCTGAGATTCGAACTCATAATCTCCTGTTTACTAGACAGGCGCTTTAACCAACTAAGCCACGGCGCCTGCGCAGCGTCTTGCTCAGGAAGTGACACCATCAGAAGTATTTCGAACTAAACTTCGAAAACAAAAAACTAGAGAGACGTTTGTCTTTACTCTCGAAGCACCGGTGAGATTCGAACTCACGATCTCTTGTTTACTAGCCAGGCGCTTTAACCAACTAAGCCATGGCGCCTGTGTGGCGTCTCGTTGAGGCAGTGACATCATTAGAAGTATTTCGAACTATACTTCGAAAACAAAAAATTAGAGAAATTTGTCTTGTTTCTCGAGGTACAGATGAGATTCGAGCTCACTATCTCCTGTTTACTAGACAGGTGAGATAACGAACTAAGACACGGTGACTGCGCAGCATCTTCTTCAGGCAGTGACACCATTAGAAGCATTTTATATTATACTTCAAAAACAAAAAAACTAAAGAGAGTTTTGTCTTGACTCTCGAGGCACCGGTGAGATTCGAACTCACGATCTCCTGTTTACTAGACAGGCGCTTAACTAGAGAAGCCACGGCGCCTGCGCAGCGTCTTGTTCAGGCAGTGACACCATCAGAAGTATTTGGAACTATACTTCGAAAACAAAAAACTAGAGAGACGTTAGTCTTCACTCTCGAGGCACCGGTGAGATTCGAACTCACGATCTCCTGTTTACTAGAAAGGCGCTTTAACCAACTAAGCCACGGCGCCTTTTTTTTTCTTTATTGCCTGTTTTCGGCTCACGTAAACATACACATATTAAGAGATAATTACACAACACAACACAAAACATTGTAAAAACCGTGGCTCAAACGATGTGGCCACGCATCTGTTAAAATGTTTTATTCGTCGATAGTAATTCGACGCGCGGCAACCATTC
The DNA here is from genome assembly GCF_043290135.1 of Rhipicephalus microplus. Taxonomy (NCBI): domain Eukaryota; kingdom Metazoa; phylum Arthropoda; class Arachnida; order Ixodida; family Ixodidae; genus Rhipicephalus; species Rhipicephalus microplus. Next base: position 1,394,205 of record NW_027464635.1, read on the forward strand.
TGGGGTGAATTCCTGCAACTTTTGTTCATCCACAAAATTTCTTATATACTCTTTGAAGTACTGGGTGGGTGCTCGTGCATCTACATCAAAGTACATGGCTGCCATCCTGGATTTCCAAATGCTATGAAGAGCCATAAGCATTATCATATCATATGGGGTACCATCGTCACTTTGTATTTGCAAATAGCGGATGCCATATGCATCAACGGGGAAGTCTTTTTTGATCGTGCGCTGGAGCACGTCCCAAAGAAAGATAGCATCCCAGCAGTCAATGAATACATGCTCAATTGTCTCCTCCTTTCTGCATATTATGCAATGCGTGCCCCAAGGAACGTAGAATCCCTTTGCAGCCATCCAGGTTTTGACGGTCAGCGTACCGGTAAGTAAATTAAACAAGAAATTTTTAGCACTTGGCGATATTTTCATCGCCTTGACGCGCTTTAGTACAGTGTGGCCATGGCATACATTGTAAAGGGACCGATACAAAGGCACTGGTAAAAACACATCACATAGGTCCTTGTACAACCTTCTTCGTCGGACTTGACTCAAGTATTCAAGTGAAAACCGCACTGACAGAAACCTACAAGAAAGTACAACTTCGCGGAGAAAGCCATAAACACCACCAGGTACGCTGCAGGTTGATGCTACCATGTTAGGCAAGTGTTGCCCAAGGCGAAGTTGACAGACAGTGCGAAGGAATGGGTTGTCGACGTCTCTAAAGAAACAAAACCGATTGACTACCTGTCTTAAAAACAAATGCGACAAGCCCAGTCCTCCATTTCGCACTCGAAGAAATAAATTGGTCCGACTCGATCTTTCCCAAGACGATTCCCACACAAAGACAGCGAACACATGGTGAAATTTTTGGATGTTTACCCTTGAACAATGTAAGACTTGTAAGATATACGAAATTTTACTCACTAAGAATATGTTGCAAATTGTGGCTTTAGAAAACATAGACCGATTCCAGCCATTCAACTTGTTCACTCTTTCCCACAGGTTATCCACTTGGCTCCTCCAGTACGAGTCGCTGTTTTTGTAGCATTCGAGGGGGGCACCCAAGTATTTAACCAGTGTCGTAACAAACCTTATGCTGGCAAAACTGTCTGGGGTTTCTGCCCAGTCACCGTGCCAAAGCCAAGGCATTTTCCCCAGTTTACAGCGCTGCCACTTGCAGCACAGAAGTTAGTAGCGCATTTGACAGCATCTGCTATGCTGTCAGAGTCCGCGCAAAAAATGCCAATATCGTCGGCATAAGCCAACAGTAGGACTTCAACGTCGTGCAGCTTAAACCCACGGACGCAGTCATTCTCTATGACACTCAAACAAAAGGGCTCTATGTACAAACAAAACAATAGTGGTGAGACAGGACAACCCTGACGGACCGAACGCTTGACTGGGATGCGCTTCCCCAGCACCTTGTTAACGATTAGCCGCGTTGAGCAGTCTCGGTACGCCATGACAACCCCCCCTTTGATTATTTTCCCTAAGTTCACATAATCTAGGATGCACAGCAGAATTTCATGAGGCACCCTGTCAAAAGCCTTCTCGAGGTCGATTTGCAGCATTGCGACTCGCGCACGAATAGCGTCGCTACATTCGAGGATGCTCCGGGCTGCGTGTATATTCGTGAGGATAGTTCGACCTTTAATGCCGCACGTCTGATGCGCCCCCACGAGCTCCGTAATGACTGTTTGCAACCTTTTAGCTAGAATTTTCATGAATATCTTATAATCTCCATTAGCGAGGCAGCTTGGGCGGTAAGAATTTACTTTGCAGGGAGACGCAGCTGAGCTGCCGACGAGAGCGGACGCGTTTCGACGGCTCCGTGAATATCGGCTGAAAGCATCGGCTCGCGCGACCATCGCCCCACCGGCGTTCCCCCACTCTCTGCGCCCTGGCTCAACGCAACGCCGCCCAGCTCTCTGGCCCCACCGGCTAAGGACAGACCTGCCGGACGCCCTGGACGAGGCCGTGGGGTCGCCCCCAAGCACTCTTCTTCCGGACACCATCGACGACCTGGACTAACCACCCTTGGTGCCGTTCACTTCAACATTGTGCGTGGGACGCTCGCCAGGACGGTTCCGGCGTCTCGCCGGTTGCGTCTGGCAGCGGCGGCGCTCCCGTGTTCTTCATGTGAACCAGTGACGATGGCTGCAGCGGAGCTTGGGACGCAGCCATCACAACCATCATCCGCTCCGAAACGCAGTGCGAAACGCGTGGCTGACTCACAAATGGGAACAGATGATTTGTCTGCTTCAGCCACACCGGCAAGCAAGCGGGAGTGCCCCTCTCCGGCAGCTGTCGCCTCGCCTGGCACCGAGTCTAAGTACAAAGTCGTCGTAAAACCTCGTGAGTGCTTCGATGTATCAAAATTGTCAAATCGCCTCCTTCAGTCAGCCTTCGACACCTGCCTCAAAACCACCGCGTTTCAAGGTTTCTCCATTCACCATCCCACCAACAGCGTATCCGTATGGGTGCGTTCGCTAGCAGACGTTGACCGCCTCACCCACCTGCAAACTCTGCCAGTCACAGCTGATTGTACTGTACAGGTGCAAGCGTACTTGAGTTCCGGCTCGGACTTGCGTCGGTATGTGGTCTCTGGGGTTGACCCAGGGGAATCGCCGGAGGGCCTTATTACTGCTTTGACCTGCTCCACACACAAGATTGTAACAGCTCGTTATATGGGCCGTGGACGCACGTGCCTTGTCACTCTCCAAGGGCCTCGAACGCCACCAAGCCGCATTACGTACTATGGATGCATCCTGAAATTTCATGAGTACAAGCCCGGTGTGGTACACTGCTATCGGTGTTTTCGTACCGGTCACATGCGAGATTCTTGTCCCCAACCCGCAGACACCTCCATGGAGTCCGTCGAGACGCGCACGTACAAATGTGGGCTCTGCCAAACGGACGATCATGAAATAACGTCCAAAGATTGTCCAGTTAAACAGAAGGCTCTCAAAGCCCGTCGCCAACGCAAGCGCCGCCAGCGTTCGGTGACACAAGAAGAAAGGGACGCCGACATTCCGACTAGCAACCGGTTTGAACTGTTGTCCCCCTCCGAAGAGGACACACCAGCGTTGGTAGAACCTGAAAATGCTTGCTATGAAGTCCCCACGTACAGCGACGCCGTCAAGCGGGGCAAAAAACGTGTTCAGCAGCCTGCGAATACGCCTAAATTGAGCGTTACGGGTACAGACGATCTGGCGAAGCTTGACCAACAGATACAGCAGCTCCAAATGGAAGTCAAGCGCCTTGCTCAACGCAGAACCCATCTCGCTCGACCCGCTGGACCAACTGCGATGCGCGGTACAGACGTGCCGTACGCTGCTTCTGTGCCTGAATTATCTTGCGCAAGCGCGTCAGCACCAGTCAAGATGACTCCGGCAGAGCTCCTCCACTTTGTTGCCCGGCAACTGCAAGAGCTTTCAAAGGTGGTGCTCGCCAACCTTCCACCGCAATGACCACTCCTTTGAAAGCAACGCGCCACCACTGTGTCCTGCAGTGGAACTGCCGGGGACTTGCAAATAAAGTTGGTGAGCTTCGCTATCGCCTTGCGCTGGGGAAGCTCCCCGCTTGGTGCCTGCTTCTACAAGAAACGAATTCGCTTCCACGCATCCCTGGATTCACTGCGTATGATTCCCCAACCATCCCTGATCGACGCTGCACCAATGCGTTGGGACCTCCAGGCAAGGCTGCAGTGTATGTTGTGACTACATATCCTCAAACGCAGGTTCCCCTGCTGCAGTGGTGTAACCAGTGGCAAGAAGTGGTGGCAGTGCTCGTTAGACTTCCGCGTACTGACGTGATTGTGGTTTCAGTTTACGTGCGTCCGTATAGTGGCAGCGCTCCCCGACTGCGTTTGGGGTGGCTGGCTCACCTGCGTCAAACCTATCCTGGGTGCCCAGTACTAGTTGGGGGAGACTTCAATGCACCTCATCAGTCGTGGGGCTACCCTTCTTCCAGTGCTAGAGGCAACATCGTGCTAGACACATTTACAGACGCGCACTTTGTCCTCCTGAATGCCCCGGCTACTTCTACACGTCGGTGGGATCATCCCTGTGCTCCACCTTATGCGCCCGATCTCTCGTGGTGGTTGGGCATGTGTGACGTTTCGTGGGACCTAGAACCAGACTGCTGGGGGAGTGATCACCATCCGTTGAAAATTGGTTTGGCCGCGTATAACCAGCGCCGCCTCCGACGTCGATGCTACACAACCAACTGGGACTTATTCCGCAATGAACTGAACGACTCGATTGCTGATACATCGTCTGATCCATTGCAGGTGTTAACCAGAGCTGTACAAGCCGCCACGCAGTCAAGCTGGGTAGAGGAGAACCGACCACATCCAAATTTACATCTTCTGCGTCTGTGGGCAGCACGCCGTCGTGCAGAGCTGGCCTTAAACCGAGATCCGGCAGCCGCTGAGCTTCGTGATAACCTCAACAGACTCACCGCTGCGGCGCGTCGCTGCGAGAAGCGTCTCGCCCGCGAACGGTGGATGGACTGGTGTGCGTCACTCGGTCCATCGTCTTCAACCGCCTCAATATGGCGAACGTTCCGGAGTATGGAACTAGGCACCCGTACGCCGGACCCAGCGGCCAGTGCGTGTCTGTCTTCTGGATGCACGCCAAGCCAGTTCGCTCCAGAAATAGTTAAGGCTTTCTTCCCGGCCTACAACCTGGCCCCACCACAATTCGACTGTCCGTGTAACCTGCCTCCGGAGGTTGGCGTGACTCCCAGTCCGTCGGACATCGAAGGCATGCAAGCGCCATACACGATGGCGGAGCTCCAGGCAGCAATTGACCAGGCAAAAGTGCGCAAGGCACCAGGACCAGATGGGATCTCCTATGAAGTGTTCAAGAACATGGATGGCCCTGCACTGCAGTGGCTGCTGGACACGCTTAACGCAGTCTGGACGACCGGAGGGCTGCCTGAATCGTGGAAGCATGCCGAAGTTGTGCCGATACCTAAGCCGGGAAAGCACCCGAACAGCCTCTCTAATCTTCGGCCGATTGCTCTAACGTGTACGTTGTGCAAGCTTCTTGAACGCATGTTGGCGTCGCGCATCTCCTGGTGGCTGGAAAAGCACGCCTGGTACCATCCGGCCCAGATTGGCTTTCGACCGCACCTGGGCACGGAAGATGGCCTAGATCATTTGACGTCCATGGTGCTTGTGGGAAGAAGATCAAGCAGCATTCGAACCCTTCTCGCCATGGACGTTCATAAGGCCTACGACAACGTCAGCCACTCTGCGATCAATCACATAATGCAATGGCTTCAACTTCCGCCTCGCGTCTGCGACTTTGTGGAGTCTTTTCTGGCACACCGTACCTTCTGCATCAGAGTAGGCAAGGAACGAACCGGACACTTTGTAATGAAGCGGGGTGTACCGCAGGGCTCGGTTCTAGCCCCGATACTCTTCAATATTGCCCTGTTGCCCCTCGCGTGGCAACTAGCACGCATTCCAGATGCCTTCTTCCTCCTGTATGCCGATGATTTGACTGTGTGGACACTACATCCAGACCTTCAACGCCAGCAGGAGGCACTCCAGAGTGCTCTCGACAAGGCGTCGGACTGGTGTGCGCGCATAGGACTGACACTATCTGCCACGAAGACTGCATTCATGTCTATCACCAACAGACGAGGTCGCCGTCGCCTCCTGCAGACGCCGATATGTTTGAGCCTAAATGGCCATACCCTCACCCCTGTATCCACTATACGTGTGCTCGGGGTCGAATTGGACGCATCTGGCTCTGCGAATGCGTGGGTTCGCTCTGCTCGCCGGAAGAGTGCTAATACCCTCCATCTCATTCGTCGCATCTCTCAAAAGACGGGGGGTGCCTGTTCTCGAATGGCCCGTATCTTGGTGCGATCAATCCTACAACCTCGGCTCGTTTATCAAGCTCAGTTTCAACGACTGACTTTGAGAGACTGGGACTTGCTCGAAACCGCCAACCGAGATTCCATGAGGGCGATTACATGCCTTCCCCGTATGACACCTATCACGACCCTCCAGGCGGAAGCGCAGCTCAACACCATCGACGAAATTGTACACCAGCGTCGAGTCGCTCGCTACCTAAAGAGTCAAGCTGTTCCTGCGGCGGCAGCTCTAGCTCACTACTATGGTTCAACGCTGCCACAGCCTGACGCACCCGTGGCAGAAGTTCCACCATGGCTCAAGGCACAGGCCAGTGACAACCGACCACTGACCCGCCTGCGACAATCCACCCGACAAGCGGCGCAGGAGGGCATCGTCACTACCACCGAGAACTCACTAGCGGTATACGTAGACGCAGCTACCGATAATTGCGTTCTGCACACCAGTCTCGTATGCCCCGCGCAACCTGAAATCCAACATATCTGCTCTTACGTAACAGAGGCACCGTTCCCATCCGTATTAGCGGAGCTCACTGCTATACGGGACGGGTTAACAGTTATGATATCCAAAATGGATTCTTTGTCACACTATAAATTGCTTGTATATACGGACTCCACGCAGGCAGTTCGAGAGCTGCGAAAAGTGACCAGCTCCATCGATATAGCCTCCGATATACACCGACTGATCCACTCATGTGCCTGTCCTGTCCGCGTTCTGTGGACCCGCCGGTCTGCACCGGCTCAAGTGGAAGCAGATGCCGCTTGCCATCCAGCGACTGTTCAACACCCGCTGCCTCTACTTCGTTTGTCCCCGAAGGACAGCTTGCTTGTGCACAAAGAAACCCTCCGGCGCTCCACGCGTGCTCTCATTCCTCCGCGTGGATCTGACCTTCCTGGCGGCTTAACTCGCCGAGAGGAGGTTGCGCTCAGGAGGATTCGTGTGGGCGCCGCCTTGACTCCTGCAATCCGGGCTACATGGACATCTGGTGCACAGCCTCCCCCAACGACGTGCCCATTCTGCGTTGCCCCAGCCACAGAGGCAACGCTTGATCACCTATTGGGAACCTGCCCGGGCCTTCACCAGGCTCGCACTCGCCACCTACGCGGCCTTCACCACCACCCCGGCCGACCACCTGACTTGACGCGCTGGACGCACGGTCCACTGCATCGACAACTCCTGGCCTTCATACAGGAAACAAAACTTTTCCTCTTTATTTAACTGATGCCGTAGGGCATACTAGCGCCAATAAAAAAAAAAAAATTACTTTGCACAGTGCAACGGGGTCTTCCGATTTTGGTATAAGAACAGTGTGAGATGATGTAAAGGACGGGGTAATATTTTCAGCTCGAATGCCTCATTATACACGTCGGCTAAGACTGGTGTTATTTTAAACTTGAAACACTTATAAAAGGCGGAAGTCAGACCATCAGGACCAGGCGATTTCCCGGGATGCATACTTTCAATAGCACTGTTAACTTCCTCTTCCGAAATGGGTTCCTCCAATAATTTTTTTGCATTATTGACAAGCTTTGGCATCAGCGGCAAAAAATCTTTTTTAAAACGATCGACATCAACTGAGCTGGCGGCGAATAAACCATTGAAGTGCTCAAAGAAAGCACGCTCGATAACATCTGCGACATCGCCGACTTCACCCTCGTGTTAAATTTCTGTTATCTGATTACGACGCGCATGCCACTTTTCTGAGCCCAACGCCCTTTTTGACGGTGCTTCTGCCGTTATCAGTCGCTCGGCTCTTGCCCGAACCATAGCACCGCGGTATCTTTCGACATCGTACCGCTCAATTTTACTTTTCAACGCGCGAATATCTTCAAGAAACATGCCGGGCATTCTACATTCTTCGAAGAGCAATTTTTCCAGGTTTCTGCGCATGAGCTTTTCTTCTGCTCCTTTTTCTCTGCTTATAGCGCTCTAACGTTCCAAAGCCTTCAATTTAACGACCTGCTTGAAGTTCTCCCATTTTTCTCTAAACGTCTTTTTACTGCGAACTTTCATTTTTTCAACTTCCGTCATTACTTCCTCCATAAATTTTTCATCACTCAGCAGATTCGAATTCAATTTCCATAGTTGCCACTCGAAGGCCCTTTTCGTTTCTTTCGTGCTAGCTACTACAAAGCTAACCAAGCAGTGGTCACTAAATGAAACGGCGTTAACACGGTATGCCTTGCAAAGCGGTACCAATTCTACACTCACGTACGCCCTATCTAGTCGGGCATGGCTGGCTGCCTCAAAGTGGATGTACTGCATAGTCCGGCCACCACCGAGACATTCGGCCACATCCTCCAAACCATGTTCTCTTACTGTATCGCTTAAGACAGCCGTACTTGACCCTGAAATGTCGTTCGCTAGTTTTGTCTTTGGCTGAAAGGACGCAGTTGAAATCGCCAATAATGATTAGGAGCCTATTACAATTGGTATACTGCTTTAGTTGTTCGAAAAATATGCGTCTTTCGTCAGTGACAGTCAGTGCGTACAAGCATATTATGCGCCATTCCAATCCCGAAAACAAAAGATCGCAAACAATGAGCCGACCAGACGGACATTACGTTGAGGCTTCTACTTTAGCACCCAGACTCTGTCTGACGAACAAAACCCAACCGGAAGAAGTCCCTATGGTATGGCTAACTATAACAGAATACCGCGGCAAGAATTGGCGCACCATGCCCCCAATTTCATCGTCGCTATAGACTTTAGTCTCTTGGACTGCCAGTATGTCAAGGTCAAGGTCGCTTACTAGCCGATAAAGTTGACATTGTTTTCTCCGTGAGGCCAGGCCACGCACATTTAAAGTGGCCACACGGATTAAATTTTCTATTTGCACCATTGTAAGGCTACGAAAAACCCAGGGGCATGGCGCTTACCTTACAATTGCACTTCCTTCCTGAACGCCTTGTCCCAGTACAGTCCTTAAGTTGGCGAAGGCGGCGTTTCCGCCGTCTTGCGCTCCGACGAAATGTTTGGCCGTGGCCGGATGGTAGGCCGCCGAGCGGGAGTCGTTTTGGCGGGTGGTTCGTCCGGCGAGGCAGCAGTGGTGCCCTTGTCTTTTTTCCCTTCGTCACGGGGACGCTTCCCCGTCACAGTGCCACTGTCGCTTTCAATCCCAGTCATTGGTTCAGCCTCGGAGGGGGTCTCGTCTGCTGAGCCAAGACACGTGTCGCCGGTGCTGCTTGAATCCACCTTTTGACTACTTTCGCCTACGCCTTCGTATGGAAGCCCGGCGTCGGGCTTACCTAGTGCTTCACACACGCCCTCTTCTTGACGGCATGACGACCCATCTTCCACAGCAGAGTTCGGGTTAACTCCTGCTGTTTCTTCCGAGTCTGCTTCGTCCATGAGGTGCTCTAGTGCATCACTTTCCTGCGCTGGTCCGGTCACACTGGCATATGTCTTCGCGCAGTCGGCGTAATCGTGGCCGAAGCGGCGACAACGACTGCAGCGGGGTACTCGGCAGTCGCGACGTATGTGACCGGTACTCTTGCACCGTAGGCACAACGGTGCACGGTCTGGAACGGCAACGAGAGTCAGCTCTCCGGCAATCTTGAGCTGGTGCGGAATGTCATTCACCTTGATGTCGGAGTGCAGCTTTAGTCCCACAGACCGCGTTATTGAGCCCTTTTCTGTGATGCCCGGTGCTCGCCACTTCTCCCGTTTCACTTCGAACACTTTCCCATAGGGAGTCAAGGCAACACGCACGTCTTCGTCGGTCACGCCGTGCAGCAACCAGTGAAGCTTCGAGCGAACCTCGCGGTTATTTGGGTCAATGAGCAAACATGGGCGATCCTTTACCTTCACATCGATGGCGGAGAGCAACTTCCGAGCAGCCTCAGCACTCGTCAGTGTCACAGCCCATACGTGGTTCATTTGATACGCCCCTAACGCCAAAACGTCGTCGAGTGCACCAAGCTTGGCCAAAGTGTCCCTGTAGTCTTCGACGCGGTAAGGCCGGGCTCTCAGATCACCATGCATGAAAACGGTATTCGCAGCAATGCGTCCGGAAGGCAGATTGGGCAGAATCACCTGATAATCGTCGGCGCTAGGCGCGAAAACCCTGTTACCGCGGCCCGGTCGGGCCGCTGATACCGCTCCGTCGGAGTCGAACATTCCGCGACCGTATCCCTCGAAAGCTTGAAGTGGAATGCAACTAGGCCACGGCGCCTGCGCAGCGCCTTGTTCAGGCAGTGACACCATCAGAAGTATTTCGAACTATACTTCGAAAACCAAAAACTAGAGAGACGTTAGTCTTGACTCTCGAGGCACCGGTGAGATTCGAACTCATGATCTCCTGTTTACTAGACAGGCGCTTCAACCAACTAAGCCACGGCACCTGCGCTGCCTGTTGTTCAGGCAGTGACACCATCAGAAGTATTTCGAAATAAACTTCGAAAACAAAAAAACTAGAGAGACGTTAGTCTTGACTCCCGAGGCACCGGTGAGATTCGAACTCACGATCTCCTGTTTACTAGACAGGCGCTTTAACTAAAGAAGCCACGGCGCCTGCGCAGGGTCTTGTTCAGGCAGTGACACCATCAGAAGTATTTCGAACTAAACTTCGAAAACAAAAAACTAGAGAGACGTTTGTCTTTACTCTCGAAGCACTGGTGAGATTCGAACTCACGATCTCTTGTTTACTAGCCAGGCGCTTTAACCAACTAAGCCATGGCGCCTGCGTGGCGTCTCGTTGAGGCAGTGACATCATTAGAAGTATTTCGAACTATACTTCGAAAACAAAAAATTAGAGAAATTTGTCTTGTTTCTCGAGGTACAGATGAGATTCGAGCTCACTATCTCCTGTTTACTAGACAGGTGAGATAACGAACTAAGACACGGTGACTGCGCAGCATCTTCTTCAGGCAGTGACACCATTAGAAGCAGTTTATATTATACTTCAAAAACAAAAAAACTAGAGAGAGTTTTGTCTTGACTCTCGAGGTACCGGTGAGATTCGAACTCACGATCTCCTGTTTACTAGACAGGCGCTTTAACTAGAGAAGCCACGGCGCCTGCGCAGCGTCTTGTTCAGGCAGTGACACCATCAGAAGTATTTGGAACTAAACTTCGAAAACAAAAAACTAGAGAGACGTTAGTCTTGACTCCCGAGGCACTGGTGAGATTCGAACTCACGATCTCCTGTTTACTAGACAGGCGCTTTAACTAACTAAGCCACGGCGCCTGCGCAGCATCTTGTTCAGGCAGTGACACTATCTGAAGTATTTCGAACTATACTTCGAAAACAAAAAAACTAGAGAGACGTTTGTCTTGACTCTCGAGGCACCGCTGAGATTCGAACTCACGATCTCCTCTTTACTAGAAAGGCGCTTTAACTAACTAAGCCACGGCGCCTGCGCAGCGTTTTGTTCAGGCAGTGACACCATCAGAAGTATTTCGAACTAAACTTCCAAAAACAAAAGTACTGAAAGTTGGGCGAGTTGGTACTCGATCTTTGACTAAAGACGTACACGGACACAAGAAAAAGAGGCAAACAGCACGGGCGCCCGTGTTGTTTGCCTCTTTTGCTTGTGTCCGTGTACGTGTTTGCGCAAAAAAGTCATGAATGTTCGAAAACAAAAAACTAGAGAGACGTCAGTCTTGACTCCTGAGGCACTGGTGAGATTCGAACTCACGATCTCCTGTTTACCAGACAGGCGCTTTAACTAACTAAGCCACGGCGCCCGCAGCGTCTCGTTCAGGCAGTGACACCATCAGAAGTATTTCGAACTATACTTCGAAAACAAAAAACTAGAGAGACGTTAGTCTTGACTCTCGAGGCACCGGTGAGATTCGAACTCATGATCTCCTGTTTACTAGACAGGCGCTTCAACCAACTAAGCCACGGCGCCTGCGCAGCCTGTTGTTCAGGCAGTGACACCATCAGAAGTATTTCGAACTAAACTTCAAAAACAAAAAGCTAGAGAGATGTTTCTTTTGACTCTCGAGGCACCGGTGAGATTTGAACTCACGATTTCCTGTTTTCTTGACAGGCGCTTTAACCAACTAAGCCACGGCACCTGTGCAGCGTCTTGTTCATGCAGTGACACCATCAGAAGTATTTCGAAATAAACTTCGAAAACAAAAAAACTAGAGAGACGTTAGTCTTGACTCCCGAGGCACCGGTGAGATTCGAACTCACAATCTCCTGTTTACTAGACAGGCGCTTTAACTAACTAGGCCACGGCGCCTGCGCAGCGTCTTGTTCAGGCAGTGGCACCATCTGAAGTATTTTGAACTATGCTTCGAAAACAAAAAACTAGAGAGACGTTTGTCTTGACTCCCGAGGCACCGGTAGATTCGAACTCACGATCTCCTGTTTACTAGACAGGCGCTTTAACCAACTAAGCCACGGCGCCTGCGCAGCGTCTTGTTCAGGCAGTGACACTATCAGAAGTATTTCGAACTAAACTTCGAAAACAAAAAAACTAGAGAGACGTTTGTCTTGACTCTCGAGGCACCGCTGAGATTCGAACTCATAATCTCCTGTTTACTAGACAGGCGCTTTAACCAACTAAGCCACGGCGCCTGCGCAGCGTCTTGTTCAGGCAGTGACACCATCAGAAGTATTTCGAACTAAACTTCGAAAACAAAAAACTAGAGAGACGTTTGTCTTTACTCTCGAAGCACCGGTGAGATTCGAACTCACGATCTCTTGTTTACTAGCCAGGCGCTTTAACCAACTAAGCCATGGCGCCTGCGTGGCGTCTCGTTGAGGCAGTGACATCATTAGAAGTATTTCGAACTATACTTCGAAAACAAAAAATTAGAGAAATTTGTCTTGTTTCTCGAGGTACAGATGAGATTCGAGCTCACTATCTCCTGTTTACTAGACAGGTGAGATAACGAACTAAGACACGGTGACTGCGCAGCATCTTCTTCAGGCAGTGACACCATTAGAAGCATTTTATATTATACTTCAAAAACAAAAAAACTAGAGAGAGTTTTGTCTTGACTCTCGAGGCACCGGTGAGATTCGAACTCACGATCTCCTGTTTACTAGACAGGCGCTTTAACTAAAGAAGCCACGGCGCCTGCGCAGCGTCTTGTTCAGGCAGTGACACCATCAGAAGTATTTGGAACTATACTTCGAAAACAAAAAACTAGAGAGACGTTAGTCTTCACTCTCGAGGCACCGGTGAGATTCGAACTCACGATCTCCTGTTTACTAGAAAGGCGCTTTAACCAACTAAGCCACGGCGCCTTTTTTTCTTTATTGCCTGTTTTCGGCTCACGTAAACAATACACATATTAAGAGATAATTACACAACACAACACAAAACATTGTAAAAACCGTGGCTCAAACGATGTGGCCACGCATCTGTTAAAATGTTTTATTCGTCGATAGTAATTCGACGCGCGGCAACCATTCTGGGGTGAATTCCTGCAACTTTTGTTCATCCACAAAATTTCTTATATACTCTTTGAAGTACTGGGTGGGTGCTCGTGCATCTACATCAAAGTACATGGCTGCCATCCTGGATTTCCAAATGCTATGAAGAGCCATAAGCATTATCATATCATATGGGGTACCATCGTCACTTTGTATTTGCAAATAGCGGATGCCATATGCATGAATGGGGAAGTCTTTTTTGATCGTGCGCTGGAGCACGTCCCAAAGAAAGATAGCATCCCAGCAGTCAATGAATACATGCTCAATTGTCTCCTCCTTTCTGCATATTATGCAATGCGTGCCCCAAGGAACGTAGAATCCCTTTGCAGCCATCCAGGTTTTGACGGTCAGCGTACCGGTATGTAATTTAAACAAGAAATTTTTAGCACTTGGCGATATTTTCATCGCCTTGACGCGCTTTAGTACAGTGTGGCCATGGCATACATTGTAAAGGGACCGATACAAAGGCACTGGTAAAAACACATCACATAGGTCCTTGTACAACCTTCTTCGTCGGACTTGACTCAAGTATTCAAGTGAAAACCGCACTGACAGAAACCTACAAGAAAGTACAACTTCGCGGAGAAAGCCATAAACACCACCAGGTACGCTGCAGGTTGATGCTACCATGTTAGGCAAGTGTTGCCCAAGGCGAAGTTGACAGACAGTGCGAAGGAATGTGTTGTCGACGTCTCTAAAGAAACAAAACCGATTGACTACCTGTCTTAAAAACAAATGCGACAAGCCCAGTCCTCCATTTCGCACTCGAAGAAATAAATTGGTCCGACTCGATCTTTCCCAAGACGATTCCCACACAAAGACAGCGAACACATGGTGAAATTTTTGGATGTTTACCCTTGAACAATGTAAGACTTGTAAGATATACGAAATTTTACTCACTAAGAATATGTTGCAAATTGTGGCTTTAGAAAACATAGACCAATTCCAGCCATTCAACTTGTTCACTTTTTCCCGCAGGTTATCCACTTGGCTCCTCCAGTACGAGTCGCTGTTTTTGTAGCATTCGAGGGGGGCACCCAAGTATTTCACCGGTGTCGTAACAAACCTTATGCTGGCAAAACTGTCTGGGGTTTCTGCCCAGTCACCGTGCCAAAAGCCAAGGCATTTTCCCCAGTTTACAGCGCTGCCACTTGCAGCACAGAAGTTATTAGCGCATTTGACCGCATCTGCTATGCTGTCAGAGTCCGCGCAAAAAATGGCAATATCGTCGGCATAAGCCAACAGTCGGACTTCAACCTCGTGCAGCTTAAACCCACGGACGCAGTCATTCTCTATGACACTCAAACAAAAGGGCTCTATGTACAAACAAAACAATAGTGGTGAGACAGGACAACCCTGACGGACCGAACGCTTGACTGGGATGCGCTTTCCCAGCACCTTGTTAACGATTAGCCGCGTTGAGCAGTCTCGGTACGCCATGACAACCCCCTCTTTGATTATTTTCCCTAAGTTCACATAATCTAGGATGCACAGCAGAATTTCATGAGGCACCCTGTCAAAAGCCTTCTCGAGGTCGATTTGCAGCATTGCGACTCGCGCACGAATAGCGTCGCTACATTCGAGGATGCTCCGGGCTGCGTGTATATTCGTGAGGATAGTTCGACCTTTAATGCCGCACGTCTGATGCGCCCCCACGAGCTCCGTAATGACTGTTTGCAACCTTTTAGCTAGAATTTTCATGAATATCTTATAATCTCCATTAGTGAGGCAGCTTGGGCGGTAAGAATTTACTTTGCGAAGTGCAACGGGGTCTTCCGATTTTGGTATAAGAACAGTGTGAGATGATGTAAAGGACGGGGTAATATTTTCAGCTCGAATGCCTCATTATAAACGTCGGCTAAGACTGGTGTTATTTCAAACTTGAAACACTTATAAAAGGCGGAAGTCAGACCATCAGGACCAGGCGATTTCCCGGGATGCATACTTTCAATAGCACTGTTAACTTCCTCTTCCGAAATGGGTTCCTCCAATAATTTTTTTGCATTATTGACAAGCTTTGGCATCAGCGGCAAAAAATCTTTTTTAAAACGATCGACATCAACTGAGCTGGCGGCGAATAAACCATTGAAGTGCTCAAAGAAAGCACGCTCGATAACATCTGCGACATCGCCGACTTCACCCTCGTGTTAAATTTCTGTTATCTGATTACGACGCGCATGCCACTTTTCTGAGCCCAACGCCCTTTTTGACGGTGCTTCTGCCGTTATCAGTCGCTCGGCTCTTGCCCGAACCATAGCACCGCGGTATCTTTCGACATCGTACCGCTCAATTTTACTTTTCAACGCGCGAATATCTTCAAGAAACATGCCGGGCATTCTACATTCTTCGAAGAGCAATTTTTCCAGGTTTCTGCGCATGAGCTTTTCTTCTGCTCCTTTTTCTCTGCTTATAGCGCTCTAACGTTCCAAAGCCTTCAATTTAACGTCCTGCTTGAAGTTCTCCCATTTTTCTCTAAACGTCTTTTTACTGCGAACTTTCATTTTTTCAACTTCCGTCATTACTTCCTCCATAAATTTTTCATCACTCAGCAGATTCGAATTCAATTTCCATAGTTGCCACTCGAAGGCCCTTTTCGTTTCTTTCGTGCTAGCTACTACAAAGCTAACCAAGCAGTGGTCACTAAATGAAACGGCGTTAACACGGTATGCCTTGCAAAGCGGTACCAATTCTACACTCACGTACGCCCTATCTAGTCGGGCATGGCTGGCTGCCTCAAAGTGGATGTACTGCATAGTCCGGCCACGACCGAGACATTCGGCCACATCCTCCAAACCATGTTCTCTTACTGTATCGCTTAAGACAGCCGTACTTGACCCTGAAATGTCGTTCGCTAGTTTTGTCTTTTGCTGAAAGGACGCAGTTGAAATCGCCAATAATGATTAGGAGCCTATTACAATTGGTATACTGCTTTAGTTGTTCGAAAAATATGCGTCTTTCGTCAGTGACAGTCAGTGCGTACAAGCATATTATGCGCCATTCCAATCCCGAAAACAAAAGATCGCAAACAATGAGCCGACCAGACGGACATTACGTTGAGGCTTCTACTTTAGCACCCAGACTCTGTCTGACGAACAAAACCTAACCGGAAGAAGTCCCTATGGTATGGCTAACTATAACAGAATACCGCGGCAAGAATTGGCGCACCATGCCCCCAATTTCATCGTCGCTATAGACTTTAGTCTCTTGGACTGCCAGTATGTCAAGGTCAAGGTCGCTTACTAGCCGATAAAGTTGACATTGTTTTCTCCGTGAGGCCAGGCCACGCACATTTAAAGTGGCCACACGGATTAAATTTTCTATTTGCACCATTGTAAGGCTACGAAAAACCCAGGGGCATGGCGCTTACCTTACAATTGCACTTCCTTCCTGAACGCCTTGTCCCAGTACAGTCCTTAAGTTGGCGAAGGCGGCGTTTCCGCCGTCTTGCGCTCCGACGAAATGTTTGGCCGTGGCCGGATGGTAGGCCGCCGAGCGGGAGTCGTTTTGGCGGGTGGTTCGTCCGGCGAGGCAGCAGTGGTGCCCTTGTCTTTTTTCCCTTCGTCACGGGGACGCTTCCCCGTCACAGTGCCACTGTCGCTTTCAATCCCAGTCATTGGTTCAGCCTCGGAGGGGGTCTCGTCTGCTGAGCCAAGACACGTGTCGCCGGTGCTGCTTGAATCCACCTTTTGACTACTTTCGCCTACGCCTTCGTATGGAAGCCCGGCGTCGGGCTTACCTAGTGCTTCACACACGCCCTCTTCTTGACGGCATGACGACCCATCTTCCACAGCAGAGTTCGGGTTAACTCCTGCTGTTTCTTCCGAGTCTGCTTCGTCCATGAGGTGCTCTAGTGCATCACTTTCCTGCGCTGGTCCGGTCACACTGGCATATGTCTTCGCGCAGTCGGCGTAATCGTGGCCGAAGCGGCGACAACGACTGCAGCGGGGTACTCGGCAGTCGCGACGTATGTGACCGGTACTCTTGCACCGTAGGCACAACGGTGCACGGTCTGGAACGGCAACGAGAGTCAGCTCTCCGGCAATCTTGAGCTGGTGCGGAATGTCATTCACCTTGACGTCGGAGTGCAGCTTTAGTCCCACAGACCGCGTTATTGAGCCCTTTTCTGTGATGCCCGGTGCTCGCCACTTCTCCCGTTTCACTTCGAACACTTTCCCATAGGGAGTCAAGGCAACACGCACGTCTTCGTCGGTCACGCCGTGCAGCAACCAGTGAAGCTTCGAGCGAACCTCGCGGTTATTTGGGTCAATGAGCAAACATGGGCGATCCTTTACCTTCACATCGATGGCGGAGAGCAACTTCCGAGCAGCCTCAGCACTCGTCAGTGTCACAGCCCATACGTGGTTCATTTGATACGCCCCTAACGCCAAAACGTCGTCGAGTGCACCAAGCTTGGCCAAAGTGTCCCTGTAGTCTTCGACGCGGTAAGGCCGGGCTCTCAGATCACCATGCATGAAAACGGTATTCGCAGCAATGCGTCCGGAAGGCAGATTGGGCAGAATCACCTGATAATCGTCGGCGCTAGGCGCGAAAACCCTGTTACCGCGGCCCGGTCGGGCCGCTGATACCGCTCCGTCGGAGTCGAACATTCCGCGACCGTATCCCTCGAAAGCTTGAAGTGGAATGCAACTAGGCCACGGCGCCTGCGCAGCGCCTTGTTCAGGCAGTGACACCATCAGAAGTATTTCGAACTATACTTCGAAAACCAAAAACTAGAGAGACGTTAGTCTTGACTCTCGAGGCACCGGTGAGATTCGAACTCATGATCTCCTGTTTACTAGACAGGCGCTTCAACCAACTAAGCCACGGCGCCTGCGCAGCCTGTTGTTCAGGCAGTGACACCATCAGAAGTATTTCGAACTAAACTTCAAAAACAAAAAGCTAGAGAGATGTTTGTCTTGACTCTCGAGGCACCGGTGAGATTTGAACTCACGATCTCCTGTTTTCTTGACAGGCGCTTTAACCAACTAAGCCATGGCACCTGTGCAACGTCTTGTTCAGGCAGTGACACCATCAGAAGTATTTGGAACTAAACTTCGAAAACAAAAAACTAGAGAGACGTTAGTCTTGACTCCCGAGGCACTGGTGAGATTCGAACTCACGATCTCCTGTTTACTAGACAGGCGCTTTAACTAACTAAGCCACGGCGCCTGCGCAGCATTTTGTTCAGGCAGTGATACTATCTGAAGTATTTCGAACTATACTTCGAAAACAAAAAAAACTAGAGAGACGTTTGTCTTGACTCTCGAGGCACCGGTGAGATTCGAACTCATGATCTCCTGTTTACTAGACAGGCGCTTTAACTAAAGAAGCCACGGCGCCTGCGCAGGGTCTTGTTCAGGCAGTGACACCATCAGAAGTATTTCGAACTAAACTTCGAAAACAAAAAACTAGAGAGACGTTTGTCTTTACTCTCGAAGCACTGGTGAGATTCGAACTCACGATCTCTGTTTACTAGCCAGGCGCTTTAACCAACTAAGCCATGGCGCCTGCGTGGCGTCTCGTTGAGGCAGTGACATCATTAGAAGTATTTCGAACTATACTTCGAAAACAAAAAATTAGAGAAATTTGTCTTGTTTCTCGAGGTACAGATGAGATTCGAGCTCACTATCTCCTGTTTACTAGACAGGTGAGATAACGAACTAAGACACGGTGACTGCGCAGCATCTTCTTCAGGCAGTGACACCATTAGAAGCAGTTTATATTATACTTCAAAAACAAAAAAACTAGAGAGAGTTTTGTCTTGACTCTCGAGGCACCGGTGAGATTCGAACTCACGATCTCCTGTTTACTAGACAGGCGCTTTAACTAGAGAAGCCACGGCGCCTGCGCAGCGTCTTGTTCAGGCAGTGACACCATCAGAAGTATTTGGAACTAAACTTCGAAAACAAAAAACTAGAGAGACGTTAGTCTTGACTCCCGAGGCACTGGTGAGATTCGAACTCACGATCTCCTGTTTACTAGACAGGCGCTTTAACTAACTAAGCCACGGCGCCTGCGCAGCATCTTGTTCAGGCAGTGACACTATCTGAAGTATTTCGAACTATACTTCGAAAACAAAAAAAACTAGAGAGACGTTTGTCTTGACTCTCGAGGCACCACTGAGATTCGAACTCACGATCTCCTGTTTACTAGAAAGGCGCTTTAACTAACTAAGCCACGGCGCCTGCGCAGCGTTTTGTTCAGGCAGTGACACCATCAGAAGTATTTCGAACTAAACTTCCAAAAACAAAAGTACTGAAAGTTGGGCGAGTTGGTACTCGATCTTTGCATAAAGACGTACACGGACACAAGAAAAAGAGGCAAACAGCACGGGCGCCCGTGTTGTTTGCCTCTTTTGCTTGTGTCCGTGTACGTGTTTGCGCAAAAAAGTCATGAATGTTCGAAAACAAAAAACTAGAGAGACGTCAGTCTTGACTCCTGAGGCACTGGTGAGATTCGAACTCACGATCTCCTGTTTACCAGACAGGCGCTTTAACTAACTAAGCCACGGCGCCCGCAGCGTCTCGTTCAGGCAGTGACACCATCAGAAGTATTTCGAACTATACTTCGAAAACAAAAAACTAGAGAGACGTTAGTCTTGACTCTCGAGGCACCGGTGAGATTCGAACTCATGATCTCCTGTTTACTAGACAGGCGCTTCAACCAACTAAGCCACGGCGCCTGCGCAGCCTGTTGTTCAGGCAGTGACACCATCAGAAGTATTTCGAACTAAACTTCAAAAACAAAAAGCTAGAGAGATGTTTCTTTTGACTCTCGAGGCACCGGTGAGATTTGAACTCACGATCTCCTGTTTTCTTGACAGGCGCTTTAACCAACTAAGCCACGGCACCTGTGCAGCGTCTTGTTCAGGCAGTGACACCATCAGAAGTATTTCGAAATAAACTTCGAAAACAAAAAAACTAGAGAGACGTTAGTCTTGACTCCCGAGGCACCGGTGAGATTCGAACTCACAATCTCCTGTTTACTAGACAGGCGCTTTAACTAACTAGGCCACGGCGCCTGCGCAGCGTCTTGTTCAGGCAGTGGCACCATCTGAAGTATTTTGAACTATACTTCGAAAACAAAAAACTAGAGAGACGTTTGTCTTGACTCCCGAGGCACCGGTAGATTCGAACTCACGATCTCCTGTTTACTAGACAGGCGCTTTAACCAACTAAGCCACGGCGCCTGCGCAGCGTCTTGTTCAGGCAGTGACACCATCAGAAGTATTTCGAACTAAACTTCGAAAACAAAAAAAACTAGAGAGACGTTTGTCTTGACTCTCGAGGCACCGCTGAGATTCGAACTCATAATCTCCTGTTTACTAGACAGGCGCTTTAACCAACTAAGCCACAGCGCCTACGCAGCGTCTTGTTCAGGCAGTGACACCATCAGAAGTATTTCGAACTAAACTTCGAAAACAAAAAACTAGAGAGACGTTTGTCTTTACTCTCGAAGCACCGGTGAGATTCGAACTCACGATCTCTTGTTTACTAGCCAGGCGCTTTAACCAACTAAGCCATGGCGCCTGCGTGGCGTCTCGTTGAGGCAGTGACATCATTAGAAGTATTTCGAACTATACTTCGAAAACAAAAAATTAGAGAAATTTGTCTTGTTTCTCGAGGTACAGATGAGATTCGAGCTCACTATCTCCTGTTTACTAGACAGGTGAGATAACGAACTAAGACACGGTGACTGCGCAGCATCTTCTTCAGGCAGTGACACCATTAGAAGCATTTTATATTATACTTCAAAAACAAAAAAACTAGAGAGAGTTTTGTCTTGACTCTCGAGGCACCGGTGAGATTCGAACTCACGATCTCCTGTTTACTAGACAGGCGCTTTAACTAAAGAAGCCACGGCGCCTGCGCAGCGTCTTGTTCAGGCAGTGACACCATCAGAAGTATTTGGAACTATACTTCGAAAACAAAAAACTAGAGAGACGTTAGTCTTCACTCTCGAGGCACCGGTGAGATTCGAACTCACGATCTCCTGTTTACTAGAAAGGCGCTTTAACCAACTAAGCCACGGCGCCTTTTTTTTTCTTTATTGCCTGTTTTCGGCTCACGTAAACAATACACATATTAAGAGATAATTACACAACACAACACAAAACATTGTAAAAACCGTGGCTCAAACGATGTGGCCACGCACCTGTTAAAATGTTTTATTCGTCGATAGTAATTCGACGCGCGTCAACCATTCTGGGGTGAATTCCTGCAACTTTTGTTCATCCACAAAATTTCTTATATACTCTTTGAAGTACTGGGTGGGTGCTCGTGCATCTACATCAAAGTACATGGCTGCCATCCTGGATTTCCAAATGCTATGAAGAGCCATAAGCATTATCATATCATATGGGGTACCATCGTCACTTTGTATTTGCAAATAGCGGATGCCATATGCATCAATGAGGAAGTCTTTTTTGATCGCGCGCTGGAGCACGTCCCAAAGAAAGATAGCATCCCAGCAGTCAATGAATACATGCTCAATTGTCTCCTCCTTTCTGCATATTATGCAATGCGTGCCCCAAGGAACGTAGAATCCCTTTGCAGCCATCCAGGTTTTGACGGTCAGCGTACCGGTATGTAATTTAAACAAGAAATTTTTAGCACTTGGCGATATTTTCATCGCATTGACGCGCTTTAGTACAGTGTGGCCATGGCATACATTGTAAAGGGACCGATACAAAGGCACTGGTAAAAACACATCACATAGGTCCTTGTACAACCTTCTTCGTCGGACTTGACTGAAGTATTCAAGTGAAAACCGCACTGACAGAAACCTACAAGTACAACTTCGCGGAGAAAGCCATAAACACCACCAGGTACGCTGCAGGTTGATGCTACCATGTTAGGCAAGTGTTGCCCAAGGCGAAGTTGACAGACAGTGCGAAGGAATGTGTTGTCGACGTCTCTAAAGAAACAAAACCGATTGACTACCTGTCTTAAAAACAAATGCGACAAGCCCAGTCCTCCATTTCGCACTCGAAGAAATAAATTGGTCCGACTCGATCTTTCCCAAGACGATTCCCACACAAAGACAGCGAACACATGGTGAAATTTTTGGATGTTTACCCTTGAACAATGTAAGACTTGTAAGATATACGAAATTTTACTCACTAAGAATATGTTGCAAATTGTGGCTTTAGAAAACATAGACCAATTCCAGCCATTCAACTTGTTCACTTTTTCCCGCAGGTTATCCACTTGGCTCCTCCAGTACGAGTCGCTGTTTTTGTAGCATTCGAGGGGGGCACCCAAGTATTTCACCGGTGTCGTAACAAACCTTATGCTGGCAAAACTGTCTGGGGTTTCTGCCCAGTCACCGTGCCAAAAGCCAAGGCATTTTCCCCAGTTTACAGCGCTGCCACTTGCAGCACAGAAGTTATTAGCGCATTTGACAGCATCTGCTATGCTGTCAGAGTCCGCGCAAAAAATGGCAATATCGTCGGCATAAGCCAACAGTCGGTCTTCAACCTCGTGCAGCTTAAACCCACGGACGCAGTCATTCTCTATGACATTCAAACAAAAGGGCTCTATGTACAAACAAAACAATAGTGGTGAGACAGGACAACCCTGACGGACCGAACGCTTGACTGGGATGCGCTTCCCCAGCACCTTGTTAACGATTAGCCGCGTTGAGCAGTCTCGGTACGCCATGACAACCCCCTCTTTGATTATTTTCCCTAAATTCACATAATCTAGGATGCACAGCAGAATTTCATGAGGCACCCTGTCAAAAGCCTTCTCGAGGTCGATTTGCAGCATTGCGACTCGCGCACGAATAGCGTCGCAACATTCGAGGATGCTCCGGGCTGCGTGTATATTCGTGAGGATAGTTCGACCTTTAATGCCGCACGTCTGATGCGCCCCCACGAGCTCCGTAATGACTGTTTGCAACCTTTTAGCTAGAATTTTCATGAATATCTTATAATCTCCATTAGTGAGGCAGCTTGGGCGGTAAGAATTTACTTTGCGAAGTGCAACGGGGTCTTCCGATTTTGGTATAAGAACAGTGTTAGATGATGTAAAGGACGGGGGTAATATTTTCAGCTCGAATGCCTCAATATAAACGTCGGCTAAGACTGGTGTTATTTCAAACTTGAAACACTTATAAAAGGCGGAAGTCAGACCATCAGGACCAGGCGATTTCCCGGGATGCATACTTTCAATAGCACTGTTAACTTCCTCTTCCGAAATGGGTTCCTCCAATAATTTTTTTGCATTATTGACAAGCTTTGGCATCAGCGGCAAAAAATCTTTTTTAAAACGATCGACATCAACTGAGCTGGCGGCGAATAAACCATTGAAGTGCTCAAAGAAAGCACGCTCGATAACATCTGCGACATCGCCGACTTCACCCTCGTGTTCAATTTCTGTTATCTGATTACGACGCGCATGCCACTTTTCTGAGCCCAACGCCCTTTTTGACGGTGCTTCTACCGTTATCAGTCGCTCGGCTCTTGCCCGAACCATAGCACCGCGGTATCTTTCGACATCGTACCGCTCAATTTTACTTTTCAACGCGCGAATATCTTCAAGAAACATGCCGGGCATTCTACATTCTTCGAAGAGCAATTTTTCCAGGTTTCTGCGCATGAGCTTTTCTTCTGCTCCTTTTTCTCTGCTTATAGCGCTCTAACGTTCCAAAGCCTTCAATTTAACGACCTGCTTGAAGTTCTCCCATTTTTCTCTAAACGTCTTTTTACTGCGAACTTTCATTTTTTCAACTTCCGTCATTACTTCCTCCATAAATTTTTCATCACTCAGCAGATTCGAATTCAATTTCCATAGTTGCCACTCGAAGGCCCTTTTCGTTTCTTTCGTGCTAGCTACTACAAAGCTAACCAAGCAGTGGTCACTAAATGAAACGGCGTTAACACGGTATGCCTTGCAAAGCGGTACCAATTCTACACTCACGTACGCCCTATCTAGTCGGGCATGGCTGGCTGCCTCAAAGTGGATGTACTGCATAGTCCGGCCACCACCGAGACATTTGGCCACACCCTCCAAACCATGTTCTCTTACTGTATCGCTTAAGACAGCCGTACTTGCATCCCTGAAATGTCGTTCGCTAGTTTTGTCTTTGGCTGAAAGGACGCAGTTGAAATCGCCAATAATGATCAGGAGCCTATTACAATTGGTATACTGCTTTAGGTGTTCGAAAAATATGCGTCTTTCGTCAGTGACAATCGGTGCGTACAAGCATATTATGCGCCATTCCAATCCCGAAAACAAGAGATCGCAAACAATCAGCCGACCAGACGGACATGACGTTGGGGCTTCTACTTTAGCACCCAGACTCTGTCTGACGAACAAAACGCAACCGGAAGAAGTCCCTATGGCATGGCTAACTATAACAGAATACCGCGGCAAGAATTGGCGCACCATGCCCCCAGTTTCATCGTCGCTATGGACTTTAGTCTCTTGGACTGCCAGTATGTCAAGGTCGAGGTCGCTTACTAGCCGATAAAGTTGACATTGTTTTCTCCGTGAGGCCAGGCCACGCACATTTAAAGTGGCCACACGGATTAAATTTTCTATTTGCACCATTGTAAGGCTACAAAAAACCCAGGGGCATGGCGCTTACCTTACAACTGCACTTCCTTCCTGAACGCCTTGTCCCAGTACAGTCCTTAAGTTGGCGAAGGCGGCGTTTCCGCCGTCTTGCGCTCCGACGAAATGTTTGGCCGTGGCCGGATGGTAGGCCGCCGAGCGGGAGTTGTTTTGGCGGGTGGTTCGTCCGGCGAGGCAGCAGTGGTGCCCTTGTCTTTTTTCCCTTCGTCACGGGGACGCTTCCCCGTCACAGTGCCACTGTCGCTTTCAATCCCAGTCATTGGTTCAGCCTCGGAGGGGGTCTCATCTGCTGAGCCAAGACACGTGTCGCCGGTGCTGCTTGAATCCACCTTTTCACTACTTTCGCCTACGCCTTCGTATGGAAGCCCGGCGTCGGGCTTACCTAGTGCTTCACACACGCCCTCTTCTTGATGGCATGACGACCCATCTTCCACAGCAGAGTTCGGGTTAACTCCTGCTGTTTCTTCCGAGTCTGCTTCGTCCATGAGGTGCTCTAGTGCATCACTTTCCTGCGCTGGTCCGGTCACACTGGCATATGTCTTCGCGCAGTCGGCGTCATCGTGGCCGAAGCGGCGACAACGACTGCAGCGGGGTACTCGGCAGTCGCGACGTATGTGACCGGTACTCTTGCACCGTAGGCACAACGGTGCACGGTCTGGAACGGCAGCGAGAGTCAGCTCTCCGGCAATCTTGAGCTGGTGCGGAATGTCATTCACCTTGACGTCGGAGTGCAGCTTTAGTCCCACAGACCGCGTCATTGAGCCCTTTTCTGTGATGCCCGGTGCTCGCCACTTTTCCCGTTTCACTTCGAACACTTTCCCATAGGGAGTCAAGGCAACACGCACGTCTTCGTCGGTCACGCCGTGCAGCAACCAGTGAAGCTTCAAGCGAACCTCGCGGTTATTTGGGTCAATGAGCAAACATGGGCGATCCTTTACCTTCACATCGATGGCGGAGAGCAACTTCCGAGCAGCCTCAGCACTCGTCAGTGTCACAGCCCATACGTGGTTCATTTGATACGCCCCCAACACCAAAACGTCGTCGAGTGCACCAAGCTTGGCCAAAGTGTCCCTGTAGTCTTCGACGCGGTAAGGCCGGGCTCTCGGATCACCATGCATGAAAACGGTATTCGCAGCAATGCGTCCGGAAGGCAGATTGGGCAGAATCACCTGATAATCGTCGGCGCTAGGCGTGAAAACCCTGTTACCGCGGCCCGGTCGGGCCGCTGATACCGCTCCGTCGGAGCCGAACATTCCGCGACCGTATCGCTCGAAAGCTGGAAGTGGAATGCAACTAGGCCACGGCGCCTGCGCAGCGCCTTGTTCAGGCAGTGACACCATCAGAAGTATTTCGAACTATACTTCGAAAACCAAAAACTAGAGAGACGTTAGTCTTGACTCTCGAGGCACTGGTGAGATTCGAACTCACGATCTCCTGTTTACCAGACAGGCGCTTTAACTAACTAAGCCACGGCGCCTGCAGCGTCTTGTTCAGGCAGTGACACCATCAGAAGTATTTCGAACTATACTTCGAAAACAAAAACTAGAGAGACGTTAGTCTTGACTCCTGAGGCACCGGTGGGATTCGAACTCACGATCTCCTGTTTACTAGACAGGCGCTTTAACCAACTAAGCCACGGCACCTGTGCAGCGTCTTGTTCAGGCAGTGACACCATCAGAAGTATTTCGAACTAAACTTCGAAAACAAAAAACTAGAGAGACGTTAGTCTTGACTCTCGAGACACCGGTGAGATTCGAACTCACGATCTCCTGTTTACTAGACAGGCGCTTTAACCAACTAAGCCACGGCGCCTGCGCAGCGTCTTGTTAAGGCAGTCAGACCATCATAAGAATTTCGAACTAAACTTCGAAAACAAAAAACTTGAGAGACGGTTACCTTGACTCTCGAGGCACTGGTGAGATTCGAACTCATGATCTCCTGTTTACTAGACAGGTGCTTTAACCAACTAAGCCACGGCGCCCGCGCAGCGTCTTGTTCAGGCAGTGAAACCATCAGAAGTATTTCGAACTAAACTTCAAAAACAAAAAACTAGAGGGAGGTTTTTCTTGACTCTCGTGGCACCGGTGAGATTCGAACTCATGCTCACCTTTTCACTAGACACGCGCTTTAACCAACTAAGCCACGGCGCCTGCGCAGCGCCTTGTTCGGGCAGTGACACCATCAAAAGTATTTCGAAATAAACTTCGAAAACAAAAAACTAGAGAGAGGTTTGTCTTGACTCTCGAGGCACCGGTGAGATACGAACTACAATCTCCTGTTTACTAGACAGGCGCTTTATCTATTTAAGCCACAGCGCCTGCGCAGCGTCTTCTTCAGGCAGTGACACCATCAGAATTATTTCAAACTAAACTTCGAAAACAAAAACTAGAGAGACGTTAGTCTTGACTCTCGAGGCACCGGTGAGATTCGAACTCACGATCTCCTGTTTGCTAGAGAGGCGCTTTAACCGACTAAGCCACGGCGCCGGCGCAGCGCCTTGTTCAGGCAGTGACACCATCAGAAGTATTTAGAACTAAACTTCGAAAACAAAAAACTAGAGAGCCGTTTGTCTTGACTCTCGAGGCACCGGTGAGATACGAACTACAATCTCCTGTTTACTAGACAGGCGCTTTATCTATTTAAGCCACAGTGCCTGCGCAGCGTCTTGTTCAGGCAGTGACACCATCAGAAGTAGTTCGAACTAAACTTCGAAAACAAAAAAACTAGAGAGACCTTTGTCTTCACTCTCGAAGCCCTGGTGAGATTCAAACTCACGATCTCTTGTTTACTAGGCAGGCGCTTTAACCAACTAAGCCACGGCGCCTGCGCAGCGTTTTGTTAGGGCAGTGAGACCATCAGAAGAATTTCGAACTAAACTTCGAAAACGAAAAACTAGAGAGACGGTTACCTTGACTCTCGAGGCACCGGTGAGATTCGAAGTCATGATCTCCTGTTTACTAGACAGGCGTTTTAACCAACTAAGCCACGGCACCCGCGCAGCATCTTGTTCAGGCAGTGACACCATCAGAAGTATTTCGAACTAAACTTCAAAAACAAAAAACTAGAGAGAGGTTTTTCTTGACTCTCGTGGCACCGATCAGATTCGAACTTCGAACTCAAGCTCACCTTTTTACTAGACACGCGCTTTAACCAACTAAGCCACGGCGCCAGCGCAGCGCCATGTTCGGGCAGTGACACCATCAAAAGTATTTCGAACTGAACTTCGAAAACAAAAAAACTAGAGAGACGTTTGTCTTTACTCTCGAAGCCCCGGTGAGATTCAAACTCACGATCTCTTGTTTACTAGGCAGGCGCTTTAACCAACTAAGCCACGGCGCCTGCGCAGCGTTTTGTTAGGGCAGTCAGACCATCAGAAGAATTTCGAACTAAACTTCGAAAACAAAAAAACTAGAGAGAGGTTTGTCTTGACTCTCGAGGCACCGGTGAGATACGAACTACGATCTCCTGTTTTACTAGACAGGCGCTTTAACTAACTAAGCCACGGCGCCTGAGCAGCGTCTTGTTCAGGCAGTCACACCATCAGAAGTATTTCGAACTAAACTTCGAAAACAAAAACTAGAGAGCTGTTTGTCTTGACTCTCGAGTCACAGGTGAGATTCGAACTCACGATCTCCCTATTACTAGACAGGCGCTTTAACTATCTAAGCCACAGCGCCCGCGCAGCGTCTTGCTCAGGCAGTGACACGTCAGAATTATTTCGAACTAAACTTCGAAAGCAAAAAACTAGAGAGACGTTTGTCTCGACTCTCGAGGCACCGGTGAGATTCGAACTCATGATCTCCTGTTTACTAGACAAGCGCTTTAACTAACTAAGCCACGGCGCCTGTGCAGCGCCTTGTTCTGTCAGTGACACCATCAGAAGTATTTCGAACTATACTTCGAAAACAAAAAAACTAGAGAGAGGTTTGTCTTGACTCTCGAGGCACCGGTGAGATTCGAACTCATGATCTCCTGTTTACTAGACAGGCGCTTTGACTAACTAAGCCACGGCGCCTGCGCAGCGTTTTGGTCAGGCAGTGACACCATCAGAAGTATTTCGAACTAAACTTCGAAAACAAAATACTGAAAGTTGGGCGAGTTCGCACTCGATCATGACTTCTTTGCGCAAACACGTACACGGACACAAGGAAAAGAGGCAAACAACACGGGCGCCCGTGTTGTTTGCCTCTTTTCCTTGTGTCCGTGTACGTGTTTGCGCAAAGAAGTCATGAATGTTCGAAAACGGAAAACTAGAGAGACGTCAGTCTTGACTCCCGAGGCACCGGTGAGATTCGAACTCACGATCTCCTGCTTAACAGACAGGCGCTTTAACTAACTAAGCCACGGCGCCTGCAGCGTCTTGTTCAGGCAGTTACACCATCAGAAGTATTTCGAACTATACTTCGAAAACAAAAAACTAGAGAGACGTTAGTATTGACTCTCGAGGCACTGGTGAGATTCGAACTCATGATCTCCTGTTTGCTAGACAGGCGCTTTAACCAACTAAGCCACGGCGCCTGCGCAGCGTCTTGTTCAGGCAGTGACACCATCAGAAGTATTTAGAACTAAACTTCGAAAACAAAAAACTTCCGAGACGTTTGTCTTGACTCTCGAGGCACAGGTGAGATTAGAACTCACGATCTTCCTCTTACTAGACAGGCGCTTTAACTATTTAAGCCACAGCGCCTGCGCAGCGTCTTCTTCAGGCAGTGACACCATCAGAATTATTTCGAACTAAACTTCGAAAACAAAAAACTAGAGAGACGTTTGTCTTGACTCTCGAGGCAGCGGTGAGATTCGAACTGTTGATCCCCTGTTTACTAGACAGGCGCTTTAACCAACTAAGCCACGGCGCCTACGCGGCGTCTGGTTCAGGCAGTGACACCATCAGAAGTATTTGGAACTAAACTTCGAAAACGAAAAACTAGAGAGACGTTTGTCTTGACTCTCGAGGCACCGGTGACATTCGAACTCACGATCTCCGGTTTACTAGACAGGCGCTTTAACCAAATAAGCCACGGCGCCTGTGCAGCCTCTTGTTCAGGCAGTGACACCATTAGAAGTATTTCGAACAATACTTCGGAAACAAAAGAAAACTAGAGAGACGTTAGTCTTGACTCTCGAGGCACCGGTGAGATTCGAACTCACGACCTCCTGTTTGCTAGACAGGCGCTTTAACCAACTAAGCCACGGCGCCGGCGCAGCGCCTTGTTCAGGCAGTGACACCATCAGAAGTATTTAGAACAAAACTTCGAAAACAAAAAACTTGAGAGACGTTTGTCTTGACTCTCGAGGCACAGGTGAGATTCGAACTCACACTCTTCCTCTTACTAGACAGGCGCTTTACCTAACTAAGCAACAGCGCCTGCGCAGCGTCTTGTTCAGGCAGTGACACCATCAGAATTATTTCGAACTGAACTTCGAAAACAAAAAACTAGAGAGACGTTTGTCTTGACTCTCGAGGCACCGGTGAGATTCCAACTCACGATCTCCTGTTTACTAGACAGGCGCTTTAACCAACTAAGCCACGGCGCCTGCGCAGCGTCATGTTCAGGCAGTGAAGCCATCAGAAGTATTTCGAACTAAACTTCGAAAACAAAAAAGGTGAGAGACGTTTGTCTTGACTCTCGAGGCACCGGTGATACTCGAACTCACGATCTCCTGTTTACTAGACAGGCGCTTTAACCATCAAAGCCACGGCGCCTGCGCAGCGTCTTGTTCAGGCAGTGACACTATCAGAAATATTTCGAACTAAACTTCGAAAACAAAAAACTTGAGAGACGTTTGTCTTGACTCTCGAGGCACAGGTGAGATTCGAACTCACGATTTTCCTTTTACTAGACAGGCGCTTCAACTAACTAAGCCACAGCGCCTGCGCAGCGTCTTGTTCAGGCAGTGACACCATCAGAATTATTTCGAACTAAACTTCGAAATACTGGGTGCGGCGATGGCGTAGTGGTTAGAGCATCCGCCTCGCATGCAAGAGGTCCGTGGTTCAAATCCCGGTACCGCGCAGTTCCCAACCGGATTAAAAAAAAAAATCCGCGTGTTGATGGAACTGCATTAAGAGGCCTGGGGTGCGGCCTCACCGGCAAACACCGCCGAGAACGCACTCCCTCACCAGAGAAGGATTGGCCACCCTGGTGCAGTATCTGGCCACTACCTCCCACATGATTACGTCAAATAACTCACGGCCCTCAGTCCCCAGAGCTGCGAAGCAACTGACCACGGCGGCGGTCAGACCTGCAACGCAGCAGAGGGTGCTAAGAATCTCTGGATCCGGACAGGCCGCCATTGGAACCTGAACTTGGCAACGTTTAACGCTAGAACCTTATCTAGTGAGGGAAGTCTAGCTGTACTATTCGAGGAGCTAGAGGGTGTTAAATGGGATATAATAGGGCTCAGTGAGGTCAGGAGGACAGATGAGGCCTATACGGTGCTACAGAATGGGCACGTCCTTTGCTACAGGGGCTTGGCAGACAGAAGAGAACTGGGAGTGGGGTTCCTCATTCACAGAAACATAGCTGGCAACATAGAGGAATACTATAGCATTAATGAAAGGGTGGTAGGTATCGTAATTAAACTGAATAAAAGATACAAGATGAAGGTAGTACAGGCTTACGCGCCTACATCCAGCCATGATGACGCTTCAGTTGAAAGCTTCTATGAAGACGTGGAATCGGCAATGAGTAAGGTAAAAACACAGTATACTATAGTGATGGGCGACTTTAATGCAAAGGTAGGGAAGAAGCAGGCTGGAGACCAGGCAGTAGGAGATTATGGCATCGGTACTAGAAACGCCAGAGGAGAGCTACTAGTAGAATTCGCAGAACGCAATAATTTACGGATTTTGAATACCTTCTACCGAAAACGAGAAAACCGCAAGTGGACATGGAGGAGCCCTAATGGCGAAAATAAGAACGAAATAGACTTTATAATGAGTGCACACCCTGGAATCGTGCAGGATGTGGAAGTGATTGGCAAGGTACGATGCAGTGACCATAGAATGGTACGGTCTCGAATTCGCCTAGACTTGAAGAAGGAACGACAGAAACTGATACGCAAGAAGCCAATCAATCAGCTAGCACTGAGAGGGAAAGTACAGGAATTCAGAGTGTCACTGCAGAACAGGTACTCGGCTCTTAGTGAGGAAACCAACCTTAGCGTAGATACAATGAATGATAATCTGACGAGTATCATTATGGAGTGTGCAGTGGAAGTTGGAGGCAGGGTAGTTAGACAGGACACTGGCAAGCTTTCACAGGAAACGAAGAACCTAATTAAGAAGCGTCAAATCATGAAAGTGTCAAGTACAACAGACAAAATAGAACTGGCAGAGCTTTCGAAGTTGATTAATAGACGTAAAGTATGCGATGTAAGAAGGTATAACATGGAGAGAATTGAACACGCTCTGAAAAACGGAGGAAGTGTCAAAGCATTGAAGAGGAAACTTGGGATAGGCAAAAGTCGGATGTATGCACTAAGGGACAAAGAAGGCAAAATAACTACCAATATGGATAGGATAGTTAAGATAGCGGAGGAGTTTTACAGGGATCTGTACAGTAGCCGAGACAACCACGACCTTAATACTATAAGAACTAGCAGTAACCCAGATTACACCCCACCAGTAATGATAGAAGAAGTCAGAAAAGCTTTGGAGAGCATGCAAAGGGGCAAAGCTGCTGGTGAGGATCAGGTAACATCAGATCTGCTGAAAGATGGAGGACAGATTGTGTTAGAAAAACTAGCCACCCTGTTTACGAGGTGTCTTCTGGCGGGAAGAGTACCAGAGTCTTGGAAGAACGCTAACATCATCTTAATACATAAGAAAGGAGATGACAAGGACTTGAAGAATTACAGGCCGATCAGCTTGCTCTCTGTAGTATACAAGCTATTCACAAAGGTAATTGCTAACAGAGTAAAGAAAACATTAGAATTCAATCAACCAAAGGAACAAGCAGGATTTCGAACAGGCTACTCAACAATTGACCACATTCATACTATCAATCAGGTAATAGAGAAATGCTCAGAGTATAACCAACCACTATACATAGCCTTCATAGATTACGAGAAGGCGTTTGATTCAGTAGAAATATCAGCCGTCATGCAAACACTGCGGAATCAGGGCGTAGATGAAATATATATAAACATTCTGGAAGAAATCTACAGGGGATCAACTGCTACCATAGTGCTTCATAGAGAAAGCAACAGAATACCAATCAAGAAGGGTGTAAGGCAGGGGGACACAATTTCCCCAATGCTGTTTACCGCGTGCTTACAGGAGGTTTTCAGAAGCCTAGAATGGGAACAGTTAGGGATAAGAGTCAATGGAGAATACCTTAGTAACCTGCGCTTCGCCGATGACATTGCATTGCTGAGTAACTCGGGGGACGAATTGCAACTCATGATTACGGAGTTAGACAAGGAGAGCAGAAAAGTGGGTCTTAAAATTAATCTGCAGAAAACGAAAGTAATGTACAACAACCTCGGCAAAGAGCAGCGCTTCGAGATAGGTAATAGTGCACTTGAAGTTGTAAAAGACTATGTCTACTTAGGGCAGGTAATAACCGCAGAGCCGAACCACGAGATTGAAGTAACTAGAAGAGTAAGAATGGGGTGGAGCACATTCGGCAAGCACTCTCAAATTATGACAGGTAGATTGCCACTATCCCTCAAGAGGGAGGTATATAACAGCTGTATCTTGCCGGTACTTAGCTACGGAGCAGAAACCTGGAGACTTACAAAGAGGGTTCAGCTTAAATTGAGGACGACGCAGCGAGCAATGGAAAGAAAAATGGTAGGTGTAACCTTAAGAGACAAGAAGAGAGCAGAGTGGATTAGGGAACAAACGGGGGTTAAGGATATCATAGCTGCAATCAAGAAGAAGAAATGGACATGGGCAGGGCATGTAGCGCGTAGACAGGATAACCGCTGGTCATTAAGGGTAACTGACTGGATTCCCAGAGAAGGGAAGCGGGTTAGGGGGAGACAGAAGGTTAGGTGGGCAGATGAGATTAAGAAGTTTGCGGGTATAAATTGGAAGCAGCAAGCACAGGACCGGGTTAACTGGCGGAACATGGGAGAGGCCTTTGTCCTGCAGTGGACGTAGTCAGGCTGATGATGATGATGATGATGAAACTTCGAAAACAAAAAACTAGGGAGACGTTTGTCTTCACTCTCGAGGCACCAGTGAGATTCGAACTCATGATCTCCTGTTTACTAGACAGGCACTTTAACCAACTAAGCCACGGCGCCTGCGCGGCGTCTTGTTCAGGCAGTGACACCATCAGAAGTATTCCGAACTAAACTACGAAAACAAAAAAGTAGAGAGACGTTTTCTAGACACTCGAGGCACCGGTGAGATTCCAACTCACGATCTCCTGTTTACTAGACAGGCGCTTTAACCAACTAAGCCACGGCGCCTGCGCAGCGTCATGTTCAGGCAGTGAAGCCATCAGAAGTATTTCGAACTAAACTTCGAAAACAAAAAAGTAGAGAGACGTTTGTCTTGACTCTCGAGGCACCGGTGATATTCGAACTCACGATCTCCTGTTTACTAGACAGGCGCTTTAACCAACAAAGCCAAGGCGCCTGCGCAGCGTCTTGTTCAGGCAGTGACACCATCACAAGTATTTAGAACTAAACTTCGAAAGCAAAAAACTACAGAGACGTTTGTCTTGACTCCCGTGGCACCGGTGAGATTCGAACTCATGATCTCCTGTTTACTAGACAGGCGCTTTAACCAACTAAGCCACGGCGCCTACGCAGCGTCTTGTTCAGGCAGTGACACCATCAGAAGTATTTCGAACTAAACTTCGAAAACAAAAAAGTAGAGAGACGTTTGTCTTGACTCTCGAGGCACCGGTGATATTCGAACTCACGATCTCCTGTTTACTAGACAGGCGCTTTAACCCACAAAGCCATGGCGCCTGCGCAGCGTCTTGTTCAGGCAGTGACACTATCAGAAATATTTCGAACTAAACTTCGAAAACAAAAAAACTTGAGAGACGTTTGTCTTGACTCTCGAGGCACAGGTGAGATTCGAACTCACGATTTTCCTTTTACTAGACAGGCGCTTTAACTAACTAAGCCACAGCGCCTGCGCAGCGTCTTGTTCAGGCAGTGACACCATCAGAAATATTTCGAACTAAACTTCGAAAACAAAAAACTAGGGAGACGTTTGTCTTCACTCTCGAGGCACCAGTGAGATTCGAACTCATGATCTCCTGTTTACTAGACAGGCACTTTAACCAACTAAGCCACGGCGCCTGCGCGGCGTCTTGTTCAGGCAGTGACACCATCAGAAGTATTTCGAACTAAACTAGGAAAACAAAGAACTAGAGAGACGTTTGTCTTGACTCTCGAGGCACTGGTGAGATTTGAACTCACGATCTCCGGTTTACTAGACAGGCGCTTTAACTAACTAAGCCACGGCGCCTGCGCCGCGTCTTGTTCAGGCAGTGACACCATCAGAAGAATTTCGAACGGAACTTCGAAAACAAAAAACTAGAGAGACGTTTGTCTTGACTCTCGAGGCACCGGTGAGATTCGAACTCACGATCTGCTGTTTACTAGACAGGCGCTTTAACCAGCTAAGCCACGGCGCTTGTGCAGCGTCCTCTTCAGGCAGGGACAGCATCAGAAGTATTTCGAACTAAACTTCGAAAACAAAAAAAACTGGAGAGAGGTTTGTCTTGACTCTCGAGGCACCGGTGAGATTCGAACTCACGATCTCCTGTTTACTAGACAGGCGCTTTAACCAACTAAGCCACGGCGCTTGTGCAGCGTCTTGTTCAGGCAGTGACACCATCAGAAGTATTTCGAACTAAACTTCGAAAACAAAAAACTAGAGAGAGGTTTGTCTTGACTCTCGAGGCACCGGTGAGATTCGAACTCTCGATCTCCTGTTTACTAGACAGGCGCTTTAACCAACTAAGCCACGGCGCCTGCGCAGCGTCTTGTTCAGGCAGTGACACCATCAGAAGCATTTAGAACTAAACTTCGAAAACAAAAAACTAGACAGACGTTTGTCTTGACTCTCGTGGCACCGGTGAGATTCGAATTAATGATCTCCTGTTTACTAGACATGCGCTTTAACCAACTAAGCCACGGCGCCTGCGCAGCGTCTTGTTCAGGCAGTGACACCATCAGAAGTATTTCGAACTAAACTTCGAAAACAAGAAACTAGAGAACCGTTTGTCTTGACTCTCGAGGCACCGGTGAGATTCGAACTCACGATCTCCTGTTTACTAGACAGGCGCTTTAACTAACTAAGCCACGGCGCCTGCGCAGCGTCTTGTTCAGTCAGTGACACCATCAGAAGTACTTCAAACAAAACTTCGAAAACAAAAAACTAGAGAACCGTTTGTCTTGACTCTCGAGGCACCGGTGAGATTCGAACTCGCGATTTCCTGTTTACTAGACAGGCGCTTTAACTAACTAAGCCAAGGCGCCTGCGCAGCGCCTTGTTCAGTCAGTGACACTATCAGAAGTACTTCGAACGAAACCTCGAAAACAAAAAACTTCAGAGACGTTTGTCTTGACTCTCCAGGCACAGGGGAGATTCAAACTATCGATCTTCCTTTCACTAGACACGCGCTTTAACTAACTAAGCCACAGCGCCTGCGCAGCGTCTTGTTCAGGCAGTGACCCCATCAGAATTATTTCGAACTAAACTTCGAAAACAAAAAACTAGAGAGACGTTAGTCTTGACTTCCGAGGCACCGGTGAGATTCGAAGTCATGATCTCCTGTTTACTAGACAGGCGCTTTAACCAACTAAGCCACGGCGCCTACGCAGCGTCTTGTTCAGGCAGTGACACCATCAGAAGTATTTCGAACTAAACTTCGAAAACAAAAAAGTAGAGAGACGTTTGTCTTGACACTCGAGGCACCGGTGAGATTCCAACTCACGATCTCCTGTTTACTAGACAGGCGCTTTAACCAACTAAGATACGGCGCCTGCGCAGCGTCTTCTTCAGGCAGTGACACCATCAGAAATATTTCGAACTAAACTTCGAAAACAAAAAACTTGAGAGACGTTTCTCTTGACTCTCGAGGCACAGGTGAGATTCGAACACACGATTTTCCTTTTACTAGACAGGCGCTTTAACTAACTAAGCCACAGCGCCTGCGGAGCGTCTTGTTCAGGCAGTGACACCATCAGAATTATTTCGAACTAAACTTCGAAAACAAAAAACTAGAGAGACGTTTGTCTTGACTCTCGAGGCACCAGTGAGATTCGAACTCATGATCTCCTGTTTACTAGACAGGCGCTTTAACCAACTAAGCCACGGCGCCTGCGCGGCGTCTTGTTCAGGCAGTGACACCATCAGAAGTATTTCGAACTAAACTACGAAAACAAAAACTAGAGAGACGTTTGTCTTGACTCTCGAGGCACCGGTCAGATTCGAACTCATGATTTCCAGTTTACTAGACAGGCGCTTTAACCAAATAGGCCACGGCGCCTGCGCAGCGTCTTGTTCAGGAAGTGACACCATTAGAAGTATTTCGAACAATACTTCGAAAACAAAAAAACTAGAGAGCCGTTAGTCTTGATTCTCGAGGCACCGGTGAGATTCGAACTCACGATCTCCTGTTTGCTAGACAGGCGCTTTAACCAACTAAGCCACGGCGCCTGCGCAGCGTCTTGTTCAGGCAGTGACACCATCAGAAGCATTTAGAACTAAACTTCGAAAACAAAAAACTAGACAGACGTTTGTCTTGACTCTCGCGGCACCGGTGAGATTCGAACTAATGACCTCCTGTTTACTAGACATGCGCTTTAACCAACTAAGCCACGGCGCCTGCGCAGCATTTTGTTCAGGTAGTGACACCATCAGGAGTATTTCGAACTAAACTTCGAAAACAAAAAACTAGAGGGACGTTTGTCTTGACTCTCGAGGCACAGGTGAGATTCGAACTCACGATCTTCCTTTCACTAGACAGGCGCTTTAACCGTCCAAGCCACAGCGCCTACGCAGCGTCTTGTTCAGGCAGTGACAACATCAGAATTATTTCGAACTAAACTTCGAAAACAAAAAATTGGAGAGACATTTGTCTTGACTCTCGAGGCACCGGTAAAATTCGAACTCATGACCTCCTGTTTACTAGACAGGCGCTTTAACCAACTAAGCCACGGCGCCTGCGCAGCGTCTTGTTCAGGCAGTGACACCATCAGAAGTATTTCGAACTAATCTTAGAAAACAAAGAACTAGAGAGACGTTTGTCTTGACTCTCGAGGCACTGGTGAGATTTGAACTCACGATCTCTGGTTTACTAGAAAGGCGCTTTAACTAACTAAGCCAAGGCCCCTGCGCAGCGTCTTGTTCAGGCAGTGACACCATCACAAGTATTTAGAACTAAACTTCGAAAACAAAAAACTACAGAGACGTTTGTCTTGACTCTCGTGGCACCGGTGAGATTCGAACTCATGATCTCCTGTTTACTAGACATGCGCTTTAACCAACTAAGCCACGGCACCTGCGCAGCGTCGTGTTCAGGCAGTGACACCATTAGAAGTATTTCGAACTAAACTTCGAAAACAAAAAAAACTAGAGAGCCGTTTGTCTTGACTCTCGAGGCACCGGTGAGATTCGAACTAACGTTCTCCTGTTTACTAGACAGGCGCTTTAACCAACTAAGCCACGGCGCCTGCGCAGCGTCTTGTTCAGGCAGTGACACCATCAGAAGTATTTCGAACTAAACTTCGAAAACAAAAGTACTGAAAGTTGGGCGAGTTCGTACTCGATCATGACTTCTTTGCACAAACACGTACACGGACACAAGGAAAAGAGGCAAACAACACGGGCGCCCGTGTTGTTTGCCTCTTTTCCTTGTGTCCGTGTACGTGTTTGCGCAAAGAAGTCATGAATGTTCGAAAACAAAAAACTAGACAGTCGTTGGTCTTGACTCCCGAGGCACCGGTGAGATTCAAACTCACGATCTCCTGTTTACTAGACAGGCGCTTTAACTAACTAAGCCACGGCGCCGGCGCAGCGTCTTGTTCAGGCAGTGACACCATCAGAAGTATTTCGAACTAAACTTCGAAAACAAAAAACTAGAGGGACGTTTGTCTTGACTCTCGAGGCACAGGTGAGATTCGAACTCACGATCTTCCTTTCACTAGACAGGCGCTTTAACCATCCAAGCCACAGCGCCTACGCAGCGTCTTGTTCAGGCAGTGACAACATCAGAATTATTTCGAACTAAACTCTGAAAACAAAAAATTGGAGAGACGTTTGTCTTGACTCTCGAGGCACCGGTAAGATTCGAACTCATGACCTCCTGTTTACTAGACAGGCGCTTTAACCAACTAAGCCACGGCGCCTGCGCAGCGTCTTGTTCAGGCAGTGACACCATCAGAAGTATTTCGAACTAATCTTAGAAAACAAAGAACTAGAGAGACGTTTGTCTTGACTCTCGAGGCACTGGTGAGATTTGAACTTACGATCTCCGGTTTACTAGAAAGGCGCTTTAACTAACTAAGCCAAGGCCCCTGCGCAGCGTCTTGTTCAGGCAGTGACACCATCACAAGTATTTAGAACTAAACTTCGAAAACAAAAAACTACAGAGACGTTTGTCTTGACTCTCGTGGCACCGGTGAGATTCGAACTCATCATCTCCTGTTTACTAGACTTGCGCTTTAACCAACTAAGCCACGGCACCTGCGCAGCGTCGTGTTCAGGCAGTGACACCATTAGAAGTATTTCGAACTAAACTTCGAAAACAAAAAAACTAGAGAGCCGTTTGTCTTGACTCTCGAGGCACCGGTGAGATTCGAACTAACGTTCTCCTGTTTACTAGACAGGCGCTTTAACCAACTAAGCCACGGCGCCTGCGCAGCGTCTTGTTCAGGCAGTGACACCATCAGAAGTATTTCGAACTAAACTTCGAAAACAAAAGTACTGAAAGTTGGGCGAGTTCGTACTCGATCATGACTTCTTTGCACAAACACGTACACGGACACAAGGAAAAGAGGCAAACAACGCGGGCGCCCGTGTTGTTTGCCTCTTTTCCTTGTGTCCGTGTACGTGTTTGCGCAAAGAAGTCATGAATGTTCGAAAACAAAAAACTAGACAGACGTTAGTCTTGACTCCCGAGGCACCGGTGAGATTCAAACTCACGATCTCCTGTTTACTAGACAGGCGCTTTAACTAACTAAGCCACGGCGCCGGCGCAGCGTCTTGTTCAGGCAGTGACACCATCAGAAGTATTTCGAACTAAACTTCGAAAACAAAAAACTAGAGAGACGTTTGTCTTGACTATCGAGGCACCGGTGAGATTCGAACTCATGATCTCCTGTTTACTAGACAGGCGCTTTAACCAACTAAGCCACGGCACCTACGCAGCGTCTGGTTCAGGCAGTGACACCATCAGAAGTATTTCGAACTAAACTTCGAAAACAAAAGTATTGAAAGTTGGGCGAGTTGGTACTCGATCATGACTTCTTTGCACAAAGACGTACACGGACACAAGAAAAAGAGGCAAACAACACGGGCGCCCGTGTTGTTTGCCTCTTTTTCTTTTGTCCATGTACGTGTTTGCGCAAAAAAGTCATGAATGTTCGAAAACAAAAAACTAGAGAGACGTCAGTCTTGACTCCCGAGGCACCGGTGAGATTCGAACTCACGATCTCCTGTTTACCATACAGGCGCTTTAACTAACTAAGCCAAGGCGCCTGCAGCGTCTTGTTCAGGCAGTGACACCATCAGAAGTATTTGGAACTAAACTTCGAAAACAAAAAAACTAGAGATACGTTTGTCTTGACTCCCGAGGCACCGGTGAAGTTCGAACTCATGATCTCCTGTTTACTAGACAGGCGCTTTAACCAAATAAGCCACGGCGCTTGTGCAGCGTCTTGTTCAGGCAGTGACACCATCAGAAGTTTTTCGAACTAAACTTCGAAAACAAAAAAAACTAGAGAGAGGTTTGTCTTGACTCTCGAGGCACCGGTGAGATTCGAACTCACGATCTCTGGTTTACTAGACAGGCACTTTAACCAAATAAGCCACGGCGTCTGCGCAGCGTCTTGTTCAGGCAGTGACATCATTGAAAGTATTTTGAAAAATACTTCGAAAACAAAAAAAAATTAGGAGAGACGTTAGTCTTGACTCTCGAGGCACCGGTGAGATTCGAACTCACGATCTCCTGTTTGCTAGACAGGCGCTTTAACCAACTAAGCCAAGGCGCCTGCGCAGCGTCTTGTTTAGGCAGTGACACCATCACAAGTATTTAGAACTAAACTTCGAAAGCAAAAAACTACAGAGACGTTTGTCTTGACTCTCGTGGCACCGGTGAGATTCGAACTCATGATCTCCTGTTTACTAGACATGCGCTTTAACCAACTAAGCCACGGCACCTGCGCAGCGTCGTGTTCAGGCAGTGACACCATTAGAAGTATTTCGAACTAAACTTCGAAAACAAGAAAACTAGAGAGCCGTTTGTCTTGACTCTCGAGGCACCGGTGAGATTCGAACTAACGTTCTCCTGTTTATTAGACAGGCGCTTTAACCAACTAAGCCACGGCGCCTGCGCAGCGTCTTGTTCAGGCAGTGACACCATCACAAGTATTTCCAACTAAACTTCGAAAACAAAAAACTAGAGAGCTGTTTGTCTTAACTCTCGATGCACCGGCGAGATTCGAACTCACGATCTCCTGTTTACTAGACAGGCGCTTTAACCAAATGAGCCACGGCGCTTGTGCAGCGTCTTGTTCAGGCAGTGACACCATCAGAAGTTTTTCGAACTAAACTTCGAAAACAAAAAAACTAGAGAGAGGTTTGTCTTGACTCTCGAGGCACCGGTGAGATTCGAACTCACGATCTCTTGTTTACTAGACAGAAGCTTTAACTAACTAAGCCACGGTGCCTGCGCAGCGTTTGGTTCAGGCAGTGACACCATCAGAAGTATTTCGAACTAAACTTCGAAAACAAAAGTACTGAAAGTTGGGCGAGTTCGTACTCGTTCATGACTTCTTTGCGCAAACACGTACACGGACACAAGGAAAAGAGGCAAACAACACGGGCGCCCGTGTTGTTTGCCTCTTTTCCTTGTGTCCGTGTACGTGTTTGCACAAAGAAGTCATGAATGTTCGGAAACAAAAAACTAGAGAGACGTTAGTCTTGACTTCCGAGGCACCGGTGAGATTCGAACTCATGATCTCCTGTTTACTAGACAGGCGCTTTAACCAACTAATCCACGGCGCCTACGCAGCGTCTTGTTCAGGCAGTGACACCATCAGAAGTATTTCGAACTAAACTTCGAAAATAAAAAAGTAGAGAGACGTTTGTCTAGACACTCGAGGCACCGGTGAGATTGCAACTCACGATCTCCTGTTTACTAGACAGGCGCTTTAACCAACAAAGCCACGGCGCCTGCGCAGCGTCTTGTTCAGGCAGTGACACCATCAGAAATATTTCGAACTAAACTTCGAAAACAAAAAACTTGAGAGACGTTTGTCTTGACTCTCGAGGCACAGGTGAGATTCGAACTCACGATTTTCCTTTTACTAGACAGGCGCTTTAACTAACTAAGCCACAGCGCCTGCGCAGCGTCTTGTTCAGGCAGTGACACCATCAGAATTATTTCGAACTAAACTTCGAAAACAAAAAACTAGGGAGACGTTTGTCTTCACTCTCGAGGCACCAGTGAGATTCGAACTCATGATCTCCTGTTTACTAGACAGGCACTTTAACCAACTAAGCCACGGCGCCTGCGCGGCGTCTTGTTCAGGCAGTGACACCATCAGAAGTATTTCGAACTAAACTACGAAAACAAAGAACTAGAGAGACGTTTGTCTTGACTCTCGAGGCACTGGTGAGATTTGAACTCACGATCTCCGGTTTACTAGACAGGCGCTTTAACTAACTAAGCCACGGCGCCTGCGCCGCGTCTTGTTCAGGCAGTGACACCATCAGAAGTATTTCAAACGGAACTTCGAAAACAAAAAACTAGAGAGACGTTTGTCTTGACTCTCGAGGCACCGGTGAGATTCGAACTCACGATCTGCTGTTTACTAGACAGGCGCTTTAACCAACTAAGCCACGGCGCTTGTGCAGCGTCTTGTTCAGGCAGGGACAGCATCAGAAGTATTTCGAACTAAACTTCGAAAACAAAAAAAACTGGAGAGTGGTTTGTCTTGACTCTCGAGGCACCGGTGAGATTCGAACTCACGATCTCCTGTTTACTAGACAGGCGCTTTAACCAACTAAGCCACGGCGCTTGTGCAGCGTCTTGTTCAGGCAGTGACACCATCAGAAGTATTTCGAACTAAACTTCGAAAACAAAAAACTAGAGAGAGGTTTGTCTTGACTCTCGAGGCACCGGTGAGATTCGAACTCATGCTCTCCTGTTTACTAGACAGGCGCTTTAACCAACTAAGCCACGGCGCCTTCGCAGCGTCTTGTTCAGGCAGTGAAGCCATCAGAAGTATTTCGAACTAAACTTCGAAAAAAAAGTAGAGAGACGTTTGTCTTGACTTTCGAGGCACCGGTGATATTCAAACTCACGTTCTCCTGTTTCCTAGAAAGGCGCTTTAACCGACTAAGCCACGGCGCCTGCGCAGCGTCTTGTTCAGGCAGTGACAATATCAGAAGTATTTCGAACTAAACTTCGAAAACAAAAAACTAGAGAGCCGTTTCTCTTGACTCTCGAGGCACAGGTGAGATTCGAACTCATGATCTCCTGTTT
This sequence comes from Rhipicephalus microplus, assembly GCF_043290135.1. NCBI lineage: Eukaryota > Metazoa > Arthropoda > Arachnida > Ixodida > Ixodidae > Rhipicephalus > Rhipicephalus microplus. The sequence goes on from NW_027464635.1 coordinate 1,437,753, forward strand.
ACTAGACAGGCGCTTTAACTAACTAAGCCACGGCGCCTGCGCAGCGTCTTGTTCAGTCAGTGACCCCATCAGAAGTACTTCAAACAAAACTTCGAAAACAAAAAACTAGAGAACCGTTTGTCTTGACTCTCGAGGCACCGGTGAGATTCGAACTCGCGATTTCCTGTTTACCAGACAGGCGCTTTAACTAACTAAGCCAAGGCGCCTGCGCAGCGCCTTGTTCAGTCAGTGACACTATCAGAAGTACTTCGAACAAAACCTCGAAAACAAAAAACTTCAGAGACGTTTGTCTTGACTCTCCAGGCACAGGGGAGATTCGAACTCACGATCTCCTGTTTACTAGACAGGCGCTTTAACTAACTAAGCCACGGCGCCTGCGCAGCGCCTTGTTCAGTCAGTGACACCATCAGAAGTACTTCGAACAAAACTTCGAAAACAAAAAACTAGAGAACCGTTTGTCCTGACTCTCGAGGCACCGGTGAGATTCGAACTCACGATTTCCTGTTTATTAGACAGGCGCTTTAACTAACTAAGCCACGGCGCCTGCGCAGCGCCTTGTTCAGTCAGTGACACTATCAGAAGTACTTCGAACTAAACTTCGAAAACAAAAAAAACTGGAGAGTGGTTTGTCTTGACTCTCGAGGCACCGGTGAGATTCGAACTCACGATCTCCTGTTTACTAGACAGGCGCTTTAACCAACTAAGCCACGGCGCTTGTGCAGCGTCTTGTTCAGGCAGTGACACCATCAGAAGTATTTCGAACTAAACTTCGAAAACAAAAAACTAGAGAGAGGTTTGTCTTGACTCTCGAGGCACCGGTGAGATTCGAACTCATGCTCTCCTGTTTACTAGACAGGCGCTTTAACCAACTAAGCCACGGCGCCTTCGCAGCGTCTTGTTCAGGCAGTGAAGCCATCAGAAGTATTTCGAACTAAACTTCGAAAAAAAAGTAGAGAGACGTTTGTCTTGACTTTCGAGGCACCGGTGATATTCAAACTCACGTTCTCCTGTTTCCTAGAAAGGCGCTTTAACCGACTAAGCCACGGCGCCTGCGCAGCGTCTTGTTCAGGCAGTGACAATATCAGAAGTATTTCGAACTAAACTTCGAAAACAAAAAACTAGAGAGCCGTTTCTCTTGACTCTCGAGGCACAGGTGAGATTCGAACTCATGATCTCCTGTTTACTAGACAGGCGCTTTAACTAACTAAGCCACGGCGCCTGCGCAGTGTCTTGTTCAGTCAGTGACCCCATCAGAAGTACTTCAAACAAAACTTCGAAAACAAAAAACTAGAGAACCGTTTGTCTTGACTCTCGAGGCACCGGTGAGATTCGAACTCGCGATTTCCTGTTTACCAGACAGGCGCTTTAACTAACTAAGCCAAGGCGCCTGCGCAGCGCCTTGTTCAGTCAGTGACACTATCAGAAGTACTTCGAACGAAACCTCGAAAACAAAAAACTTCAGAGACGTTTGTCTTGACTCTCCAGGCACAGGGGAGATTCGAACTCACGATCTCCTGTTTACTAGACAGGCGCTTTAACTAACTAAGCCACGGCGCCTGCGCAGCGCCTTGTTCAGTCAGTGACACCATCAGAAGTACTTCGAACAAAACTTCGAAAACAAAAAACTAGAGAACCGTTTGTCCTGACTCTCGAGGCACCGGTGAGATTCGAACTCACGATTTCCTGTTTATTAGACAGGCGCTTTAACTAACTAAGCCACGGCGCCTGCGCAGCGCCTTGTTCAGTCAGTGACACTATCAGAAGTACTTCGAACGAAACTTCGAAAACAAAAAACTTCAGAGACGTTTGTCTTGACTCTCCAGGCACAGGGGAGATTCAAACTATCGATCTTCCTTTCACTAGACACGCGCTTTAACTAACTAAGCCACAGCGCCTGCGCAGCGTCTTGTTCAGGCAGTGACACCATCAGAATTATTTCGAACTAAACTTCGAAAACAAAAAACTAGAGAGACGTTAGTCTTGACTTCCGAGGCACCGGTGAGATTCGAACTCATGATCTCCTGTTTACTAGACAGGCGCTTTAACCAACTAAGCCACGGCGCCAACGCAGCGTCTTGTTCAGGCAGTGACACCATCAGAAGTATTTCGAACTAATTTTCGAAAACAAAAAAGTAGAGAGACGTTTGTCTTGACACTCGAGGCACCGGTGAGATTCCAACTCACGATCTCCTGTTTACTAGACAGGCGCTTTAACCAACTAAGCCACGGCGCCTGCGCAGCGTCTTCTTCAGGCAGTGACACCATCAGAAATATTTCGAACTAAACTTCGAAAACAAAAAACTTGAGAGACGTTTCTCTTGACTCTCGAGGCACAGGTGAGATTCGAACACACGATTTTTCTTTTACTAGACAGGCGCTTTAACTAACTAAGCCACAGCGCCTGCGCAGCATCTTGTTCAGGCAGTGACACCATCAGAATTATTTCGAACTAAACTTCGAAAACAAAAAACTAGAGAGACGTTTGTCTTGACTCTCGAGGCACCAGTGAGATTCGAACTCATGATCTCCTGTTTACTAGACAGGCGCTTTAACCAACTAAGCCACGGCGCCTGCACGGCGTCTTGTTCAGGCAGTGACACCATCAGAAGTATTTCGAACTAAACTAGAAAACAAAAACTAGAGAGACGTTTGTCTTGACTCTCGAGGCACCGGTGAGATTCGAACTCACGATTTCCAGTTTACTAGACAGGCGCTTTAACCAAATAGGCCACGGCGCCTGCGCAGCGTCTTGTTCAGGCAGTGACACCATTAGAAGTATTTCGAACAATACTTCGAAAACAAAAAAACTAGAGAGCCGTTAGTCTTGATTCTCGAGGCACCGGTGAGATTCGAACTCACGATCTCCTGTTTGCTAGACAGGCGCTTTAACCAACTAAGCCACGGCGCCTGCGCAGCGTCTTGTTCAGGCAGTGACACCATCAGAAGCATTTAGAACTAAACTTCGAAAACAAAAAACTAGACAGACGTTTGTCTTGACTCTCGCGGCACCGGTGAGATTCGAACTAATGATCTCCTGTTTACTAGACATGCGCTTTAACCAACTAAGCCACGGCGCCTGCGCAGCATTTTGTTCAGGTAATGACACCATCAGAAGTATTTCGAACTAAACTTCGAAAACAAAAAACTAGAGGGACGTTTGTCTTGACTCTCGAGGCACAGGTGAGATTCGAACTCACGATCTTCCTTTCACTAGACAGGCGCTTTAACCAACTAAGCCACGGCGCTTGTGCAGCGTCCTGTTCAGGCAGGGACAGCATCAGAAGTATTTCGAACTAAACTTCGAAAACAAAAAAAAACTGGAGAGAGGTTTATCTTCACTCTCGAGGCACCGGTGAGATTCGAACTCACAATCTCCTGTTTACTAGACAGGCGCTTTAACCAACTAAGCCACGGCGCTTGTGCAGCGTCTTGTTCAGGCAGTGACACCATCAGAAGTATTTCGAACTAAACTTCGAAAACAAAAAACTAGAGAGAGGTTTGTCTTGACTCTCGAGGCGCCGGTGAGATTCGAACTCACGATCTCCTGTTTACTAGACAGGCGCTTTAACCAACTAAGCCACGGCGCCTGCACAGCGTCTTGTTCAGGCAGTGACACCATTAGAAGCATTTAGAACTAAACTTCGAAAACAAAAAACTGGACGGACGTTTGTCTTGACTCTCGTGGCACCGGTGAGATTCGAATTAATGATCTCCTGTTTACTAGACATGCGCTTTAACCAACTAAGCCACGGCGCCTGCGCAGCGTCTTGTTCAGGCAGTGACACCATCAGAAGTATTTCGAACTAAACTTCGAAAACAAAAAACTAGAGAACCGTTTGTCTTGACTCTCGAGGCACCGGTGAGATTCGAACTCACGATCTCCTGTTTACAAGACAGGCGCTTTAACTAACTAAGCCACGGCGCCTGCGCAGCGCCTTGTTCAGTCAGTGACACCATCAGAAGTGCTTCGAACGAAACTTCGAAAACAAAAAACTTCAGAGACGTTTGTCTTGACTCTCGAGGCACAGGTGAGATTCAAACTATCGATCTTCCTTTCACTAGACAGGCGCTTTAACTAACTAAGCCACAGCCCCTACGCAGCGTCTTGTTCAGGCAGTGACACAATCAGAATTATTTCGAACTAAACTTCGAAAACAAAAAAACTAGAGAGAGGTTTGTCTTGACTCTCGAGGCACCGGTGAGATTCGAACTCACGATATCCTGTTTACTAGACAGGCGCTTTAACTAACTAAGCCACGGCGCCTGCGCAGCGTTTTGTTCAGGCAGTGACACCATCAGAAGTATTTCGAACTAAACTTCGAAAACAAAAGTACTGAAAGTTGGGCGAGTTCGTACTCGATCATGACTTCTTTGCGCAAACACGTACACGGACACAAGTAAAAGAGGCAAACAACACGAGCGCCCGTGTTGTTTGCCTATTTTCCTTGTGTCCGTGTACGTGTTTGCGCAAAGAAGTCATGAATGTTCGAAAACAAAAAACTAGAGAACCGTTTGTCTTGACTCTCGAGGCACCGGTGAGATTCGAACTCACGATCTCCTGTTTACTAGACAGGCGCTTTAACTAACTAAGCCACGGCGCCTGCGCAGCGCCTTGTTCAGTCAGTGACACCATCAGAAGTACTTCGAACAAAACTTCGAAAACAAAAAACTAGAGAACCGTTTGTCCTGACTCTCGAGGCACCGGTGAGATTCGAACTCACGATTTCCTGTTTATTAGACAGGCGCTTTAACTAACTAAGCCACGGCGCCTGCGCAGCGCCTTGTTCAGTCAGTGACACTATCAGAAGTACTTCGAACGAAACTTCGAAAACAAAAAACTTCAGAGACGTTTGTCTTGACTCTCCAGGCACAGGTGAGATTCGAACACACGATTTTCCTTTTACTAGACAGGCGCTTTAACTAACTAAGCCACAGCGCCTGCGCAGCGTCTTATTCAGGCAGTGACACCATCAGAATTATTTCGAACTAAACTTCGAAAACAAAAAACTTGAGAGACGTTTCTCTTGACTCTCGAGGCACAGGTGAGATTCGAACACACGATTTTCCTTTTACTAGACAGGCGCTTTAACTAACTAAGCCACAGCGCCTGCGCAGCGTCTTGTTCAGGCAGTGACACCATCAGAATTATTTCGAACTAAACTTCGAAAACAAAAAACTAGAGAGACGTTTGTCTTGACTTCCGAGGCACCAGTGAGATTCGAACTCATGATCTCCTGTTTACTAGACAGGCGCTTTAACCAACTAAGCCACGGCGCCAACGCAGCGTCTTTTCAGGCAGTGACACCATCAGAAGTATTTCGAACTAAACTTCGAAAACAAAAAAGTAGAGAGACGTTTGTCTTGACACTCGAGGCACCGGTGAGATTCCAACTCACGATCTCCTGTTTACTAGACAGGCGCTTTAACCAACTAAGCCACGGCGCCTGCGCAGCGTCTTCTTCAGGCAGTGACACCATCAGAAATATTTCGAACTAAACTTCGAAAACAAAAAACTTGAGGGACGTTTCTCTTGACTCTCGAGGCACAGGTGAGATTCGAACACACGATTTTCCTTTTACTAGACAGGCGCTTTAACTAACTAAGCCACAGCGCCTGCGCAGCGTCTTGTTCAGGCAGTGACACCATCAGAATTATTTCGAACTAAACTTCGAAAACAAAAAACTAGAGAGACGTTTGTCTTGACTTTCGAGGCACCAGTGAGATTCGAACTCATGATCTCCTGTTTACTAGACAGGCGCTTTAACCAACTAAGCCACGGCGCCTGCGCGGCGTCTTGTTCAGGCAGTGACACCATCAGAAGTATTTCGAACTAAACTACGAAAACAAAAACTAGAGAGACGTTTGTCTTGACTCTCGAGGCACCGGTGAGATTCGAACTCACGATTTCCAGTTTACTAGACAGGCGCTTTAACCAAATAGGCCACGGCGCCTGCGCAGCGTCTTGTTCAGGCAGTGACACCATTAGAAGTATTTCGAACAATCCTTCGAAAACAAAAAAAACTAGAGAGCCGTTAGTCTTGATTCTCGAGGCACCGGTGAGATTCGAACTCACGATCTCCTGTTTGCTAGACAGGCGCTTTAACCAACTAAGCCACGGCGCCTGCGCAGCGTCTTGTTCAGGCAGTGACACCATCAGAAGCATTTAGAACTAAACTTCGAAAACAAAAAAACTAGACAGACGTTTGTCTTGACTCTCGCGGCACCGGTGAGATTCGAACTAATGATCTCCTGTTTACTAGACATGCGCTTTGACCAACTAAGCCACGGCGCCTGCGCAGCATTTTGTTCAGGTAATGACATTATCAGAAGTATTTCGAACTAAACTTCGAAAACAAAAAACTAGAGGGACGTTTGTCTTGACTCTCGAGGAACAGGTGAGATACGAACTCACGATCTTCCTTTCACTAGACAGGCGCTTTAACCATCCAAGCCACAGCGCCTACGCAGCGTCTTGTTCAGGCAGTGACAACATCAGAATTATTTCGAACTAAAATTCGAAAACAAAAAACTGGAGAGACGTTTGTCTTGACTCTCGAGGCACCGGTAAGATTCGAACTCATGACCTCCTGTTTACTAGACAGGCGCTTTAACCATCTAAGCCACGGCGCCTGCGCAGCGTCTTGTTCAGGCAGTGACACCATCAGAAGTATTTCGAACTAATCTTAGAAAACAAAGAACTAGAGAGACGTTTGTCTTGACTCTCGAGGCACTGGTGAGATTTGAACTCACGATCTGCTGTTTACTAGACAGGCGCTTTAACCATCCAAGCCACAGCGCCTGCGCAGCGTCTTGTTCAGGCAGTGACAACATCAGAATTATTTCGAACTAAAATTTGAAAACAAAAAACTGGAGAGACGTTTGTCTTGACTCTCGAGGCACCGGTAAGATTCGAACTCATGACCTCCTGTTTACTAGACAGGCGCTTTAACCAACTAAGCCACGGCGCCTGCGCAGCGTCTTGTTCAGGCAGTGACACCATCAGAAGTATTTCGAACTAAACTTCGAAAACAAAAAACTAGAGGGACGTTTGTCTTGACTCTCGAGGCACAGGTGAGATACGAACTCACGATCTTCCTTTCACTAGACAGGCGCTTTAACCATCCAAGCCACAGCGCCTACGCAGCGTCTTGTTCAGGCAGTGACAACATCAGAATTATTTCGAACTAAAATTCGAAAACAAAAAACTGGAGAGACGTTTGTCTTGACTCTCGAGGCACCGGTAAGATTCGAACTCATGACCTCCTGTTTACTAGAAAGGCGCTTTAACTAACTAAGCCACGTCGCCTGCGCCGCGGCTTGTTCAGGCAGTGACACCATCAGAAGTATTTCGAACTGAACTTCGAAAACAAAAAACTAGAAAGACGTTTGTCTTGACTCTCGAGGCACCGGTGAGATTCGACCTCACGATCTGCTGTTTACTAGACAGGCGCTTTAACCAACTAAGCCACGGCGCTTGTGCAGCGTCTTGTTCAGGCAGGGACAGCATCAGAAGTATTTCGAACTAAACTTCGAAAACAAAAAAAAACTGGAGAGAGGTTTGTCTTGACTCTCGAGGCACCGGTGAGATTCGAACTCACAATCTCCTGTTTACTAGACAGGCGCTTTAACCAACTAAGCCACGGCGCTTGTGCAACGTCTTGTTCAGGCAGTGACACCATCAGAAGTATTTCGAACTAAACTTCGAAAACAAAAAACTAGAGAGAGGTTTGTCTTGACTCTCGAGGCGCCGGTGAGATTCGAACTCACGATCTCCTGTTTACTAGACAGGCGCTTTAACCAACTAAGCCACGGCGCCTGCGCAGCGTCTTGTTCAGGCAGTGACACCATCAGAAGCATTTAGAACTAAACTTCGAAAACAAAAAACTGGACGGACGTTTGTCTTGACTCTCGTGGCACCGGTGAGATTCGAATTAATGATCTCCTGTTTACTAGACATGCGCTTTAACCAACTAAGCCACGGCGCCTGCGCAGCGTCTTGTTCAGGCAGTGACACCAACAGAAGTATTTCGAACTAAACTTCGAAAACAAAAAACTAGAGAACCGTTTGTCTTGACTCTCGAGGCACCGGTGAGATTCGAACTCACGATCTCCTGTTTACAAGACAGGCGCTTCAACTAACTAAACCACGGCGCCTGCGCAGCGCCTTGTTCAGTCAGTGACACCATCAGAAGTACTTCGAACAAAACTTCGAAAACAAAAAACTAGAGAACCGTTTGTCTTGACTCTCGAGGCACCGGTGAGATTCGAACTCACGATTTCCTGTTTATTAGACAGGCGCTTTAACTAACTAAGCCACGGCGCCTGCGCAGCGCCTTGTTCAGTCAGTGACACTATCAGAAGTACTTCGAACGAAACTTCGAAAACAAAAAACTTCAGAGACGTTTGTCTTGACTCTCGAGGCACCGGTGAGATTCGAACTCACGATTTCCTGTTTATTAGACAGGCGCTTTAACTAACTAAGCCACGGCGCCTGCGCAGCGCCTTGATCAGGCAGTGACACAATCAGAATTATTTCGAACTAAACTTCGACAACAAAAAACTGGAGAGACGTTTGTCTTGACTCTCGAGGCACTGGTGAGATTCGAACTCACGATCTGCTGTTTACTAGACAGGCTCTTTAACCAACTAAGCCACGGCGCTTCTGCAGAGTCTTGTTCAGGCAGTGACACCATCAGAAGTATTTCGAACTAAACTTCGAAAACAAAAAAACTAGAGAGAGGTTTGTCTTGACTCTCGAGGCACCGGTGAGATTCGAACTCACGATATCCTGTTTACTAGACAGGCGCTTTAACTAACTAAGCCACGGCGCCTGCGCAGCGTTTTGTTCAGGCAGTGACACCATCAGAAGTATTTCGAACTAAACTTCGAAAACAAAAGTACTGAAAGTTGGGCGAGTTCGTACTCGATCATGACTTCTTTGCGCAAACACGTACACGGACACAAGGAAAAGAGGCAAACAACACGAGCGCCCGTGTTGTTTGCCTATTTTCCTTGTGTCCGTGTACGTGTTTGCGCAAAGAAGTCATGAATGTTCGAAAACAAAAAACTAGAGAGACGTTAGTCTTGACTCCCGAGGCACCGGTGAGATTCAAACTCACGATCTCCTGTTTACTAGACAGGCGCTTTAACTAACTAATCCACGGCGCCTGCGCAGCGTCTTGTTCAGGCAGTGACACCATCAGAATTATTTCGAACTAAACTTCGAAAACAAAAAACTAGAGAGACGTTTGTCTTGACTTTCGAGGCACCAGTGAGATTCGAACTCATGATCTCCTGTTTACTAGACAGGCGCTTTAACCAACTAAGCCACGGCGCCTGCGCGGCGTCTTGTTCAGGCAGTGACACCATCAGAAGTATTTCGAACTAAACTACGAAAACAAAAACTAGAGAGACGTTTGTCTTGACTCTCGAGGCACCGGTGAGATTCGAACTCACGATTTCCAGTTTACTAGACAGGCGCTTTAACCAAATAGGCCACGGCGCCTGCGCAGCGTCTTGTTCAGGCAGTGACACCATTAGAAGTATTTCGAACAATCCTTCGAAAACAAAAAAACTAGAGAGCCGTTAGTCTTGATTCTCGAGGCACCGGTGAGATTCGAACTCACGATCTCCTGTTTGCTAGACAGGCGCTTTAACCAACTAAGCCACGGCGCCTGCGCAGCGTCTTGTTCAGGCAGTGACACCATCAGAAGCATTTAGAACTAAACTTCGAAAACAAAAAAACTAGACAGACGTTTGTCTTGACTCTCGCGGCACCGGTGAGATTCGAACTAATGATCTCCTGTTTACTAGACATGCGCTTTGACCAACTAAGCCACGGCGCCTGCGCAGCATTTTGTTCAGGTAATGACATTATCAGAAGTATTTCGAACTAAACTTCGAAAACAAAAAACTAGAGGGACGTTTGTCTTGACTCTCGAGGAACAGGTGAGATACGAACTCACGATCTTCCTTTCACTAGACAGGCGCTTTAACCATCCAAGCCACAGCGCCTACGCAGCGTCTTGTTCAGGCAGTGACAACATCAGAATTATTTCGAACTAAAATTCGAAAACAAAAAACGGGAGAGACGTTTGTCTTGACTCTCGAGGCACCGGTAAGATTCGAACTCATGACCTCCTGTTTACTAGACAGGCGCTTTAACCATCTAAGCCACGGCGCCTGCGCAGCGTCTTGTTCAGGCAGTGACACCATCAGAAGTATTTCGAACTAATCTTAGAAAACAAAGAACTAGAGAGACGTTTGTCTTGACTCTCGAGGCACTGGTGAGATTTGAACTCACGATCTGCTGTTTACTAGACAGGCGCTTTAACCATCCAAGCCACAGCGCCTGCGCAGCGTCTTGTTCAGGCAGTGACAACATCAGAATTATTTCGAACTAAAATTTGAAAACAAAAAACTGGAGAGACGTTTGTCTTGACTCTCGAGGCACCGGTAAGATTCGAACTCATGACCTCCTGTTTACTAGACAGGCGCTTTAACCAACTAAGCCACGGCGCCTGCGCAGCGTCTTGTTCAGGCAGTGACACCATCAGAAGTATTTCGAACTAAACTTCGAAAACAAAAAACTAGAGGGACGTTTGTCTTGACTCTCGAGGCACAGGTGAGATACGAACTCACGATCTTCCTTTCACTAGACAGGCGCTTTAACCATCCAAGCCACAGCGCCTACGCAGCGTCTTGTTCAGGCAGTGACAACATCAGAATTATTTCGAACTAAAATTCGAAAACAAAAAACTGGAGAGACGTTTGTCTTGACTCTCGAGGCACCGGTAAGATTCGAACTCATGACCTCCTGTTTACTAGAAAGGCGCTTTAACTAACTAAGCCACGGCGCCTGCGCCGCGGCTTGTTCAGGCAGTGACACCATCAGAAGTATTTCGAACTGAACTTCGAAAACAAAAAACTAGAAAGACGTTTGTCTTGACTCTCGAGGCACCGGTGAGATTCGACCTCACGATCTGCTGTTTACTAGACAGGCGCTTTAACCAACTAAGCCACGGCGCTTGTGCAGCGTCTTGTTCAGGCAGGGACAGCATCAGAAGTATTTCGAACTAAACTTCGAAAACAAAAAAAAACTGGAGAGAGGTTTGTCTTGACTCTCGAGGCACCGGTGAGATTCGAACTCACAATCTCCTGTTTACTAGACAGGCGCTTTAACCAACTAAGCCACGGCGCTTGTGCAGCGTCTTGTTCAGGCAGTGACACCATCAGAAGTATTTCGAACTAAACTTCGAAAACAAAAAACTAGAGAGAGGTTTGTCTTGACTCTCGAGGCGCCGGTGAGATTCGAACTCACGATCTCCTGTTTACTAGACAGGCGCTTTAACCAACTAAGCCACGGCGCCTGCGCAGCGTCTTGTTCAGGCAGTGACACCATCAGAAGCATTTAGAACTAAACTTCGAAAACAAAAAACTGGACGGACGTTTGTCTTGACTCTCGTGGCACCGGTGAGATTCGAATTAATGATCTCCTGTTTACTAGACATGCGCTTTAACCAACTAAGCCACGGCGCCTGCGCAGCGTCTTGTTCAGGCAGTGACACCAACAGAAGTATTTCGAACTAAACTTCGAAAACAAAAAACTAGAGAACCGTTTGTCTTGACTCTCGAGGCACCGGTGAGATTCGAACTCACGATCTCCTGTTTACAAGACAGGCGCTTCAACTAACTAAGCCACGGCGCCTGCGCAGCGCCTTGTTCAGTCAGTGACACCATCAGAAGTACTTCGAACAAAACTTCGAAAACAAAAAACTAGAGAACCGTTTGTCTTGACTCTCGAGGCACCGGTGAGATTCGAACTCACGATTTCCTGTTTATTAGACAGGCGCTTTAACTAACTAAGCCACGGCGCCTGCGCAGCGCCTTGTTCAGTCAGTGACACTATCAGAAGTACTTCGAACGAAACTTCGAAAACAAAAAACTTCAGAGACGTTTGTCTTGACTCTCGAGGCACCGGTGAGATTCGAACTCACGATTTCCTGTTAATTAGACAGGCGCTTTAACTAACTAAGCCACGGCGCCTGCGCAGCGCCTTGTTCAGGCAGTGACACAATCAGAATTATTTCGAACTAAACTTCGACAACAAAAAACTGGAGAGACGTTTGTCTTGACTCTCGAGGCACCGGTGAGATTCGAACTCACGATCTGCTGTTTACTAGACAGGCTCTTTAACCAACTAAGCCACGGCGCTTCTGCAGAGTCTTGTTCAGGCAGTGACACCATCAGAAGTATTTCGAACTAAACTTCGAAAACAAAAAAACTAGAGAGAGGTTTGTCTTGACTCTCGAGGCACCGGTGAGATTCGAACTCACGATATCCTGTTTACTAGACAGGCGCTTTAACTAACTAAGCCACGGCGCCTGCGGTGCGTTTTGTTCAGGCAGTGACACCATCAGAAGTATTTCGAACTAAACTTCGAAAACAAAAGTACTGAAAGTTGGGCGAGTTCGTACTCGATCATGACTTCTTTGCGCAAACACGTACACGGACACAAGGAAAAGAGGCAAACAACACGAGCGCCCGTGTTGTTTGCCTATTTTCCTTGTGTCCGTGTACGTGTTTGCGCAAAGAAGTCATGAATGTTCGAAAACAAAAAACTAGAGAGACGTTAGTCTTGACTCCCGAGGCACCGGTGAGATTCAAACTCACGATCTCCTGTTTACTAGACAGGCGCTTTAACTAACTAATCCACGGCGCCTGCGCAGCGTCTTGTTCAGGCAGTGACACCATCAGAAGTATTTGGAACTAAACTTCGAAAACAAAAAACTAGAGAGAGGTTTGTCTTGACTCTCGAGGCGCCGGTGAGATTCGAACTCACGATCTCCTGTTTACTAGACAGGCGCTTTAACCAACTAAGCCACGGCGCCTGCGCAGCGTCTTGTTCAGGCAGTGACACCATCAGAAGCATTTAGAACTAAACTTCGAAAACAAAAAATTGGACAGACGTTTGTCTTGACTCTCGTGGCACCAGTGAGATTCGAATTAATGATCTCCTGTTTACTAGACATGCGCTTTAACCAACTAAGCCACCGCGCCTGCGCAGCGTCTTGTTCAGGCAGTGACAATATCAGAAGTATTTCGAACTAAACTTCGAAAACAAAAAACTAGAGAACCGTTTGTCTTGACTCTCGAGGCACCGGTGAGATTCGAACTCACGATCTCCTGTTTACTAGACAGGCGCTTTAACTAACTAAGCCACGGCGCCTGCGCAGCGCCTTGTTCAGTCAGTGACACCATCAGAAGTACTTCGAACAAAACTTCGAAAACAAAAAACTAGAGAACCGTTTGTCCTGACTCTCGAGGCACCGGTGAGATTCGAACTCACGATCTCCTGTTTGCTAGACAGGCGCTTTAACCAACTAAGCCACGGCGCCTGCGCAGCGTCTTGTTCAGGCAGTGACACCATCAGAAGCATTTAGAACTAAACTTCGAAAACAAAAAAACTAGACAGACGTTTGTCTTGACTCTCGCGGCACCGGTGAGATTCGAACTAATGATCTCCTGTTTACTAGACATGCGCTTTAACCAACTAAGCCACGGCGCCTGCGCAGCATTTTGTTCAGGTAATGACATTATCAGAAGTATTTCGAACTAAACTTCGAAAACAAAAAACTAGAGGGACGTTTGTCTTGACTCTCGAGGCACAGGTGAGATACGAACTCACGATCTTCCTTTCACTAGACAGGCGCTTTAACCATCCAAGCCACAGCGCCTACGCAGCGTCTTGTTCAGGCAGTGACAACATCAGAATTATTTCGAACTAAAATTCGAAAACAAAAAACTGGAGAGACGTTTGTCTTGACTCTCGAGGCACCGGTAAGATTCGAACTCATGACCTCCTGTTTACTAGACAGGCGCTTTAACCAACTAAGCCACGGTGCCTGCGCAGCGTCTTGTTCAGGCAGTGACACCATCAGAAGTATTTCGAACTAATCTTAGAAAACAAAGAACTAGAGAGACGTTTGTCTTGACTCTCGAGGCACTGGTGAGATTTGAACTCACGATCTGCTGTTTACTAGACAGGCGCTTTAACCATCCAAGCCACAGCGCCTGCGCAGCGTCTTGTTCAGGCAGTGACAACATCAGAATTATTTCGAACTAAAATTCGAAAACAAAAAACTGGAGAGACGTTTGTCTTGACTCTCGAGGCACCGGTAAGATTCGAACTCATGACCTCCTGTTTACTAGACAGGCGCTTTAACCAACTAAGCCACGGCGCCTGCGCAGCGTCTTGTTCAGGCAGTGACACCATCAGAAGTATTTCGAACTAAACTTCGAAAACAAAAAACTAGAGGGACGTTTGTCTTGACTCTCGAGGCACAGGTGAGATACGAACTCACGATCTTCCTTTCACTAGACAGGCGCTTTAACCATCCAAGCCACAGCGCCTACGCAGCGTCTTGTTCAGGCAGTGACAACATCAGAATTATTTCGAACTAAAATTCGAAAACAAAAAACTGGAGAGACGTTTGTCTTGACTCTCGAGGCACCGGTAAGATTCGAACTCATGACCTCCTGTTTACTAGAAAGGCGCTTTAACTAACTAAGCCACGGCGCCTGCGCCGCGGCTTGTTCAGGCAGTGACACCATCAGAAGTATTTCGAACTGAACTTCGAAAACAAAAAACTAGAAAGACGTTTGTCTTGACTCTCGAGGCACCGGTGAGATTCGACCTCACGATCTGCTGTTTACTAGACAGGCGCTTTAACCAACTAAGCCACGGCGCTTGTGCAGCGTCTTGTTCAGGCAGGGACAGCATCAGAAGTATTTCGAACTAAACTTCGAAAACAAAAAAAAACTGGAGAGAGGTTTGTCTTGACTCTCGAGGCACCGGTGAGATTCGAACTCACAATCTCCTGTTTACTAGACAGGCGCTTTAACCAACTAAGCCACGGCGCTTGTGCAGCGTCTTGTTCAGGCAGTGACACCATCAGAAGTATTTCGAACTAAACTTCGAAAACAAAAAACTAGAGAGAGGTTTGTCTTGACTCTCGAGGCGCCGGTGAGATTCGAACTCACGATCTCCTGTTTACTAGACAGGCGCTTTAACCAACTAAGCCACGGCGCCTGCGCAGCGTCTTGTTCAGGCAGTGACACCATCAGAAGCATTTAGAACTAAACTTCGAAAACAAAAAACTGGACGGACGTTTGTCTTGACTCTCGTGGCACCGGTGAGATTCGAATTAATGATCTCCTGTTTACTAGACATGCGCTTTAACCAACTAAGCCACGGCGCCTGCGCAGCGTCTTGTTCAGGCAGTGACACCAACAGAAGTATTTCGAACTAAACTTCGAAAACAAAAAACTAGAGAACCGTTTGTCTTGACTCTCGAGGCACCGGTGAGATTCGAACTCACGATCTCCTGTTTACAAGACAGGCGCTTCAACTAACTAAACCACGGCGCCTGCGCAGCGCCTTGTTCAGTCAGTGACACCATCAGAAGTACTTCGAACAAAACTTCGAAAACAAAAAACTAGAGAACCGTTTGTCTTGACTCTCGAGGCACCGGTGAGATTCGAACTCACGATTTCCTGTTTATTAGACAGGCGCTTTAACTAACTAAGCCACGGCGCCTGCGCAGCGCCTTGTTCAGTCAGTGACACTATCAGAAGTACTTCGAACGAAACTTCGAAAACAAAAAACTTCAGAGACGTTTGTCTTGACTCTCGAGGCACCGGTGAGATTCGAACTCACGATTTCCTGTTTATTAGACAGGCGCTTTAACTAACTAAGCCACGGCGCCTGCGCAGCGCCTTGATCAGGCAGTGACACAATCAGAATTATTTCGAACTAAACTTCGACAACAAAAAACTGGAGAGACGTTTGTCTTGACTCTCGAGGCACTGGTGAGATTCGAACTCACGATCTGCTGTTTACTAGACAGGCTCTTTAACCAACTAAGCCACGGCGCTTCTGCAGAGTCTTGTTCAGGCAGTGACACCATCAGAAGTATTTCGAACTAAACTTCGAAAACAAAAAAACTAGAGAGAGGTTTGTCTTGACTCTCGAGGCACCGGTGAGATTCGAACTCACGATATCCTGTTTACTAGACAGGCGCTTTAACTAACTAAGCCACGGCGCCTGCGCAGCGTTTTGTTCAGGCAGTGACACCATCAGAAGTATTTCGAACTAAACTTCGAAAACAAAAGTACTGAAAGTTGGGCGAGTTCGTACTCGATCATGACTTCTTTGCGCAAACACGTACACGGACACAAGGAAAAGAGGCAAACAACACGAGCGCCCGTGTTGTTTGCCTATTTTCCTTGTGTCCGTGTACGTGTTTGCGCAAAGAAGTCATGAATGTTCGAAAACAAAAAACTAGAGAGACGTTAGTCTTGACTCCCGAGGCACCGGTGAGATTCAAACTCACGATCTCCTGTTTACTAGACAGGCGCTTTAACTAACTAATCCACGGCGCCTGCGCAGCGTCTTGTTCAGGCAGTGACACCATCAGAAGTATTTGGAACTAAACTTCGAAAACAAAAAACTAGAGAGAGGTTTGTCTTGACTCTCGAGGCGCCGGTGAGATTCGAACTCACGATCTCCTGTTTACTAGACAGGCGCTTTAACCAACTAAGCCACGGCGCCTGCGCAGCGTCTTGTTCAGGCAGTGACACCATCAGAAGCATTTAGAACTAAACTTCGAAAACAAAAAATTGGACAGACGTTTGTCTTGACTCTCGTGGCACCAGTGAGATTCGAATTAATGATCTCCTGTTTACTAGACATGCGCTTTAACCAACTATGCCACCGCGCCTGCGCAGCGTCTTGTTCAGGCAGTGACAATATCAGAAGTATTTCGAACTAAACTTCGAAAACAAAAAACTAGAGAACCGTTTGTCTTGACTCTCGAGGCACCGGTGAGATTCGAACTCACGATCTCCTGTTTACTAGACAGGCGCTTTAACTAACTAAGCCACGGCGCCTGCGCAGCGCCTTGTTCAGTCAGTGACACCATCAGAAGTACTTCGAACAAAACTTCGAAAACAAAAAACTAGAGAACCGTTTGCCCTGACTCTCGAGGCACCGGTGAGATTCGAACTCACGATTTCCTGTTTATTAGACAGGCGCTTTAACTAACTAAGCCACGGCGCCTGCGCAGCGCCTTGTTCAGTCAGTGACACTATCAGAAGTACTTCGAACGAAACTTCGAAAACAAAAAACTTGAGAGACGTTTGTCTTGACTCTCCAGGCACAGGGGAGATTCAAACTATCGATCTTCCTTTCACTAGACACGCGCTTTAACTAACTAAGCCACAGCGCCTGCGCAGCGTCTTGTTCAGGCAGTGACACCATCAGAATTATTTCGAACTAAACTTCGAAAACAAAAAACTAGAGAGACGTTAGTCTTGACTTCCGAGGCACCGGTGAGATTAGAACTCATGATCTCCTGTTTACTAGACAGGCGCTTTAACCATCCAAGCCACAGCGCCTACGCAGCGTCTTGTTCAGGCAGTGACAACATCAGAATTATTTCGAACGAAAATTCGAAAACAAAAAACTGGAGAGACGTTTGTCTTGACTCTCGAGGCACCGGTAAGATTCGAACTCATGACCTCCTGTTTACTAGACAGGCGCTTTAACCAACTAAGCCACGGCGCCTGCGCAGCGTCTTGTTCAGGCAGTGACACCATCAGAAGTATTTCGAACTAATCTTAGAAAACAAAGAACTAGAGAGACGTTTGTCTTGACTCTCGCGGCACTGGTGAGATTTGAACTCACGATCTCCGGTTTACTAGAAAGGCGCTTTAACTAACTAAGCCACGGCGCCTGCGCCGCGGCTTGTTCAGGCAGTGACACCATCAGAAGTATTTCGAACTGAACTTCGAAAACAAAAAACTAGAAAGACGTTTGTCTTGACTCTCGAGGCACCGGTGAGATTCGACCTCACGATCTGCTGTTTACTAGACAGGCGCTTTAACCAACTAAGCCACGGCGCTTGTGCAGCGTCTTGTTCAGGCAGGGACAGCATCAGAAGTATTTCGAACTAAACTTCGAAAACAAAAAAAACTGGAGAGAGGTTTGTCTTGACTCTCGAGGCACCGGTGAGATTCGAACTCACAATCTCCTGTTTACTAGACAAGCGCTTTAACCAACTAAGCCACGGCGCTTGTGCAGCGTCTTGTTCAGGCAGTGACACCATCAGAAGTATTTCGAACTAAACTTCGAAAACAAAAAACTAGAGAGAGGTTTGTCTTGACTCTCGAGGCGCCGGTGAGATTCGAACTCACGATCTCCTGTTTACTAGACAGGCGCTTTAACCAACTAAGCCACGGCGCCTGCACAGCGTCTTGTTCAGGCAGTGACACCATCAGAAGCATTTAGAACTAAACTTCGAAAACAAAAAACTGGACGGACGTTTGTCTTGACTCTCGTGGCACCGGTGAGATTCGAATTAATGATCTCCTGTTTACTAGACATGCGCTTTAACCAACTAAGCCACGGCGCCTGCGCAGCGTCTTGTTCAGGCAGTGACACCATCAGAAGTATTTCGAACTAAACTTCGAAAACAAAAAACTAGAGAACCGTTTGTCTTGACTCTCGAGGCACCGGTGAGATTCGAACTCACGATCTCCTGTTTACAAGACAGGCGCTTTAACTAACTAAGCCACGGCGCCTGCGCAGCGCCTTGTTCAGTCAGTGACACCATCAGAAGTACTTCGAACAAAACTTCGAAAACAAAAAACTAGAGAACCGTTTGTCTTGACTCTCGAGGCACCGGTGAGATTCGAACTCACGATTTCCTGTTTATTAGACAGGCGCTTTAACTAACTAAGCCACGGCGCCTGCGCAGCGCCTTGTTCAGTCAGTGAAACTATCAGAAGTACTTCGAACGAAACTTCGAAAACAAAAACTTCAGAGACGTTTGTCTTGACTCTCGAGGCACCGGTGAGATTCGAACTCACGATTTCCTGTTTATTAGACAGGCGCTTTAACTAACTAAGCCACGGCGCCTGCGCAGCGCCTTGTTCAGGCAGTGACACAATCAGAATTATTTCGAACTAAACTTCGACAACAAAAAACTGGAGAGACGTTTGTCTTGACTCTCGAGGCACCGGTGAGATTCGAACTCACGATCTGCTGTTTACTAGACAGGCTCTTTAACCAACTAAGCCACGGCGCTTCTGCAGAGTCTTGTTCAGGCAGTGACACCATCAGAAGTATTTCGAACTAAACTTCGAAAACAAAAAAACTAGAGAGAGGTTTGTCTTGACTCTCAAGGCACCGGTGAGATTCGAACTCACGATATCCTGTTTACTAGACAGGCGCTTTAACTAACTAAGCCACGGCGCCTGCGCAGCGTTTTGTTCAGGCAGTGACACCATCAGAAGTATTTCGAACTAAACTTCGAAAACAAAAGTACTGAAAGTTGGGCGAGTTCGTACTCGATCATGACTTCTTTGCGCAAACACGTACACGGACACAAGGAAAAGAGGCAAACAACACGAGCGCCCGTGTTGTTTGCCTATTTTCCTTGTGTCCGTGTACGTGTTTGCGCAAAGAAGTCATGAATGTTCGAAAACAAAAAACTAGAGAGACGTTAGTCTTGACTCCCGAGGCACCGGTGAGATTCAAACTCACGATCTCCTGTTTACTAGACAGGCGCTTTAACTAACTAATCCACGGCGCCTGCGAAGCGTCTTGTTCAGGCAGTGACACCATCAGAAGTATTTGGAACTAAACTTCGAAAACAAAAAACTAGAGAGAGGTTTGTCTTGACTCTCGAGGCGCCGGTGAGATTCGAACTCACGATCTCCTGCTTACTAGACAGGCGCTTTAACCAACTAAGCCACGGCGCCTGCGCAGCGTCTTGTTCAGGCAGTGACACCATCAGAAGCATTTAGAACTAAACTTCGAAAACAAAAAATTGGACAGACGTTTGTCTTGACTCTCGTGGCACCGGTGAGATTCGAATTAATGATCTCCTGTTTACTAGACATGCGCTTTAACCAACTAAGCCACCGCGCCTGCGCAGCGTCTTGTTCAGGCAGTGACAATATCAGAAGTATTTCGAACTAAACTTTGAAAACAAAAAACTAGAGAACCGTTTGTCTTGACTCTCGAGGCAACGGTGAGATTCCAACTCACGATCTCCTGTTTACTAGACAGGCGCTTTAACCAACTAAGCCACGGCGCCTGCGCAGCGTCTTCTTCAGGCAGTGACACCATCAGAAATATTTCGAACTAAACTTCCAAAACAAAAAACTTGAGAGACGTTTCTCTTGACTCTCGAGGCACAGGTGAGATTCGAACACACGATTTTCCTTTTACTAGACAGGCGCTTTAACTAACTAAGCCACAGCGCCTGCGCAGCGTCTTGTTCAGGCAGTGACACCATCAGAATTATTTCGAACTAAACTTCGAAAACAAAAAACTTGAGAGACGTTTCTCTTGACTCTCGAGGCACAGGTGAGATTCGAACACACGATTTTCCTTTTACTAGACAGGCGCTTTAACTAACTAAGCCACAGCGCCTGCGCAGCGTCTTGTTCAGGCAGTGACACCATCAGAATTATTTCGAACTAAACTTCGAAAACAAAAAACTAGAGAGACGTTTGTCTTGACTTCCGAGGCACCAGTGAGATTCGAACTCATGATCTCCTGTTTACTAGACAGGCGCTTTAACCAACTAAGCCACGGCGCCTACGCAGCGTCTTGTTCAGGCAGTGACACCATCAGAAGTATTTCGAACTAAACTTCGAAAACAAAAAAGTAGAGAGACGTTTGTCTTGACACTCGAGGCACCGGTGAGATTCCAACTCACGATCTCCTGTTTACTAGACAGGCGCTTTAACCAACTAAGCCACGGCGCCTGCGCAGCGTCTTCTTCAGGCAGTGACACCATCAGAAATATTTCGAACTAAACTTCGAAAACAAAAAACTTGAGAGACGTTTCTCTTGACTCTCGAGGCACAGGTGAGATTCGAACACACGATTTTCCTTTTACTAGACAGGCGCTTTAACTAACTAAGCCACAGCGCCTGCGCAGCGTCTTGTTCAGGCAGTGACACCATCAGAATTATTTCGAACTAAACTTCGAAAACAAAAAACTAGAGAGACGTTTGTCTTGACTCTCGAGGCACCAGTGAGATTCGAACTCATGATCTCCTGTTTACTAGACAGGCGCTTTAACCAACTAAGCCACGGCGCCTGCGCGGCGTCTTGTTCAGGCAGTGACACCATCAGAAGTATTTCGAACTAAACTACGAAAACAAAAACTAGAGAGACGTTAGTCTTGACTCTCGAGGCACCGGTGAGATTCGAACTCACGATTTCCAGTTTACTAGACAGGCGCTTTAACCAAATAGGCCACGGCGCCTGCGCAGCGTCTTGTTCAGGCAGTGACACCATTAGAAGTATTTCGAACAATCCTTCGAAAACAAAAAAACTAGAGAGCCGTTAGTCTTGATTCTCGAGGCACCGGTGAGATTCGAACTCACGATCTCCTGTTTGCTAGACAGGCGCTTTAACCAACTAAGCCACGGCGCCTGCGCAGCGTCTTGTTCAGGCAGTGACACCATCAGAAGCATTTAGAACTAAACTTCGAAAACAAAAAAACTAGACAGACGTTTGTCTTGACTCTCGCGGCACCGGTGAGATTCGAACTAATGATCTCCTGTTTACTAGACATGCGCTTTAACCAACTAAGCCACGGCGCCTGCGCAGCATTTTGTTCAGGTCATGACACCATCAGAAGTATTTCGAACTAAACTTCGAAAACAAAAAACTAGAGGGACGTTTGTCTTGACTCTCGAGGCACAGGTGAGATACGAACTCACGATCTTCCTTTCACTAGACAGGCGCTTTAACCATCCAAGCCACAGCGCCTACGCAGCGTCTTGTTCAGGCAGTGACAACATCAGAATTATTTCGAACTAAAATTCGAAAACAAAAAACTAGAGAGACGTTTGTCTTGACTCTCGAGGCACCGGTAAGATTCGAACTCATGACCTCCTGTTTACTAGACAGGCGCTTTAACCAACTAAGCCACGGCGCCTGCGCAGCGTCTTGTTCAGGCAGTGACACCATCAGAAGTATTTCGAACTAATCTTAGAAAACAAAGAACTAGAGAGACGTTTGTCTTGACTCTCGAGGCACTGGTGAGATTTGAACTCACGATCTCCGGTTTACTAGAAAGGCGCTTTAACTAACTAAGCCACGGCGCCTGCGCCGCGGCTTGTTCAGGCAGTGACACCATCAGAAGTATTTCGAACTGAACTTCGAAAACAAAAAACTAGAGAGAGGTTTGTCTTGACTCTCGAGGCGCCGGTGAGATTCGAACTCACGATCTCCTGTTTACTAGACAGGCGCTTTAACCAACTAAGCCACGGCGCCTGCACAGCGTCTTGTTCAGGCAGTGACACCATCAGAAGCATTTAGAACTAAACTTCGAAAACAAAAAACTGGACGGACGTTTGTCTTGACTCTCGTGGCACCGGTGAGATTCGAATTAATGATCTCCTGTTTACTAGACATGCGCTTTAACCAACTAAGCCACGGCGCCTGCGCAGCGTCTTGTTCAGGCAGTGACACCATCAGAAGTATTTCGAACTAAACTTCGAAAACAAAAAACTAGAGAACCGTTTGTCTTGACTCTCGAGGCACCGGTGAGATTCGAACTCACGATCTCCTGTTTACAAGACAGGCGCTTTAACTAACTAAGCCACGGCGCCTGCGCAGCGCCTTGTTCAGTCAGTGACACCATCAGAAGTACTTCGAACAAAACTTCGAAAACAAAAAACTAGAGAACCGTTTGTCTTGACTCTCGAGGCACCGGTGAGATTCGAACTCACGATTTCCTGTTTATTAGACAGGCGCTTTAACTAACTAAGCCACGGCGCCTGCGCAGCGCCTTGTTCAGTCAGTGAAACTATCAGAAGTACTTCGAACGAAACTTCGAAAACAAAAACTTCAGAGACGTTTGTCTTGACTCTCGAGGCACCGGTGAGATTCGAACTCACGATTTCCTGTTTATTAGACAGGCGCTTTAACTAACTAAGCCACGGCGCCTGCGCAGCGCCTTGTTCAGGCAGTGACACAATCAGAATTATTTCGAACTAAACTTCGACAACAAAAAACTGGAGAGACGTTTGTCTTGACTCTCGAGGCACCGGTGAGATTCGAACTCACGATCTGCTGTTTACTAGACAGGCTCTTTAACCAACTAAGCCACGGCGCTTCTGCAGAGTCTTGTTCAGGCAGTGACACGATCAGAAGTATTTCGAACTAAACTTCGAAAACAAAAAAACTAGAGAGAGGTTTGTCTTGACTCTCAAGGCACCGGTGAGATTCGAACTCACGATATCCTGTTTACTAGACAGGCGCTTTAACTAACTAAGCCACGGCGCCTGCGCAGCGTTTTGTTCAGGCAGTGACACCATCAGAAGTATTTCGAACTAAACTTCGAAAACAAAAGTACTGAAAGTTGGGCGAGTTCGTACTCGATCATGACTTCTTTGCGCAAACACGTACACGGACACAAGGAAAAGAGGCAAACAACACGAGCGCCCGTGTTGTTTGCCTATTTTCCTTGTGTCCGTGTACGTGTTTGCGCAAAGAAGTCATGAATGTTCGAAAACAAAAAACTAGAGAGACGTTAGTCTTGACTCCCGAGGCACCGGTGAGATTCAAACTCACGATCTCCTGTTTACTAGACAGGCGCTTTAACTAACTAATCCACGGCGCCTGCGCAGCGTCTTGTTCAGGCAGTGACACCATCAGAAGTATTTGGAACTAAACTTCGAAAACAAAAAACTAGAGAGAGGTTTGTCTTGACTCTCGAGGCGCCGGTGAGATTCGAACTCACGATCTCCTGTTTACTAGACAGGCGCTTTAACCAACTAAGCCACGGCGCCTGCGCAGCGCCTTGTTCAGTCAGTGACACCATCAGAAGTACTTCGAACAAAACTTCGAAAACAAAAAACTAGAGAACCGTTTGTCTTGACTCTCGAGGCACCGGTGAGATTCGAACTCACGATTTCCTGTTTATTAGACAGGCGCTTTAACTAACTAAGCCACGGCGCCTGCGCAGCGCCTTGTTCAGTCAGTGAAACTATCAGAAGTACTTCGAACGAAACTTCGAAAACAAAAACTTCAGAGACGTTTGTCTTGACTCTCGAGGCACCGGTGAGATTCGAACTCACGATTTCCTGTTTATTAGACAGGCGCTTTAACTAACTAAGCCACGGCGCCTGCGCAGCGCCTTGTTCAGGCAGTGACACAATCAGAATTATTTCGAACTAAACTTCGACAACAAAAAACTGGAGAGACGTTTGTCTTGACTCTCGAGGCACCGGTGAGATTCGAACTCACGATCTGCTGTTTACTAGACAGGCTCTTTAACCAACTAAGCCACGGCGCTTCTGCAGAGTCTTGTTCAGGCAGTGACACCATCAGAAGTATTTCGAACTAAACTTCGAAAACAAAAAAACTAGAGAGAGGTTTGTCTTGACTCTCAAGGCACCGGTGAGATTCGAACTCACGATATCCTGTTTACTAGACAGGCGCTTTAACTAACTAAGCCACGGCGCCTGCGCAGCGTTTTGTTCAGGCAGTGACACCATCAGAAGTATTTCGAACTAAACTTCGAAAACAAAAGTACTGAAAGTTGGGCGAGTTCGTACTCGATCATGACTTCTTTGCGCAAACACGTACACGGACACAAGGAAAAGAGGCAAACAACACGAGCGCCCGTGTTGTTTGCCTATTTTCCTTGTGTCCGTGTACGTGTTTGCGCAAAGAAGTCATGAATGTTCGAAAACAAAAAACTAGAGAGACGTTAGTCTTGACTCCCGAGGCACCGGTGAGATTCAAACTCACGATCTCCTGTTTACTAGACAGGCGCTTTAACTAACTAATCCACGGCGCCTGCGCAGCGTCTTGTTCAGGCAGTGACACCATCAGAAGTATTTGGAACTAAACTTCGAAAACAAAAAACTAGAGAGAGGTTTGTCTTGACTCTCGAGGCGCCGGTGAGATTCGAACTCACGATCTCCTGTTTACTAGACAGGCGCTTTAACCAACTAAGCCACGGCGCCTGCGCAGCGTCTTGTTCAGGCAGTGACACCATCAGAAGCATTTAGAACTAAACTTCGAAAACAAAAAATTGGACAGACGTTTGTCTTGACTCTCGTGGCACCGGTGAGATTCGAATTAATGATCTCCTGTTTACTAGACATGCGCTTTAACCAACTAAGCCACCGCGCCTGCGCAGCGTCTTGTTCAGGCAGTGACAATATCAGAAGTATTTCGAACTAAACTTTGAAAACAAAAAACTAGAGAACCGTTTGTCTTGACTCTCGAGGCAACGGTGAGATTCCAACTCACGATCTCCTGTTTACTAGACAGGCGCTTTAACCAACTAAGCCACGGCGCCTGCGCAGCGTCTTCTTCAGGCAGTGACACCATCAGAAATATTTCGAACTAAACTTCCAAAACAAAAAACTTGAGAGACGTTTCTCTTGACTCTCGAGGCACAGGTGAGATTCGAACACACGATTTTCCTTTTACTAGACAGGCGCTTTAACTAACTAAGCCACAGCGCCTGCGCAGCGTCTTGTTCAGGCAGTGACACCATCAGAATTATTTCGAACTAAACTTCGAAAACAAAAAACTTGAGAGACGTTTCTCTTGACTCTCGAGGCACAGGTGAGATTCGAACACACGATTTTCCTTTTACTAGACAGGCGCTTTAACTAACTAAGCCACAGCGCCTGCGCAGCGTCTTGTTCAGGCAGTGACACCATCAGAATTATTTCGAACTAAACTTCGAAAACAAAAAACTAGAGAGACGTTTGTCTTGACTTCCGAGGCACCAGTGAGATTCGAACTCATGATCTCCTGTTTACTAGACAGGCGCTTTAACCAACTAAGCCACGGCGCCTACGCAGCGTCTTGTTCAGGCAGTGACACCATCAGAAGTATTTCGAACTAAACTTCGAAAACAAAAAAGTAGAGAGACGTTTGTCTTGACACTCGAGGCACCGGTGAGATTCCAACTCACGATCTCCTGTTTACTAGACAGGCGCTTTAACCAACTAAGCCACGGCGCCTGCGCAGCGTCTTCTTCAGGCAGTGACACCATCAGAAATATTTCGAACTAAACTTCGAAAACAAAAAACTTGAGAGACGTTTCTCTTGACTCTCGAGGCACAGGTGAGATTCGAACACACGATTTTCCTTTTACTAGACAGGCGCTTTAACTAACTAAGCCACAGCGCCTGCGCAGCGTCTTGTTCAGGCAGTGACACCATCAGAATTATTTCGAACTAAACTTCGAAAACAAAAAACTAGAGAGACGTTTGTCTTGACTCTCGAGGCACCAGTGAGATTCGAACTCATGATCTCCTGTTTACTAGACAGGCGCTTTAACCAACTAAGCCACGGCGCCTGCGCGGCGTCTTGTTCAGGCAGTGACACCATCAGAAGTATTTCGAACTAAACTACGAAAACAAAAACTAGAGAGACGTTAGTCTTGACTCTCGAGGCACCGGTGAGATTCGAACTCACGATTTCCAGTTTACTAGACAGGCGCTTTAACCAAATAGGCCACGGCGCCTGCGCAGCGTCTTGTTCAGGCAGTGACACCATTAGAAGTATTTCGAACAATCCTTCGAAAACAAAAAAACTAGAGAGCCGTTAGTCTTGATTCTCGAGGCACCGGTGAGATTCGAACTCACGATCTCCTGTTTGCTAGACAGGCGCTTTAACCAACTAAGCCACGGCGCCTGCGCAGCGTCTTGTTCAGGCAGTGACACCATCAGAAGCATTTAGAACTAAACTTCGAAAACAAAAAAACTAGACAGACGTTTGTCTTGACTCTCGCGGCACCGGTGAGATTCGAACTAATGATCTCCTGTTTACTAGACATGCGCTTTAACCAACTAAGCCACGGCGCCTGCGCAGCATTTTGTTCAGGTCATGACACCATCAGAAGTATTTCGAACTAAACTTCGAAAACAAAAAACTAGAGGGACGTTTGTCTTGACTCTCGAGGCACAGGTGAGATACGAACTCACGATCTTCCTTTCACTAGACAGGCGCTTTAACCATCCAAGCCACAGCGCCTACGCAGCGTCTTGTTCAGGCAGTGACAACATCAGAATTATTTCGAACTAAAATTCGAAAACAAAAAACTAGAGAGACGTTTGTCTTGACTCTCGAGGCACCGGTAAGATTCGAACTCATGACCTCCTGTTTACTAGACAGGCGCTTTAACCAACTAAGCCACGGCGCCTGCGCAGCGTCTTGTTCAGGCAGTGACACCATCAGAAGTATTTCGAACTAATCTTAGAAAACAAAGAACTAGAGAGACGTTTGTCTTGACTCTCGAGGCACTGGTGAGATTTGAACTCACGATCTCCGGTTTACTAGAAAGGCGCTTTAACTAACTAAGCCACGGCGCCTGCGCCGCGGCTTGTTCAGGCAGTGACACCATCAGAAGTATTTCGAACTGAACTTCGAAAACAAAAAACTAGAGAGAGGTTTGTCTTGACTCTCGAGGCGCCGGTGAGATTCGAACTCACGATCTCCTGTTTACTAGACAGGCGCTTTAACCAACTAAGCCACGGCGCCTGCACAGCGTCTTGTTCAGGCAGTGACACCATCAGAAGCATTTAGAACTAAACTTCGAAAACAAAAAACTGGACGGACGTTTGTCTTGACTCTCGTGGCACCGGTGAGATTCGAATTAATGATCTCCTGTTTACTAGACATGCGCTTTAACCAACTAAGCCACGGCGCCTGCGCAGCGTCTTGTTCAGGCAGTGACACCATCAGAAGTATTTCGAACTAAACTTCGAAAACAAAAAACTAGAGAACCGTTTGTCTTGACTCTCGAGGCACCGGTGAGATTCGAACTCACGATCTCCTGTTTACAAGACAGGCGCTTTAACTAACTAAGCCACGGCGCCTGCGCAGCGCCTTGTTCAGTCAGTGACACCATCAGAAGTACTTCGAACAAAACTTCGAAAACAAAAAACTAGAGAACCGTTTGTCTTGACTCTCGAGGCACCGGTGAGATTCGAACTCACGATTTCCTGTTTATTAGACAGGCGCTTTAACTAACTAA
Source organism: Rhipicephalus microplus (assembly GCF_043290135.1). Lineage (NCBI taxonomy): Eukaryota > Metazoa > Arthropoda > Arachnida > Ixodida > Ixodidae > Rhipicephalus > Rhipicephalus microplus. The sequence goes on from NW_027464635.1 coordinate 1,465,847, forward strand.
GCCACGGCGCCTGCGCAGCGCCTTGTTCAGTCAGTGAAACTATCAGAAGTACTTCGAACGAAACTTCGAAAACAAAAACTTCAGAGACGTTTGTCTTGACTCTCGAGGCACCGGTGAGATTCGAACTCACGATTTCCTGTTTATTAGACAGGCGCTTTAACTAACTAAGCCACGGCGCCTGCGCAGCGCCTTGTTCAGGCAGTGACACAATCAGAATTATTTCGAACTAAACTTCGACAACAAAAAACTGGAGAGACGTTTGTCTTGACTCTCGAGGCACCGGTGAGATTCGAACTCACGATCTGCTGTTTACTAGACAGGCTCTTTAACCAACTAAGCCACGGCGCTTCTGCAGAGTCTTGTTCAGGCAGTGACACCATCAGAAGTATTTCGAACTAAACTTCGAAAACAAAAAAACTAGAGAGAGGTTTGTCTTGACTCTCAAGGCACCGGTGAGATTCGAACTCACGATATCCTGTTTACTAGACAGGCGCTTTAACTAACTAAGCCACGGCGCCTGCGCAGCGTTTTGTTCAGGCAGTGACACCATCAGAAGTATTTCGAACTAAACTTCGAAAACAAAAGTACTGAAAGTTGGGCGAGTTCGTACTCGATCATGACTTCTTTGCGCAAACACGTACACGGACACAAGGAAAAGAGGCAAACAACACGAGCGCCCGTGTTGTTTGCCTATTTTCCTTGTGTCCGTGTACGTGTTTGCGCAAAGAAGTCATGAATGTTCGAAAACAAAAAACTAGAGAGACGTTAGTCTTGACTCCCGAGGCACCGGTGAGATTCAAACTCACGATCTCCTGTTTACTAGACAGGCGCTTTAACTAACTAATCCACGGCGCCTGCGCAGCGTCTTGTTCAGGCAGTGACACCATCAGAAGTATTTGGAACTAAACTTCGAAAACAAAAAACTAGAGAGAGGTTTGTCTTGACTCTCGAGGCGCCGGTGAGATTCGAACTCACGATCTCCTGTTTACTAGACAGGCGCTTTAACCAACTAAGCCACGGCGCCTGCGCAGCGTCTTGTTCAGGCAGTGACACCATCAGAAGCATTTAGAACTAAACTTCGAAAACAAAAAATTGGACAGACGTTTGTCTTGACTCTCGTGGCACCGGTGAGATTCGAATTAATGATCTCCTGTTTACTAGACATGCGCTTTAACCAACTAAGCCACCGCGCCTGCGCAGCGTCTTGTTCAGGCAGTGACAATATCAGAAGTATTTCGAACTAAACTTTGAAAACAAAAAACTAGAGAACCGTTTGTCTTGACTCTCGAGGCAACGGTGAGATTCCAACTCACGATCTCCTGTTTACTAGACAGGCGCTTTAACCAACTAAGCCACGGCGCCTGCGCAGCGTCTTCTTCAGGCAGTGACACCATCAGAAATATTTCGAACTAAACTTCCAAAACAAAAAACTTGAGAGACGTTTCTCTTGACTCTCGAGGCACAGGTGAGATTCGAACACACGATTTTCCTTTTACTAGACAGGCGCTTTAACTAACTAAGCCACAGCGCCTGCGCAGCGTCTTGTTCAGGCAGTGACACCATCAGAATTATTTCGAACTAAACTTCGAAAACAAAAAACTTGAGAGACGTTTCTCTTGACTCTCGAGGCACAGGTGAGATTCGAACACACGATTTTCCTTTTACTAGACAGGCGCTTTAACTAACTAAGCCACAGCGCCTGCGCAGCGTCTTGTTCAGGCAGTGACACCATCAGAATTATTTCGAACTAAACTTCGAAAACAAAAAACTAGAGAGACGTTTGTCTTGACTTCCGAGGCACCAGTGAGATTCGAACTCATGATCTCCTGTTTACTAGACAGGCGCTTTAACCAACTAAGCCACGGCGCCTACGCAGCGTCTTGTTCAGGCAGTGACACCATCAGAAGTATTTCGAACTAAACTTCGAAAACAAAAAAGTAGAGAGACGTTTGTCTTGACACTCGAGGCACCGGTGAGATTCCAACTCACGATCTCCTGTTTACTAGACAGGCGCTTTAACCAACTAAGCCACGGCGCCTGCGCAGCGTCTTCTTCAGGCAGTGACACCATCAGAAATATTTCGAACTAAACTTCGAAAACAAAAAACTTGAGAGACGTTTCTCTTGACTCTCGAGGCACAGGTGAGATTCGAACACACGATTTTCCTTTTACTAGACAGGCGCTTTAACTAACTAAGCCACAGCGCCTGCGCAGCGTCTTGTTCAGGCAGTGACACCATCAGAATTATTTCGAACTAAACTTCGAAAACAAAAAACTAGAGAGACGTTTGTCTTGACTCTCGAGGCACCAGTGAGATTCGAACTCATGATCTCCTGTTTACTAGACAGGCGCTTTAACCAACTAAGCCACGGCGCCTGCGCGGCGTCTTGTTCAGGCAGTGACACCATCAGAAGTATTTCGAACTAAACTACGAAAACAAAAACTAGAGAGACGTTAGTCTTGACTCTCGAGGCACCGGTGAGATTCGAACTCACGATTTCCAGTTTACTAGACAGGCGCTTTAACCAAATAGGCCACGGCGCCTGCGCAGCGTCTTGTTCAGGCAGTGACACCATTAGAAGTATTTCGAACAATCCTTCGAAAACAAAAAAACTAGAGAGCCGTTAGTCTTGATTCTCGAGGCACCGGTGAGATTCGAACTCACGATCTCCTGTTTGCTAGACAGGCGCTTTAACCAACTAAGCCACGGCGCCTGCGCAGCGTCTTGTTCAGGCAGTGACACCATCAGAAGCATTTAGAACTAAACTTCGAAAACAAAAAAACTAGACAGACGTTTGTCTTGACTCTCGCGGCACCGGTGAGATTCGAACTAATGATCTCCTGTTTACTAGACATGCGCTTTAACCAACTAAGCCACGGCGCCTGCGCAGCATTTTGTTCAGGTCATGACACCATCAGAAGTATTTCGAACTAAACTTCGAAAACAAAAAACTAGAGGGACGTTTGTCTTGACTCTCGAGGCACAGGTGAGATACGAACTCACGATCTTCCTTTCACTAGACAGGCGCTTTAACCATCCAAGCCACAGCGCCTACGCAGCGTCTTGTTCAGGCAGTGACAACATCAGAATTATTTCGAACTAAAATTCGAAAACAAAAAACTAGAGAGACGTTTGTCTTGACTCTCGAGGCACCGGTAAGATTCGAACTCATGACCTCCTGTTTACTAGACAGGCGCTTTAACCAACTAAGCCACGGCGCCTGCGCAGCGTCTTGTTCAGGCAGTGACACCATCAGAAGTATTTCGAACTAATCTTAGAAAACAAAGAACTAGAGAGACGTTTGTCTTGACTCTCGAGGCACTGGTGAGATTTGAACTCACGATCTCCGGTTTACTAGAAAGGCGCTTTAACTAACTAAGCCACGGCGCCTGCGCCGCGGCTTGTTCAGGCAGTGACACCATCAGAAGTATTTCGAACTGAACTTCGAAAACAAAAAACTAGAAAGACGTTTGTCTTGACTCTCGAGGCACCGGTGAGATTCGACCTCACGATCTGCTGTTTACTAGACAGGCGCTTTAACCAACTAAGCCACGGCGCTTGTGCAGCGTCTTGTTCAGGCAGGGACAGCATCAGAAGTATTTCGAACTAAACTTCGAAAACAAAAAAAAACTGGAGAGAGGTTTGTCTTGACTCTCGAGGCACCGGTGAGATTCGAACTCACAATCTCCTGTTTACTAGACAGGCGCTTTAACCAACTAAGCCACGGCGCTTGTGCAGCGTCTTGTTCAGGCAGTGACACCATCAGAAGTATTTCGAACTAAACTTCGAAAACAAAAAACTAGAGAGAGGTTTGTCTTGACTCTCGAGGCGCCGGTGAGATTCGAACTCACGATCTCCTGTTTACTAGACAGGCGCTTTAACCAACTAAGCCACGGCGCCTGCGCAGCGTCTTGTTCAGGCAGTGACACCATCAGAAGCATTTAGAACTAAACTTCGAAAACAAAAAACTGGACGGACGTTTGTCTTGACTCTCGTGGCACCGGTGAGATTCGAATTAATGATCTCCTGTTTACTAGACATGCGCTTTAACCAACTAAGCCACGGCGCCTGCGCAGCGTCTTGTTCAGGCAGTGACACCATCAGAAGTATTTCGAACTAAACTTCGAAAACAAAAAACTAGAGAACCGTTTGTCTTGACTCTCGAGGCACCGGTGAGATTCGAACTCACGATCTCCTGTTTACAAGACAGGCGCTTCAACTAACTAAGCCACGGCGCCTGCGCAGCGCCTTGTTCAGTCAGTGACACCATCAGAAGTACTTCGAACAAAACTTCGAAAACAAAAAACTAGAGAACCGTTTGTCTTGACTCTCGAGGCACCGGTGAGACTCGAACTCACGATTTCCTGTTTATTAGACAGGCGCTTTAACTAACTAAGCCACGGCGCCTGCGCAGCGCCTTGTTCAGTCAGTGACACTATCAGAAGTACTTCGAACGAAACTTCGAAAACAAAAAACTTCAGAGACGTTTGTCTTGACTCTCGAGGCACCGGTGAGATTCGAACTCACGATTTCCTGTTTATTAGACAGGCGCTTTAACTAACTAAGCCACGGCGCCTGCGCAGCGCCTTGTTCAGGCAGTGACACAATCAGAATTATTTCGAACTAAACTTCGACAACAAAAAACTGGAGAGACGTTTGTCTTGACTCTCGAGGCACGGTGAGATTCGAACTCACGATCTGCTGTTTACTAGACAGGCTCTTTAACCAACTAAGCCACGGCGCTTCTGCAGAGTCTTGTTCAGGCAGTGACACCATCAGAAGTATTTCGAACTAAACTTCGAAAACAAAAAAACTAGAGAGAGGTTTGTCTTGACTCTCGAGGCACCGGTGAGATTCGAACTCACGATATCCTGTTTACTAGACAGGCGCTTTAACTAACTAAGCCACGGCGCCTGCGCAGCGTTTTGTTCAGGCAGTGACACCATCAGAAGTATTTCGAACTAAACTTCGAAAACAAAAGTACTGAAAGTTGGGCGAGTTCGTACTCGATCATGACTTCTTTGCGCAAACACGTACACGGACACAAGGAAAAGAGGCAAACAACACGAGCGCCCGTGTTGTTTGCCTATTTTCCTTGTGTCCGTGTACGTGTTTGCGCAAAGAAGTCATGAATGTTCGAAAACAAAAAACTAGAGAGACGTTAGTCTTGACTCCCGAGGCACCGGTGAGATTCAAACTCACGATCTCCTGTTTACTAGACAGGCGCTTTAACTAACTAATCCACGGCGCCTGCGCAGCGTCTTGTTCAGGCAGTGACACCATCAGAAGTATTTGGAACTAAACTTCGAAAACAAAAAACTAGAGAGAGGTTTGTCTTGACTCTCGAGGCGCCGGTGAGATTCGAACTCACGATCTCCTGTTTACTAGACAGGCGCTTTAACCAACTAAGCCACGGCGCCTGCGCAGCGTCTTGTTCAGGCAGTGACACCATCAGAAGCATTTAGAACTAAACTTCGAAAACAAAAAATTGGACAGACGTTTGTCTTGACTCTCGTGGCACCAGTGAGATTCGAATTAATGATCTCCTGTTTACTAGACATGCGCTTTAACCAACTAAGCCACCGCGCCTGCGCAGCGTCATGTTCAGGCAGTGACAATATCAGAAGTATTTCGAACGAAACTTCGAAAACAAAAAACTAGAGAACCGTTTGTCTTGACTCTCGAGGCACCGGTGAGATTCGAACTCACGATCTCCTGTTTACTAGACAGGCGCTTTAACTAACTAAGCCACGGCGCCTGCGCAGCGCCTTGTTCAGTCAGTGACACCATCAGAAGTACTTCGAACAAAACTTCGAAAACAAAAAACTAGAGAACCGTTTGTCCTGACTCTCGAGGCACCGGTGAGATTCGAACTCACGATTTCCTGTTTATTAGACAGGCGCTTTAACTAACTAAGCCACGGCGCCTGCGCAGCGCCTTGTTCAGTCAGTGACACTATCAGAAGTACTTCGAACGAAACTTCGAAAACAAAAAACTTGAGAGACGTTTGTCTTGACTCTCCAGGCACAGGGGAGATTCAAACTATCGATCTTCCTTTCACAAGACACGCGCTTTAACTAACTAAGCCACAGCGCCTGCGCAGCGTCTTGTTCAGGCAGTGACACCATCAGAATTATTTCGAACTAAACTTCGAAAACAAAAAACTAGAGAGACGTTAGTCTTGACTTCCGAGGCACCGGTGAGATTAGAACTCATGATCTCCTGTTTACTAGACAGGCGCTTTAACCAACTAAGCCACGGCGCCTACGCAGCGTCTTGTTCAGGCAGTGACACCATCAGAAGTATTTCGAACTAAACTTCGAAAACAAAAAAGTAGAGAGACGTTTGTCTTGACACTCGAGGCACCGGTGAGATTCCAACTCACGATCTCCTGTTTACTAGACAGGCGCTTTAACCAACTAAGCCACGGCGCCTGCGCAGCGTCTTTTTCAGGCAGTGACACCATCAGAAATATTTCGAACTAAACTTCGAAAACAAAAAACTTGAGAGACGTTTCTCTTGACTCTCGAGGCACAGGTGAGATTCGAACACACGATTTTCCTTTTACTAGACAGGCGCTTTAACTAACTAAGCCACAGCGCCTGCGCAGCGTCTTGTTCAGGCAGTGACACCATCAGAATTATTTCGAACTAAACTTCGAAAACAAAAAACTAGAGAGACGTTTGTCTTGACTCTCGAGGCACCGGTGAGATTCGAACTCATGCTCTCCTGTTTACTAGACAGGCGCTTTAACCAACTAAGCCACGGCGCCTTCGCAGCGTCTAGTTCAGGCAGTGAAGCCATCAGAAGTATTTCGAACTAAACTTCGAATAAAAAGTAGAGAGACGTTTGTCTTGACTTTCGAGGCACCGGTGATATTCAAACTCACGTTCTCCTGTTTACTAGAAAGGCGCTTTAACCGAGTAAGCCACGGCGCCTGCGCAGCGTCTTGTTCAGGCAGTGACAATATCAGAAGTATTTCGAACTAAACTTCGAAAACAAAAAACTAGAGAGCCGTTTCTCTTGACTCTCGAGGCACAGGTGAGATTCGAACTCATGATCTCCTGTTTACTAGACAGGCGCTTTAACTAACTAAGCCACGGCGCCTGCGCAGCGTCTTGTTCAGTCAGTGACACCATCAGAAGTACTTCAAACAAAACTTCGAAAACAAAAAACTAGAGAACCGTTTGTCTTGACTCTCGAGGCACCGGTGAGATTCGAACTCGCGATTTCCTGTTTACCAGACAGGCGCTTTAACTAACTAAGCCAAGGCGCCTGCGCAGCGCCTTGTTCAGTCAGTGACACTATCAGAAATACTTCGAACGAAACCTCGAAAACAAAAAACTTCAGAGACGTTTGTCTTGACTCTCCAGGCACAGGGGAGATTCGAACTCACGATCTCCTGTTTACTAGACAGGCGCTTTAACTAACTAAGCCACGGCGCCTGCGCAGCGCCTTGTTCAGTCAGTGACACCATCAGAAGTACTTCGAACAAAACTTCGAAAACAAAAAACTAGAGAACCGTTTGTCCTGACTCTCGAGGCACCGGTGAGATTCGAACTCACGATTTCCTGTTTATTAGACAGGCGCTTTACCTAACTAAGCCACGGCGCCTGCGCAGCGCCTTGTTCAGTCAGTGACACTATCAGAAGTACTTCGAACGAAACTTCGAAAACAAAAAACTTCAGAGACGTTTGTCTTGACTCTCCAGGCACAGGGGAGATTCAAACTATCGATCTTCCTTTCACTAGACACGCGCTTTAACTAACTAAGCCACAGCGCCTGCGCAGCGTCTTGTTCAGGCAGTGACACCATCAGAATTATTTCGAACTAAACTTCGAAAACAAAAAACTAGAGAGACGTTAGTCTTGACTTCCGAGGCACCGGTGAGATTCGAACTCATGATCTCCTGTTTACTAGACAGGCGCTTTAACCAACTAAGCCACGGCGCCAACGCAGCGTCTTGTTCAGGCAGTGACACCATCAGAAGTATTTCGAACTAAACTTCGAAAACAAAAAAGTAGAGAGACGTTTGTCTTGACACTCGAGGCACCGGTGAGATTCCAACTCACGATCTCCTGTTTACTAGACAGGCGCTTTAACCAACTAAGCCACGGCGCCTGCGCAGCGTCTTCTTCAGGCAGTGACACCATCAGAAATATTTCGAACTAAACTTCGAAAACAAAAAACTTGAGAGACGTTTCTCTTGACTCTCGAGGCACAGGTGAGATTCGAACACACGATTTTTCTTTTACTAGACAGGCGCTTTAACTAACTAAGCCACAGCGCCTGCGCAGCATCTTGTTCAGGCAGTGACACCATCAGAATTATTTCGAACTAAACTTCGAAAACAAAAAACTAGAGAGACGTTTGTCTTGACTCTCGAGGCACCAGTGAGATTCGAACTCATGATCTCCTGTTTACTAGACAGGCGCTTTAACCAACTAAGCCACGGCGCCTGCGCGGCGTCTTGTTCAGGCAGTGACACCATCAGAAGTATTTCGAACTAAACTACGAAAACAAAAACTAGAGAGACGTTTGTCTTGACTCTCGAGGCACCGGTGAGATTCGAACTCACGATTTCCAGTTTACTAGACAGGCGCTTTAACCAAATAGGCCACGGCGCCTGCGCAGCGTCTTGTTCAGGCAGTGACACCATTAGAAGTATTTCGAACAATACTTCGAAAACAAAAAAACTAGAGAGCCGTTAGTCTTGATTCTCGAGGCACCGGTGAGATTCGAACTCACGATCTCCTGTTTGCTAGACAGGCGCTTTAACCAACTAAGCCACGGCGCCTGCGCAACATCTTGTTCAGGCAGTGACACCATCAGAAGCATTTAGAACTAAACTTCGAAAACAAAAAACTAGACAGACGTTTGTCTTGACTCTCGCGGCACCGGTGAGATTCGAACTAATGATCTCCTGTTTACTAGACATGCGCTTTAACCAACTAAGCCACGGCGCCTGCGCAGCATTTTGTTCAGGTAATGACACCATCAGAAGTATTTCGAACTAAACTTCGAAAACAAAAAACTAGAGGGACGTTTGTCTTGACTCTCGAGGCACAGGTGAGATTCGAACTCACGATCTTCCTTTCACTAGACAGGCGCTTTAACCAACTAAGCCACGGCGCTTGTGCAGCGTCCTGTTGAGGCAGGGACAGCATCAGAAGTATTTCGAACTAAACTTCGAAAACAAAAAAAAACTGGAGAGAGGTTTGTCTTCACTCTCGAGGCACCGGTGAGATTCGAACTTACAATCTCCTGTTTACTAGACAGGCGCTTTAACCAACTAAGCCACGGCGCTTGTGCAGCGTCTTGTTCAGGCAGTGACACCATCAGAAGTATTTCGAACTAAACTTCAAAAACAAAAAACTAGAGAGAGGTTTGTCTTGACTCTCGAGGCGCCGGTGAGATTCGAACTCACGATCTCCTGTTTACTAGACAGGCGCTTTAACCAACTAAGCCACGGCGCCTGCACAGCGTCTTGTTCAGGCAGTGACACCATTAGAAGCATTTAGAACTAAACTTCGAAAACAAAAAACTGGACGGACGTTTGTCTTGACTCTCGTGGCACCGGTGAGATTCGAATTAATGATCTCCTGTTTACTAGACATGCGCTTTAACCAACTAAGCCACGGCGCCTGCGCAGCGTCTTGTTCAGGCAGTGACACCATCAGAAGTATTTCGAACTAAACTTCGAAAACAAAAAACTAGAGAACCGTTTGTCTTGACTCTCGAGGCACCGGTGAGATTCGAACTCACGATCTCCTGTTTACAAGACAGGCGCTTTAACTAACTAAGCCACGGCGCCTGCGCAGCGCCTTGTTCAGTCAGTGACACCATCAGAAGTGCTTCGAACGAAACTTCGAAAACAAAAAACTTCAGAGACGTTTGTCTTGACTCTCGAGGCACAGGTGAGATTCAAACTATCGATCTTCCTTTCACTAGACAGGCGCTTTAACTAACTAAGCCACAGCCCCTACGCAGCGTCTTGTTCAGGCAGTGACACAATCAGAATTATTTCGAACTAAACTTCGAAAACAAAAAAACTAGAGAGAGGTTTGTCTTGACTCTCGAGGCACCGGTGAGATTCGAACTCACGATATCCTGTTTACTAGACAGGCGCTTTAACTAACTAAGCCACGGCGCCTGCGCAGCGTTTTGTTCAGGCAGTGACACCATCAGAAGTATTTCGAACTAAACTTCGAAAACAAAAGTACTGAAAGTTGGGCGAGTTCGTACTCGATCATGACTTCTTTGCGCAAACACGTACACGGACACAAGGAAAAGAGGCAAACAACACGAGCGCCCGTGTTGTTTGCCTATTTTCCTTGTGTCCGTGTACGTGTTTGCGCAAAGAAGTCATGAATGTTCGAAAACAAAAAACTAGAGAACCGTTTGTCTTGACTCTCGAGGCACCGGTGAGATTCGAACTCACGATCTCCTGTTTACTAGACAGGCGCTTTAACTAACTAAGCCACGGCGCCTGCGCAGCGCCTTGTTCAGTCAGTGACACCATCAGAAGTACTTCGAACAAAACTTCGAAAACAAAAAACTGGAGAACCGTTTGTCCTGACTCTCGAGGCACCGGTGAGATTCGAACTCACGATTTCCTGTTTATTAGACAGGCGCTTTAACTAACTAAGCCACGGCGCCTGCGCAGCGCCTTGTTCAGTCAGTGACACTATCAGAAGTACTTCGAACGAAACTTCGAAAACAAAAAACTTCAGAGACGTTTGTCTTGACTCTCCAGGCACAGGTGAGATTCGAACACACGATTTTCCTTTTACTAGACAGGCGCTTTAACTAACTAAGCCACAGCGCCTGCGCAGCGTCTTATTCAGGCAGTGACACCATCAGAATTATTTCGAACTAAACTTCGAAAACAAAAAACTTGAGAGACGTTTCTCTTGACTCTCGAGGCACAGGTGAGATTCGAACACACGATTTTCCTTTTACTAGACAGGCGCTTTAACTAACTAAGCCACAGCGCCTGCGCAGCGTCTTGTTCAGGCAGTGACACCATCAGAATTATTTCGAACTAAACTTCGAAAACAAAAAACTAGAGAGACGTTTGTCTTGACTTCCGAGGCACCAGTGAGATTCGAACTCATGATCTCCTGTTTACTAGACAGGCGCTTTAACCAACTAAGCCACGGCGCCAACGCAGCGTCTTGTTCAGGCAGTGACACCATCAGAAGTATTTCGAACTAAACTTCGAAAACAAAAAAGTAGAGAGACGTTTGTCTTGACACTCGAGGCACCGGTGAGATTCCAACTCACGATCTCCTGTTTACTAGACAGGCGCTTTAACCAACTAAGCCACGGCGCCTGCGCAGCGTCTTCTTCAGGCAGTGACACCATCAGAAATATTTCGAACTAAACTTCGAAAACAAAAAACTTGAGAGACGTTTCTCTTGACTCTCGAGGCACAGGTGAGATTCGAACACACGATTTTTCTTTTACTAGACAGGCGCTTTAACTAACTAAGCCACAGCGCCTGCGCAGCATCTTGTTCAGGCAGTGACACCATCAGAATTATTTCGAACTAAACTTCGAAAACAAAAAACTAGAGAGACGTTTGTCTTGACTCTCGAGGCACCAGTGAGATTCGAACTCATGATCTCCTGTTTACTAGACAGGCGCTTTAACCAACTAAGCCACGGCGCCTGCGCGGCGTCTTGTTCAGGCAGTGACACCATCAGAAGTATTTCGAACTAAACTACGAAAACAAAAACTAGAGAGACGTTTGTCTTGACTCTCGAGGCACCGGTGAGATTCGAACTCACGATTTCCAGTTTACTAGACAGGCGCTTTAACCAAATAGGCCACGGCGCCTGCGCAGCGTCTTGTTCAGGCAGTGACACCATTAGAAGTATTTCGAACAATACTTCGAAAACAAAAAAACTAGAGAGCCGTTAGTCTTGATTCTCGAGGCACCGGTGAGATTCGAACTCACGATCTCCTGTTTGCTAGACAGGCGCTTTAACCAACTAAGCCACGGCGCCTGCGCAACGTCTTGTTCAGGCAGTGACACCATCAGAAGCATTTAGAACTAAACTTCGAAAACAAAAAACTAGACAGACGTTTGTCTTGACTCTCGCGGCACCGGTGAGATTCGAACTAATGATCTCCTGTTTACTAGACATGCGCTTTAACCAACTAAGCCACGGCGCCTGCGCAGCATTTTGTTCAGGTAATGACACCATCAGAAGTATTTCGAACTAAACTTCAAAAACAAAAAACTAGAGGGACGTTTGTCTTGACTCTCGAGGCACAGGTGAGATTCGAACTCACGATCTTCCTTTCACTAGACAGGCGCTTTAACCAACTAAGCCACGGCGCTTGTGCAGCGTCCTGTTCAGGCAGGGACAGCATCAGAAGTATTTCGAACTAAACTTCGAAAACAAAAAAAACTGGAGAGAGGTTTGTCTTCACTCTCGAGGCACCGGTGAGATTCGAACTCACAATCTCCTGTTTACTAGACAGGCGCTTTAACCAACTAAGCCACGGCGCTTGTGCAGCGTCTTGTTCAGGCAGTGACACCATCAGAAGTATTTCGAACTAAACTTCGAAAACAAAAAACTAGAGAGAGGTTTGTCTTGACTCTCGAGGCGCCGGTGAGATTCGAACTCACGATCTCCTGTTTACTAGACAGGCGCTTTAACCAACTAAGCCACGGCGCCTGCACAGCGTCTTGTTCAGGCAGTGACACCATTAGAAGCATTTAGAACTAAACTTCGAAAACAAAAAACTGGACGGACGTTTGTCTTGACTCTCGTGGCACCGGTGAGATTCGAATTAATGATCTCCTGTTTACTAGACATGCGCTTTAACCAACTAAGCCACGGCGCCTGCGCAGCGTCTTGTTCAGGCAGTGACACCATCAGAAGTATTTCGAACTAAACTTCGAAAACAAAAAACTAGAGAACCGTTTGTCTTGACTCTCGAGGCACCGGTGAGATTCGAACTCACGATCTCCTGTTTACAAGACAGGCGCTTTAACTAACTAAGCCACGGCGCCTGCGCAGCGCCTTGTTCAGTCAGTGACACCATCAGAAGTGCTTCGAAAAACTTCGAAAACAAAAAACTTCAGGGACGTTTGTCTTGACTCTCGAGGCACAGGTGAGATTCAAACTATCGATCTTCCTTTCACTAGACAGGCGCTTTAACTAACTAAGCCACAGCCCCTACGCAGCGTCTTGTTCAGGCAGTGACACAATCAGAATTATTTCGAACTAAACTTCGAAAACAAAAAAACTAGAGAGAGGTTTGTCTTGACTCTCGAGGCACCGGTGAGATTCGAACTCACGATATCCTGTTTACTAGACAGGCGCTTTAACTAACTAAGCCACGGCGCCTGCGCAGCGTTTTGTTCAGGCAGTGACACCATCAGAAGTATTTCGAACTAAACTTCGAAAACAAAAGTACTGAAAGTTGGGCGAGTTCGTACTCGATCATGACTTCTTTGCGCAAACACGTACACGGACACAAGGAAAAGAGGCAAACAACACGAGCGCCCGTGTTGTTTGCCTATTTTCCTTGTGTCCGTGTACGTGTTTGCGCAAAGAAGTCATGAATGTTCGAAAACAAAAAACTAGAGAACCGTTTGTCTTGACTCTCGAGGCACCGGTGAGATTCGAACTCACGATCTCCTGTTTACTAGACAGGCGCTTTAACTAACTAAGCCACGGCGCCTGCGCAGCGCCTTGTTCAGTCAGTGACACCATCAGAAGTACTTCGAACAAAACTTCGAAAACAAAAAACTAGAGAACCGTTTGTCCTGACTCTCGAGGCACCGGTGAGATTCGAACTCACGATTTCCTGTTTATTAGACAGGCGCTTTAACTAACTAAGCCACGGCGCCTGCGCAGCGCCTTGTTCAGTCAGTGACACTATCAGAAGTACTTCGAACGAAACTTCGAAAACAAAAAACTTCAGAGACGTTTGTCTTGACTCTCCAGGCACAGGTGAGATTCGAACACACGATTTTCCTTTTACTAGACAGGCGCTTTAACTAACTAAGCCACAGCGCCTACGCAGCGTCTTATTCAGGCAGTGACACCATCAGAATTATTTCGAACTAAACTTCGAAAACAAAAAACTTGAGAGACGTTTCTCTTGACTCTCGAGGCACAGGTGAGATTCGAACACACGATTTTCCTTTTACTAGACAGGCGCTTTAACTAACTAAGCCACAGCGCCTGCGCAGCGTCTTGTTCAGGCAGTGACACCATCAGAATTATTTCGAACTAAACTTCGAAAACAAAAAACTAGAGAGACGTTTGTCTTGACTTCCGAGGCACCAGTGAGATTCGAACTCATGATCTCCTGTTTACTAGACAGGCGCTTTAACCAACTAAGCCACGGCGCCAACGCAGCGTCTTGTTCAGGCAGTGACACCATCAGAAGTATTTCGAACTAAACTTCGAAAACAAAAAAGTAGAGAGACGTTTGTCTTGACACTCGAGGCACCGGTGAGATTCCAACTCACGATCTCCTGTTTACTAGACAGGCGCTTTAACCAACTAAGCCACGGCGCCTGCGCAGCGTCTTCTTCAGGCAGTGACACCATCAGAAATATTTCGAACTAAACTTCGAAAACAAAAAACTTGAGAGACGTTTCTCTTGACTCTCGAGGCACAGGTGAGATTCGAACACACGATTTTCCTTTTACTAGACAGGCGCTTTAACTAACTAAGCCACAGCGCCTGCGCAGCGTCTTGTTCAGGCAGTGACACCATCAGAATTATTTCGAACTAAACTTCGAAAACAAAAAACTAGAGAGACGTTTGTCTTGACTTTCGAGGCACCAGTGAGATTCGAACTCATGATCTCCTGTTTACTAGACAGGCGCTTTAACCAACTAAGCCACGGCGCCTGCGCGGCGTCTTGTTCAGGCAATGACACCATCAGAAGTATTTCGAACTAAACTACGAAAACAAAAACTAGAGAGACGTTTGTCTTGACTCTCGAGGCACCGGTGAGATTCGAACTCACGATTTCCAGTTTACTAGACAGGCGCTTTAACCAAATAGGCCACGGCGCCTGCGCAGCGTCTTGTTCAGGCAGTGACACCATTAGAAGTATTTCGAACAATCCTTCGAAAACAAAAAAACTAGAGAGCCGTTAGTCTTGATTCTCGAGGCACCGGTGAGATTCGAACTCACGATCTCCTGTTTGCTAGACAGGCGCTTTAACCAACTAAGCCACGGCGCCTGCGCAGCGTCTTGTTCAGGCAGTGACACCATCAGAAGCATTTAGAACTAAACTTCGAAAACAAAAAAACTAGACAGACGTTTGTCTTGACTCTCGCGGCACCGGTGAGATTCGAACTAATGATCTCCTGTTTACTAGACATGCGCTTTAACCAACTAAGCCACGGCGCCTGCGCAGCATTTTGTTCAGGTAATGACATTATCAGAAGTATTTCGAACTAAACTTCGAAAACAAAAAACTAGAGGGACGTTTGTCTTGACTCTCGAGGCACAGGTGAGATACGAACTCACGATCTTCCTTTCACTAGACAGGCGCTTTAACCATCCAAGCCACAGCGCCTACGCAGCGTCTTGTTCAGGCAGTGACAACATCAGAATTATTTCGAACTAAAATTCGAAAACAAAAAACTGGAGAGACGTTTGTCTTGACTCTCGAGGCACCGGTAAGATTCGAACTCATGACCTCCTGTTTACTAGACAGGCGCTTTAACCAACTAAGCCACGGCGCCTGCGCAGCGTCTTGTTCAGGCAGTGACACCATCAGAAGTATTTCGAACTAATCTTAGAAAACAAAGAACTAGAGAGACGTTTGTCTTGACTCTCGAGGCACTGGTGAGATTTGAACTCACGATCTCCGGTTTACTAGAAAGGCGCTTTAACTAACTAAGCCACGGCGCCTGCGCCGCGGCTTGTTCAGGCAGTGACACCATCAGAAGTATTTCGAACTGAACTTCGAAAACAAAAAACTAGAAAGACGTTTGTCTTGACTCTCGAGGCACCGGTGAGATTCGACCTCACGATCTGCTGTTTACTAGACAGGCGCTTTAACCAACTAAGCCACGGCGCTTGTGCAGCGTCTTGTTCAGGCAGGGACAGCATCAGAAGTATTTCGAACTAAACTTCGAAAACAAAAAAAAACTGGAGAGAGGTTTGTCTTGACTCTCGAGGCACCGGTGAGATTCGAACTCACAATCTCCTGTTTACTAGACAGGCGCTTTAACCAACTAAGCCACGGCGCTTGTGCAGCGTCTTGTTCAGGCAGTGACACCATCAGAAGTATTTCGAACTAAACTTCGAAAACAAAAAACTAGAGAGAGGTTTGTCTTGACTCTCGAGGCGCCGGTGAGATTCGAACTCACGATCTCCTGTTTACTAGACAGGCGCTTTAACCAACTAAGCCACGGCGCCTGCGCAGCGTCTTGTTCAGGCAGTGACACCATCAGAAGCATTTAGAACTAAACTTCGAAAACAAAAAACTGGACGGACGTTTGTCTTGACTCTCGTGGCACCGGTGAGATTCGAATTAATGATCTCCTGTTTACTAGACATGCGCTTTAACCAACTAAGCCACGGCGCCTGCGCAGCGTCTTGTTCAGGCAGTGACACCAACAGAAGTATTTCGAACTAAACTTCGAAAACAAAAAACTAGAGAACCGTTTGTCTTGACTCTCGAGGCACCGGTGAGATTCGAACTCACGATCTCCTGTTTACAAGACAGGCGCTTCAACTAACTAAGCCACGGCGCCTGCGCAGCGCCTTGTTCAGTCAGTGACACCATCAGAAGTACTTCGAACAAAACTTCGAAAACAAAAAACTAGAGAACCGTTTGTCTTGACTCTCGAGGCACCGGTGAGATTCGAACTCACGATTTCCTGTTTATTAGACAGGCGCTTTAACTAACTAAGCCACGGCGCCTGCGCAGCGCCTTGTTCAGTCAGTGACACTATCAGAAGTACTTCGAACGAAACTTCGAAAACAAAAAACTTCAGAGACGTTTGTCTTGACTCTCGAGGCACCGGTGAGATTCGAACTCACGATTTCCTGTTTATTAGACAGGCGCTTTAACTAACTAAGCCACGGCGCCTGCGCAGCGCCTTGTTCAGGCAGTGACACAATCAGAATTATTTCGAACTAAACTTCGACAACAAAAAACTGGAGAGACGTTTGTCTTGACTCTCGAGGCACCGGTGAGATTCGAACTCACGATCTGCTGTTTACTAGACAGGCTCTTTAACCAACTAAGCCACGGCGCTTCTGCAGAGTCTTGTTCAGGCAGTGACACCATCAGAAGTATTTCGAACTAAACTTCGAAAACAAAAAAACTAGAGAGAGGTTTGTCTTGACTCTCGAGGCACCGGTGAGATTCGAACTCACGATATCCTGTTTACTAGACAGGCGCTTTAACTAACTAAGCCACGGCGCCTGCGCAGCGTTTTGTTCAGGCAGTGACACCATCAGAAGTATTTCGAACTAAACTTCGAAAACAAAAGTACTGAAAGTTGGGCGAGTTCGTACTCGATCATGACTTCTTTGCGCAAACACGTACACGGACACAAGGAAAAGAGGCAAACAACACGAGCGCCCGTGTTGTTTGCCTATTTTCCTTGTGTCCGTGTACGTGTTTGCGCAAAGAAGTCATGAATGTTCGAAAACAAAAAACTAGAGAGACGTTAGTCTTGACTCCCGAGGCACCGGTGAGATTCAAACTCACGATCTCCTGTTTACTAGACAGGCGCTTTAACTAACTAATCCACGGCGCCTGCGCAGCGTCTTGTTCAGGCAGTGACACCATCAGAAGTATTTGGAACTAAACTTCGAAAACAAAAAACTAGAGAGAGGTTTGTCTTGACTCTCGAGGCGCCGGTGAGATTCGAACTCACGATCTCCTGTTTACTAGACAGGCGCTTTAACCAACTAAGCCACGGCGCCTGCGCAGCGTCTTGTTCAGGCAGTGACACCATCAGAAGCATTTAGAACTAAACTTCGAAAACAAAAAATTGGACAGACGTTTGTCTTGACTCTCGTGGCACCAGTGAGATTCGAATTAATGATCTCCTGTTTACTAGACATGCGCTTTAACCAACTAAGCCACCGCGCCTGCGCAGCGTCTTGTTCAGGCAGTGACAATATCAGAAGTATTTCGAACTAAACTTCGAAAACAAAAAACTACAGAACCGTTTGTCTTGACTCTCGAGGCACCGGTGAGATTCGAACTCACGATCTCCTGTTTACTAGACATGCGCTTTAACTAACTAAGCCACGGCGCCTGCGCAGCGCCTTGTTCAGTCAGTGACACCATCAGAAGTACTTCGAACAAAACTTCGAAAACAAAAAACTAGAGAACCGTTTGTCCTGACTCTCGAGGCACCGGTGAGATTCGAACTCACGATTTCCTGTTTATTAGACAGGCGCTTTAACTAACTAAGCCACGGCGCCTGCGCAGCGCCTTGTTCAGTCAGTGACACTATCAGAAGTACTTCGAACGAAACTTCGAAAACAAAAAACTTGAGAGACGTTTGTCTTGACTCTCCAGGCACAGGGGAGATTCAAACTATCGATCTTCCTTTCACTAGACACGCGCTTTAACTAACTAAGCCACAGCGCCTGCGCAGCGTCTTGTTCAGGCAGTGACACCATCAGAATTATTTCGAACTAAACTTCGAAAACAAAAAACTAGAGAGACGTTAGTCTTGACTTCCGAGGCACCGGTGAGATTAGAACTCATGATCTCCTGTTTACTAGACAGGCGCTTTAACCATCCAAGCCACAGCGCCTACGCAGCGTCTTGTTCAGGCAGTGACAACATCAGAATTATTTCGAACTAAAATTCGAAAACAAAAAACTGGAGAGACGTTTGTCTTGACTCTCGAGGCACCGGTAAGATTCGAACTCATGACCTCCTGTTTACTAGACAGGCGCTTTAACCAACTAAGCCACGGCGCCTGCGCAGCGTCTTGTTCAGGCAGTGACACCATCAGAAGTATTTCGAACTAATCTTAGAAAACAAAGAACTAGAGAGACGTTTGTCTTGACTCTCGCGGCACTGGTGAGATTTGAACTCACGATCTCCGGTTTACTAGAAAGGCGCTTTAACTAACTAAGCCACGGCGCCTGCGCCGCGGCTTGTTCAGGCAGTGACACCATCAGAAGTATTTCGAACTGAACTTCGAAAACAAAAAACTAGAAAGACGTTTGTCTTGACTCTCGAGGCACCGGTGAGATTCGACCTCAGGATCTGCTGTTTACTAGACAGGCGCTTTAACCAACTAAGCCACGGCGCTTGTGCAGCGTCTTGTTCAGGCAGGGACAGCATCAGAAGTATTTCGAACTAAACTTCGAAAACAAAAAAAACTGGAGAGAGGTTTGTCTTGACTCTCGAGGCACCGGTGAGATTCGAACTCACAATCTCCTGTTTACTAGACAGGCGCTTTAACCAACTAAGCCACGGCGCTTGTGCAGCGTCTTGTTCAGGCAGTGACACCATCAGAAGTATTTCGAACTAAACTTCGAAAACAAAAAACTAGAGAGAGGTTTGTCTTGACTCTCGAGGCGCCGGTGAGATTCGAACTCACGATCTCCTGTTTACTAGACAGGCGCTTTAACCAACTAAGCCACGGCGCCTGCACAGCGTCTTGTTCAGGCAGTGACACCATCAGAAGCATTTAGAACTAAACTTCGAAAACAAAAAACTGGACGGACGTTTGTCTTGACTCTCGTGGCACCGGTGAGATTCGAATTAATGATCTCCTGTTTACTAGACATGCGCTTTAACCAACTAAGCCACGGCGCCTGCGCAGCGTCTTGTTCAGGCAGTGACACCATCAGAAGTATTTCGAACTAAACTTCGAAAACAAAAAACTAGAGAACCGTTTGTCTTGACTCTCGAGGCACCGGTGAGATTCGAACTCACGATCTCCTGTTTACAAGACAGGCGCTTTAACTAACTAAGCCACGGCGCCTGCGCAGCGCCTTGTTCAGTCAGTGACACCATCAGAAGTACTTCGAACAAAACTTCGAAAACAAAAAACTAGAGAACCGTTTGTCTTGACTCTCGAGGCACCGGTGAGATTCGAACTCACGATTTCCTGTTTATTAGACAGGCGCTTTAACTAACTAAGCCACGGCGCCTGCGCAGCGCCTTGTTCAGTCAGTGAAACTATCAGAAGTACTTCGAACGAAACTTCGAAAACAAAAACTTCAGAGACGTTTGTCTTGACTCTCGAGGCACCGGTGAGATTCGAACTCACGATTTCCTGTTTATTAGACAGGCGCTTTAACTAACTAAGCCACGGCGCCTGCGCAGCGCCTTGTTCAGGCAGTGACACAATCAGAATTATTTCGAACTAAACTTCGACAAAAAAAACTGGAGAGACGTTTGTCTTGACTCTCGAGGCACCGGTGAGATTCGAACTCACGATCTGCTGTTTACTAGACAGGCTCTTTAACCAACTAAGCCACGGCGCTTCTGCAGAGTCTTGTTCAGGCAGTGACACCATCAGAAGTATTTCGAACTAAACTTCGAAAACAAAAAAACTAGAGAGAGGTTTGTCTTGACTCTCAAGGCACCGGTGAGATTCGAACTCACGATATCCTGTTTACTAGACAGGCGCTTTAACTAACTAAGCCACGGCGCCTGCGCAGCGTTTCGTTCAGGCAGTGACACCATCAGAAGTATTTCGAACTAAACTTCGAAAACAAAAGTACTGAAAGTTGGGCGAGTTCGTACTCGATCATGACTTCTTTGCGCAAACACGTACACGGACACAAGGAAAAGAGGCAAACAACACGAGCGCCCGTGTTGTTTGCCTATTTTCCTTGTGTCCGTGTACGTGTTTGCGCAAAGAAGTCATGAATGTTCGAAAACAAAAAACTAGAGAGACGTTAGTCTTGACTCCCGAGGCACCGGTGAGATTCAAACTCACGATCTCCTGTTTACTAGACAGGCGCTTTAACTAACTAATCCACGGCGCCTGCGCAGCGTCTTGTTCAGGCAGTGACACCATCAGAAGTATTTGGAACTAAACTTCGAAAACAAAAAACTAGAGAGAGGTTTGTCTTGACTCTCGAGGCGCCGGTGAGATTCGAACTCACGATCTCCTGTTTACTAGACAGGCGCTTTAACCAACTAAGCCACGGCGCCTGCGCAGCGTCTTGTTCAGGCAGTGACACCATCAGAAGCATTTAGAACTAAACTTCGAAAACAAAAAATTGGACAGACGTTTGTCTTGACTCTCGTGGCACCGGTGAGATTCGAATTAATGATCTCCTGTTTACTAGACATGCGCTTTAACCAACTAAGCCACCGCGCCTGCGCAGCGTCTTGTTCAGGCAGTGACAATATCAGAAGTATTTCGAACTAAACTTCGAAAACAAAAAACTAGAGAACCGTTTGTCTTGACTCTCGAGGCAGCGGTGAGATTCGAACTCACGATCTCCTGTTTACTAGACAGGCGCTTTAACTAACTAAGCCACGGCGCCTGCGCAGCGCCTTGTTCAGTCAGTGACACCATCAGAAGTACTTCGAACAAAACTTCGAAAACAAAAAACTAGAGAACCGTTTGTCCTGACTCTCGAGGCACCGGTGAGATTCCAACTCACGATCTCCTGTTTACTAGACAGGCGCTTTAACCAACTAAGCCACGGCGCCTGCGCAGCGTCTTCTTCAGGCAGTGACACCATCAGAAATATTTCGAACTAAACTTCGAAAACAAAAAACTTGAGAGACGTTTCTCTTGACTCTCGAGGCACAGGTGAGATTCGAACACACGATTTTCCTTTTACTAGACAGGCGCTTTAACTAACTAAGCCACAGCGCCTGCGCAGCGTCTTGTTCAGGCAGTGACACCATCAGAATTATTTCGAACTAAACTTCGAAAACAAAAAACTTGAGAGACGTTTCTCTTGACTCTCGAGGCACAGGTGAGATTCGAACACACGATTTTCCTTTTACTAGACAGGCGCTTTAACTAACTAAGCCACAGCGCCTGCGCAGCGTCTTGTTCAGGCAGTGACACCATCAGAATTATTTCGAACTAAACTTCGAAAACAAAAAACTAGAGAGACGTTTGTCTTGACTTCCGAGGCACCAGTGAGATTCGAACTCATGATCTCCTGTTTACTAGACAGGCGCTTTAACCAACTAAGCCACGGCGCCTACGCAGCGTCTTGTTCAGGCAGTGACACCATCAGAAGTATTTCGAACTAAACTTCGAAAACAAAAAAGTAGAGAGACGTTTGTCTTGACACTCGAGGCACCGGTGAGATTCCAACTCACGATCTCCTGTTTACTAGACAGGCGCTTTAACCAACTAAGCCACGGCGCCTGCGCAGCGTCTTCTTCAGGCAGTGACACCATCAGAAATATTTCGAACTAAACTTCGAAAACAAAAAACTTGAGAGACGTTTCTCTTGACTCTCGAGGCACAGGTGAGATTCGAACACACGATTTTCCTTTTACTAGACAGGCGCTTTAACTAACTAAGCCACAGCGCCTGCGCAGCGTCTTGTTCAGGCAGTGACACCATCAGAATTATTTCGAACTAAACTTCGAAAACAAAAAACTAGAGAGACGTTTGTCTTGACTCTCGAGGCACCAGTGAGATTCGATCTCATGATCTCCTGTTTACTAGACAGGCGCTTTAACCAACTAAGCCACGGCGCCTGCGCGGCGTCTTGTTCAGGCAGTGACACCATCAGAAGTATTTCGAACTAAACTACGAAAACAAAAACTAGAGAGACGTTTGTCTTGACTCTCGAGGCACCGGTGAGATTCGAACTCACGATTTCCAGTTTACTAGACAGGCGCTTTAACCAAATAGGCCACGGCGCCTGCGCAGCGTCTTGTTCAGGCAGTGACACCATTAGAAGTATTTCGAACAATCCTTCGAAAACAAAAAAACTAGAGAGCCGTTAGTCTTGATTCTCGAGGCACCGGTGAGATTCGAACTCACGACCTCCTGTTTGCTAGACAGGCGCTTTAACCAACTAAGCCACGGCGCCTGCGCAGCGTCTTGTTCAGGCAGTGACACCATCAGAAGCATTTAGAACTAAACTTCGAAAACAAAAAAACTAGACAGACGTTTGTCTTGACTCTCGCGGCACCGGTGAGATTCGAACTAATGACCTCCTGTTTACTAGACATGCGCTTTAACCAACTAAGCCACGGCGCCTGCGCAGCATTTTGTTCAGGTAATGACACCTTCAGAAGTATTTCGAACTAAACTTCGAAAACAAAAAACTAGAGGGACGTTTGTCTTGACTCTCGAGGCACAGGTGAGATACGAACTCACGATCTTCCTTTCACTAGACAGGCGCTTTAACCATCCAAGCCACAGCGCCTACGCAGCGTCTTGTTCAGGCAGTGACAACATCAGAATTATTTCGAACTAAAATTCGAAAACAAAAAACTAGAGAGACGTTTGTCTTGACTCTCGAGGCACCGGTAAGATTCGAACTCATGACCTCCTGTTTACTAGACAGGCGCTTTAACCAACTAAGCCACGGCGCCTGCGCAGCGTCTTGTTCAGGCAGTGACACCATCAGAAGTATTTCGAACTAATCTTAGAAAACAAAGAACTAGAGAGACGTTTGTCTTGACTCTCGAGGCACTGGTGAGATTTGAACTCACGATCTCCGGTTTACTAGAAAGGCGCTTTAACTAACTAAGCCACGGCGCCTGCGCCGCGGCTTGTTCAGGCAGTGACACCATCAGAAGTATTTCGAACTGAACTTCGAAAACAAAAAACTAGAAAGACGTTTGTCTTGACTCTCGAGGCACCGGTGAGATTCGACCTCACGATCTGCTGTTTACTAGACAGGCGCTTTAACCAACTAAGCCACGGCGCTTGTGCAGCGTCTTGTTCAGGCAGGGACAGCATCAGAAGTATTTCGAACTAAACTTCGAAAACAAAAAAAAAACTGGAGAGAGGTTTGTCTTGACTCTCGAGGCACCGGTGAGATTCGAACTCACAATCTCCTGTTTACTAGACAGGCGCTTTAACCAACTAAGCCACGGCGCTTGTGCAGCATCTTGTTCAGGCAGTGACACCATCAGAAGTATTTCGAACTAAACTTCGAAAACAAAAAACTAGAGAGAGGTTTGTCTTGACTCTCGAGGCGCCGGTGAGATTCGAACTCACGATCTCCTGTTTACTAGACAGGCGCTTTAACCAACTAAGCCACGGCGCCTGCGCAGCGTCTTGTTCAGGCAGTGACACCATCAGAAGCATTTAGAACTAAACTTCGAAAACAAAAAACTGGACGGACGTTTGTCTTGACTCTCGTGGCACCGGTGAGATTCGAATTAATGATCTCCTGTTTACTAGACATGCGCTTTAACCAACTAAGCCACGGCGCCTGCGCAGCGTCTTGTTCAGGCAGTGACACCATCAGAAGTATTTCGAACTAAACTTCGAAAACAAAAAACTAGAGAACCGTTTGTCTTGACTCTCGAGGCACCGGTGAGATTCGAACTCACGATCTCCTGTTTACAAGACAGGCGCTTCAACTAACTAAGCCACGGCGCCTGCGCAGCGCCTTGTTCAGTCAGTGACACCATCAGAAGTACTTCGAACAAAACTTCGAAAACAAAAAACTAGAGAACCGTTTGTCTTGACTCTCGAGGCACCGGTGAGATTCGAACTCACGATTTCCTGTTTATTAGACAGGCGCTTTAACTAACTAAGCCACGGCGCCTGCGCAGCGCCTTGTTCAGTCAGTGACACTATCAGAAGTACTTCGAACGAAACTTCGAAAACAAAAAACTTCAGAGACGTTTGTCTTGACTCTCGAGGCACCGGTGAGATTCGAACTCACGATTTCCTGTTTATTAGACAGGCGCTTTAACTAACTAAGCCACGGCGCCTGCGCAGCGCCTTGTTCAGGCAGTGACACAATCAGAATTATTTCGAACTAAACTTCGACAACAAAAAACTGGAGAGACGTTTGTCTTGACTCTCGAGGCACCGGTGAGATTCGAACTCACGATCTGCTGTTTACTAGACAGGCTCTTTAACCAACTAAGCCACGGCGCTTCTGCAGAGTCTTGTTCAGGCAGTGACACCATCAGAAGTATTTCGAACTAAACTTCGAAAACAAAAAAACTAGAGAGAGGTTTGTCTTGACTCTCGAGGCACCGGTGAGATTCGAACTCACGATATCCTGTTTACTAGACAGGCGCTTTAACTAACTAAGCCACGGCGCCTGCGCAGCGTTTTGTTCAGGCAGTGACACCATCAGAAGTATTTCGAACTAAACTTCGAAAACAAAAGTACTGAAAGTTGGGCGAGTTCGTACTCGATCATGACTTCTTTGCGCAAACACGTACACGGACACAAGGAAAAGAGGCAAACAACACGAGCGCCCGTGTTGTTTGCCTATTTTCCTTGTGTCCGTGTACGTGTTTGCGCAAAGAAGTCATGAATGTTCGAAAACAAAAAACTAGAGAGACGTTAGTCTTGACTCCCGAGGCACCGGTGAGATTCAAACTCACGATCTCCTGTTTACTAGACAGGCGCTTTAACTAACTAATCCACGGCGCCTGCGCAGCGTCTTGTTCAGGCAGTGACACCATCAGAAGTATTTGGAACTAAACTTCGAAAACAAAAAACTAGAGAGAGGTTTGTCTTGACTCTCGAGGCGCCGGTGAGATTCGAACTTACGATCTCCTGTTTACTAGACAGGCGCTTTAACCAACTAAGCCACGGCGCCTGCGCAGCGTCTTGTTCAGGCAGTGACACCATCAGAAGCATTTAGAACTAAACTTCGAAAACAAAAAATTGGACAGACGTTTGTCTTGACTCTCGTGGCACCAGTGAGATTCGAATTAATGATCTCCTGTTTACTAGACATGCGCTTTAACCAACTAAGCCACCGCGCCTGCGCAGCGTCTTGTTCAGGCAGTGACAATATCAGAAGTATTTCGAACTAAACTTCGAAAACAAAAAACTAGAGAACCGTTTGTCTTGACTCTCGAGGCACCGGTGAGATTCGAACTCACGATCTCCTGTTTACTAGACAGGCGCTTTAACTAACTAAGCCACGGCGCCTGCGCAGCGCCTTGTTCAGTCAGTGACACCATCAGAAGTACTTCGAACAAAACTTCGAAAACAAAAAACTAGAGAACCGTTTGTCCTGACTCTCGAGGCACCGGTGAGATTCGAACTCACGATTTCCTGTTTATTAGACAGGCGCTTTAACTAACTAAGCCACGGCGCCTGCGCAGCGCCTTGTTCAGTCAGTGACACTATCAGAAGTACTTCGAACGAAACTTCGAAAACAAAAAACTTGAGAGACGTTTGTCTTGACTCTCCAGGCACAGGGGAGATTCAAACTATCGATCTTCCTTTCACAAGACACGCGCTTTAACTAACTAAGCCACAGCGCCTGCGCAGCGTCTTGTTCAGGCAGTGACACCATCAGAATTATTTCGAATTAAACTTCGAAAACAAAAAACTAGAGAGACGTTAGTCTTGACTTCCGAGGCACCGGTGAGATTAGAACTCATGATCTCCTGTTTACTAGACAGGCGCTTTAACCAACTAAGCCACGGCGCCTACGCAGCGTCTTGTTCAGGCAGTGACACCATCAGAAGTATTTCGAACTAAACTTCGAAAACAAAAAAGTAGAGAGACGTTTGTCTTGACACTCGAGGCACCGGTGAGATTCCAACTCACGATCTCCTGTTTACTAGACAGGCGCTTTAACCAACTAAGCCACGGCGCCTGCGCAGCGTCTTTTTCAGGCAGTGACACCATCAGAAATATTTCGAACTAAACTTCGAAAACAAAAAACTTGAGAGACGTTTCTCTTGACTCTCGAGGCACAGGTGAGATTCGAACACACGATTTTCCTTTTACTAGACAGGCGCTTTAACTAACTAAGCCACAGCGCCTGCGCAGCGTCTTGTTCAGGCAGTGACACCATCAGAATTATTTCGAACTAAACTTCGAAAACAAAAAACTAGAGAGACGTTTGTCTTGACTCTCGAGGCACCAGTGAGATTCGAACTCATGATCTCCTGTTTACTAGACAGGCGCTTTAACCAAATAGGCCACGGCGCCTGCGCAGCGTCTTGTTCAGGCAGTGGCACCATTAGAAGTATTTGGAACAATACTTCGAAAACAAAAAAACTAGAGAGCCGTTAGTCTTGATTCTCGAGGCACCGGTGAGATTCGAACTCACGATCTCCTGTTTGCTAGACAGGCGCTTTAACCAACTAAGCCACGGCGCCTGCGCAGCGTCTTGTTCAGGCAGTGACACCATCAGAAGCATTTAGAACTAAACTTCGAAAACAAAAAACTAGACAGACGTTTGTCTTGACTCTCGCGGCACCGGTGAGATTCGAACTAATGATCTCCTGTTTACTAGACATGCGCTTTAACCAACTAAGCCACGGCGCCTGCGCAGCATTTTGTTCAGGTAATGACACCATCAGAAGTATTTCGAACTAAACTTCGAAAACAAAAAACTAGAGGGACGTTTGTCTTGACTCTCGAGGCACAGGTGAGATTCGAACTCACGATCTTCCTTTCACTAGACAGGCGCTTTAACCAGCCAAGCCACAGCGCCTACGCAGCGTCTTGTTCAGGCAGTGACAACATCAGAATTATTTCGAACTAAAATTCGAAAACAAAAAACTGGAGAGACGTTTGTCTTGACTCTCGAGGCACCGGTAAGATTCGAACTCATGACCTCCTGTTTACTAGACAGGCGCTTTAACCAACTAAGCCACGGCGCCTGCGCAGCGTCTTGTTCAGGCAGTGACACCATCAGAAGTATTTCGAACTAATCTTAGAAAACAAAGAACTAGAGAGACGTTTGTCTTGACTCTCGAGGCACTGGTGAGATTTGAACTCACGATCTCCGGTTTACTAGAAAGGCGCTTTAACTAACTAAGCCACGGCGCCTGCGCCGCGGCTTGTTCAGGCAGTGACACCATCAGAAGTATTTCGAACTGAACTTCGAAAACAAAAAACTAGAAAGACGTTTGTCTTGACTCTCGAGGCACCGGTGAGATTCGACCTCACGATCTGCTGTTTACTAGACAGGCGCTTTAACCAACTAAGCCACGGCGCTTGTGCAGCGTCTTGTTCAGGCAGGGACAGCATCAGAAGTATTTCGAACTAAACTTCGAAAACAAAAAAAAACTGGAGAGAGGTTTGTCTTGACTCTCGAGGCACCGGTGAAATTCGAACTCACAATCTCCTGTTGACTACACAGGCGCTTTAACCAACTAAGCCACGGCGCTTGTGCAGCGTCTTGTTCAGGCAGTGACACCATCAGAAGTATTTCGAACTAAACTTCGAAAACAAAAAACTAGAGAGAGGTTTGTCTTGACTCTCGAGGCGCCGGTGAGATTCGAACTCACGATCTCCTGTTTACTAGACAGGCGCTTTAACCAACTAAGCCACGGCGCCTGCGCAGCGTCTTGTTCAGGCAGTGACACCATCAGAAGCATTTAGAACTAAACTTCGAAAACAAAAAACTGGACGGACGTTTGTCTTGACTCTCGTGGCACCGGTGAGATTCGAATTAATGATCTCCTGTTTACTAGACATGCGCTTTAACCAACTAAGCCACGGCGCCTGCGCAGCGTCTTGTTCAGGCAGTGACACCATCAGAAGTATTTCGAACTAAACTTCGAAAACAAAAAACTAGAGAACCGTTTGTCTTGACTCTCGAGGCACCGGTGAGATTCGAACTCACGACCTCCTGTTTACAAGACAGGCGCTTTAACTAACTAAGCCACGGCGCCTGCGCAGCGCCTTGTTCAGTCAGTGACACCATCAGAAGTACTTCGAACAAAACTTCGAAAACAAAAAACTAGAGAACCGTTTGTCTTGACTCTCGAGGCACCGGTGAGATTCGAACTCACGATTTCCTGTTTATTAGACAGGCGCTTTAACTAACTAAGCCACGGCGCCTGCGCAGCGCCTTGTTCAGTCAGTGACACCATCAGAAGTACTTCGAACGAAACTTCGAAAACAAAAAACTTCAGAGACGTTTGTCTTGACTCTCGAGGCACCGGTGAGATTCAAACTCACGATCTCCTGTTTACTAGACAGGCGCTTTAACTAACTAATCCACGGCGCCTGCACAGCGTCTTGTTCAGGCAGTGACACCATCAGAAGTATTTGGAACTAAACTTCGAAAACAAAAAACTAGAGAGAGGTTTGTCTTGACTCTCGAGGCGCCGGTGAGATTCGAACAATCGATCTTCCTTTCACTAGACAGGCGCTTTAACCAACTAAGCCACGGCGCCTGCGCAGCGCCTTGTTCAGGCAGTGACACCATCAGAAGCATTTAGAACTAAACTTCGAAAACAAAAAATTGGACAGACGTTAGTCTTGACTCTCGTGGCACCGGTGAGATTCGAATTAATGATCTCCTGTTTACTAGACATGCGCTTTAACCAACTAAGCCACCGCGCCTGCGCAGCGTCTTGTTCAGTCAGTGACACTATCAGAAGTACTTCGAACGAAACTTCGAAAACAAAAAACTTCAGAGACGTTTGTCTTGACTCTCGAGGCACAGGTGAGATTCAAACTATCGATCTTCCTTTCACTAGACAGGCGCGTTAACTAACTAAGCCACAGCGCCTACGCAGCGTCTTGTTCAGGCAGTGACACAATCAGAATTATTTCGAACTAAACTTCGACAACAAAAAACTGGAGAGACGTTTGTCTTGACTCTCGAGGCACCGGTGAGATTCGAACTCACGATCTCCGGTTTACTAGACAGGCTCTTTAACCAACTAAGCCACGGCGCTTCTGCAGAGTCTTGTTCAGGCAGTGACACCATCAGAAGTATTTGGAACTAAACTTCGAAAACAAAAAACTAGAGAGAGGTTTGTCTTGACTCTCGAGGCGCCGGTGAGATTCGAACAATCGATCTTCCTTTCACTAGACAGGCGCTTTAACCAACTAAGCCACGGCGCCTGCGCAGCGCCTTGTTCAGGCAGTGACACCATCAGAAGCATTTAGAACTAAACTTCGAAAACAAAAAATTGGACAGACGTTAGTCTTGACTCTCGTGGCACCGGTGAGATTCGAATTAATGATCTCCTGTTTACTAGACATGCGCTTTAACCAACTAAGCCACCGCGCCTGCGCAGCGTCTTGTTCAGTCAGTGACACTATCAGAAGTACTTCGAACGAAACTTCGAAAACAAAAAACTTCAGAGACGTTTGTCTTGACTCTCGAGGCACAGGTGAGATTCAAACTATCGATCTTCCTTTCACTAGACAGGCGCTTTAACTAACTAAGCCACGGCGCCTGCGCAGCGTTTTGTTCAGGCAGTGACACCATCAGAAGTATTTCGAACTAAACTTCGAAAACAAAAGTACTGAAAGTTTGGCGAGTTCGTACTCAATCATGACTTCTTTGCGCAAACACGTACACAGACACAAGGAAAAGAGGCAAACAACACGAGCGCCCGTGTTGTCTGCCTCTTTTCCTTGTGTCCGTGTACGTGTTTGCGCAAAGAAGTCATGAATGTTCGAAAACAAAAAACTAGAGAGACGTTAGTCTTGACTCCAGAGGCACCGGTGAGATTCAAACTCACGATCTCCTGTTTACTAGACAGGCGCTTTAACTAACTAATCCACGGCGCCTGCGCAGCGTCTTGTTCAGGCAGTGACACCATCAGAAGTATTTGGAACTAAACTTCGAAAACAAAAAACTAGAGATACGTTTGTCTTGACTCTCGAGGCACCGGTGAGATTCGAACTCATGACCTCCTGTTTACTAGACAGGCGCTTTAACCAACTAAGCCACGGCGCCTGCGCAGCGTCTTGTTCAGGAAGTGACGCGATCAGAAGTATTTCGAACTAAACTTCGAAAACAAAAAACTAGAGAGATGTTTGTCTTGACTCTCGAGGCACCTGTGAGATTCAAACTCATGATCTCCTGTTTACTAGACAGGCGCTTTAACCAACTAAGCCACGGCGCCTGCGCAGCGTCTTGTTCAGGCAGTGAAACCATCAGAAGTACTTCGAAATAAACTTCGAAAACAAAAAACTAGAGAGAAGTTTGTCTTGACTCTCGAGGCACCGGTGAGATTCGAACTCACGATCTCCGGTTTACTAGACAGGAACTTTAACCAAATAAGCCACGGCGTCTGCGCAGCGTCTTGTTCAGGCAGTCACACCATTGGAAGTATTTCGAACAATACTTCGAAAACAAAAAAAAATCAGAAGAGACGTTAGTCTTGACTCTCGAGGCACCGGTGAGATTCGAACTCACGATCTCCTCTTTGCTAGACAGGCGCTTTAACCAACTAAGCCAAGGCGCCTGCGCAGCGTCTTGTTCAGGCAGTGACACCATCAGAAGTATTTCGAACTAATCTTCGAAAACAAAGAACTAGAGAGACGTTTGTCTTGACTCTCGAGGCACCGGTGAGATTCGAACTCACGATCTCCGGTTTACTAGACAGGCGCTTTAACTAACTAAGCCACGGCGCCTGCGCAGCGTCTTGTTCAGGCAGTGACACCATCAGAAATATTTCGAACTAAACTTCGAAAACAAAAAACTTGAGAGACGTTTGTCTTGACTCTCGAGGCACAGGTGAGATTCGAACTCACGCTTTTCTTTTTACTAGACAGGCGCTTTAACTAACTAAGCCAGAGCGCCTGCGCAGCGTCTTGTTCAGGCAGTGACACCATCAGAATTATTTCGAACTAAACTTCGAAAACAAAAAACTAGAGAGACATTTGTCTTGACTCTCGAGGCACCGGTGAGATTCGAACTCACGATCTCCAGTTTACTAGAGAGGCGCTTTAACCAAATGAGCCACGGCGCCTGCGCAGCGTCTTGTTCAGGCAGTGACACCATTAGAAGTATTTTGAACAATCCTTCGAAAACAAAAAAAAACTAGAGAGCCGTTAGTCTTGATTCTCGAGGCACCGGTGAGATTCGAACTCACGATCTCCTGTTTGCTAGACAGGCGCTTTAACCAACTAAGCCACGGCGCCTGTGCAGCGTCTTGTTCAGGCAGTGACACCATCAGAAGCATTTAGAACTAAACTTCAAAAACAAAAAACTAGACAGATGTTTCTCTTGACTCTCGAGGCACCGGTGAGATTCGAACCAATGATCTCCTGTTTACTAGACATGCGCTTTAACCAACTAAGCCA
Source organism: Rhipicephalus microplus (assembly GCF_043290135.1). Taxonomy (NCBI): domain Eukaryota; kingdom Metazoa; phylum Arthropoda; class Arachnida; order Ixodida; family Ixodidae; genus Rhipicephalus; species Rhipicephalus microplus. Next base: position 1,497,982 of record NW_027464635.1, read on the forward strand.
CGGCGCCTGCGCAGCATCTTGTTCAGGCAGTGACACCATCAGAAGTATTTAGAACAAAACTTCAAAAACACAAAACTAGAGAGACGTTAGTCTTGACTCCCGAGGCACCGGTGAGATTCGAACTCACGATCTGCTGTTTACTAGACAGGCGCTTTAACCAACTAAGCCACGGCGCTTGTGCAGCGTCTTTTTCAGGCAGGGACAGCATCAGAAGTATTTCGAACTAAACTTGGAAAACAAAAAAAAACTGGAGAGAGGTTTGTCTTGACTCTCGAGGCACCGGTGAGATTCGAACTCACGATCTCCTGTTTACTAGACAGGCGCTTTAACCAACTAAGCCACGGCGCTTGTACAGCGTCTTGTTCAGGCAGTGACACCATCAGAAGTACTTCGAAATAAACTTCGAAAACAAAAAACTACAGAGAAGTTTGTCTTGACTCTCGAGGCACCGGTGAGATTCGAACTCACGATCTCTGGTTTACTAGACAGGAAATTTAACCAAATAAGCCACGGCGTCTGCGCAGCGTCTTGTTCAGGCAGTGACACCATTCGAAGTATTTCGAACAATACTTCGAAAACAAAAAAACTAGAGAGAGGTTTGTCTTGACTCTCGAGGCACCGGTGAGATTCGAACTCACGATATCCTGTTTACTAGACAGGCGCTTTAACTAACTAAGCCACGGCGTCTGCGCAGCGTCTTGTTCAGGCAGTGACACCATCAGAAATATTTCGAACTAAACTTCGAAAACAAAAAACTTGAGAGACGTTTGTCTTGACTCTCGAGGCACAGGTGAGATTAGAACTCACGCTTTTCCTTCTACTAGACAGGCGCTTTAACTAACTAAGCCAGAGCGCCTGCGCAGCGTCTTGTTCAGGCAGTGACACCATCAGAATTATTTCGAACTAAACTTCGAAAACAAAAAACTAGAGAGACGTTTGTCTTGACTCTCGAGGCACCAGTGAGATTCGAACTCATGATCTCCTGTTTACTAGACAGGCACTTTAACTAACTAAGCCAGAGCGCCTGCGCAGCGTCTTGTTCAGGCAGTGACACCATCAGAATTATTTCGAACTAAACTTCGAAAACAAAAAACTAGAGAGACGTTTGTCTTGACTCTCGAGGCACCGGTGAGATTCGAACTCACGATCTCCAGTTTACTAGACAGGTGCTTTAACCAAATAAGCCACGGCGCCTGCGCAGCGTCTTGTTCAGGCAGTGACACCATTAGAAGTATTTTGAACAATACTTCGAAAACAAAAAAACTAGAGAGCCGTTAGTCTTGATTCTCGAGGCACCGGTGAGATTCGAACTCACGATCTCCTGTTTGCTAGACAGGCGCTTTAACCAACTAAGCCACGGCGCCTGTGCAGCGTCTTGTTCAGGCAGTGACACCATCAGAAGTATTTCGAACTAAACTTCGAAAACAAAAAAACTAGAGAGAGGTTTGTCTTGACTCTCGAGGCACCGGTGAGATTCGAACTCACGATATCCTGTTTACTAGACAGGCGCTTTAACTAACTAAGCCACGGCGCCTGCGCAGCGTTTTGTTCAGGCAGTGACACCATCAGAAGTATTTCGAACTAAACTTCGAAAACAAAAGTACTGAAAGTTGGGCGAGTACGTACTCGATCACGACTTCTTTGCGCAAACACGTACACGGACACAAGGAAAAGAGGCAAACAACACGAGCGCCCGTGTTGTTTGCCTATTTTCCTTGTGTCCGTGTACGTGTTTGCGCAAAGAAGTCATGAATGTTCGAAAACAAAAAACTAGAGAGACGTTAGTCTTGACTCCCGAGGCACCTGTGAGATTCAAACTCACGATCTCCTGTTTACTAGACAGGCGCTTTAACTAACTAATCCACGGCGCCTGCGCAGCGTCTTGTTCAGGCAGTGACACCATCAGAAGTATTTGGAACTAAACTTCGAAAACAAAAAACTAGAGAGAGGTTTGTCTTGACTCTCGAGGCGCCGGTGAGATTCGAACTCACGATCTCCTGTTTACTAGACAGGCGCTTTAACCAACTAAGCCACGGCGCCTGCGCAGCGTCTTGTTCAGGCAGTGACACCATCAGAAGCATTTAGAACTAAACTTCGAAAACAAAAAATTGGACAGACGTTTGTCTTGACTCTCGTGGCACCGGTGAGATTCGAATTAATGATCTCCTGTTTACTAGACATGCGCTTTAACCAACTAAGCCACCACGCCTGCGCAGCGTCTTGTTCAGGCAGTGACAATATCAGAAGTATTTCGAACTAAACTTCGAAAACAAAAAACTAGAGAACCGTTTGTCTTGACTCTCGAGGCACCGGTGAGATTCGAACTCACGATCTCCTGTTTACTAGACAGGCGCTTTAACTAACTAAGCCACGGCGCCTGCGCAGCGCCTTGTTCAGTCAGTGACACCATCAGAAGTACTTCGAACAAAACTTCGAAAAGAAAAAACTAGAGAACCGTTTGTCCTGACTCTCGAGGCACCGGTGAGATTCGAACTCACGATTTCCTGTTTATTAGACAGGCGCTTTAACTAACTAAGCCACGGCGCCTGCGCAGCGCCTTGTTCAGTCAGTGACACTATCAGAAGTACTTCGAACGAAACTTCGAAAACAAAAAACTTCAGAGACGTTTGTCTTGACTCTCCAGGCACAGGGGAGATTCAAACTATCGATCTTCCTTTCACTAGACACGCGCTTTAACTAACTAAGCCACAGCGCCTGTGCAGCGTCTTGTTCAGGCAGTGACACCATCAGAATTATTTCGAACTAAACTTCGAAAACAAAAAACTAGAGAGACGTTAGTCTTGACTTCCGAGGCACCGGTGAGATTAGAACTCATGATCTCCTGTTTACTAGACAGGCGCTTTAACCAACTAAGCCACGGCGCCTACGCAGCGTCTTGTTCAGGCAGTGACACCATCAGAAGTATTTCGAACTAAACTTCGAAAACAAAAAAGTAGAGAGACGTTTGTCTTGACACTCGAGGCACCGGTGACATTCCAACTCACGATCTCCTGTTTACTAGACAGGCGCTTTAACCAACTAAGCCACGGCGCCTGCGCAGCGTCTTCTTCAGGCAGTGACACCATCAGAAATATTTCGAACTAAACTTCGAAAACAAAAAACTTGAGAGACGTTTCTCTTGACTCTCGAGGCACAGGTGAGATTCGAACACACGATTTTCCTTTTACTAGACAGGCGCTTTAACTAACTAAGCCACAGCGCCTGCGCAGCGTCTTGTTCAGGCAGTGACACCATCAGAATTATTTCGAACTATACTTCGAAAACAAAAAACTAGAGAGACGTTTGTCTTGACTCTCGAGGCACCAGTGAGATTCGAACTCATGATCTCCTGTTTACTAGACAGGCGCTTTAACCAACTAAGCCACGGCGCCTGCGCGGCGTCTTGTTCAGGCAGTGACACCATCAGAAGTATTTCGAACTAAACTACGAAAACAAAAACTAGAGAGACGTTTGTCTTGACTCTCGAGGCACCGGTGAGATTCGAACTCACGATTTCCAGTTTACTAGACAGGCGCTTTAACCAAATAGGCCACGGCGCCTGCGCAGCGTCTTGTTCAGGCAGTGACACCATTAGAAGTATTTCGAACAATACTTCGAAAACAAAAAAACTAGAGAGCCGTTAGTCTTGATTCTCGAGGCACCGGTGAGATTCGAACTCACGATCTCCTGTTTGCTAGACAGGCGCTTTAACCAACTAAGCCACGGCGCCTGCGCAGCGTCTTGTTCAGGCAGTGACACCATCAGAAGCATTTAGAACTAAACTTCGAAAACAAAAAACTAGACAGACGTTTGTCTTGACTCTCGCGGCACCGGTGAGATTCGAACTAATGATCTCCTGTTTACTAGACATGTGCTTTAACCAACTAAGCCACGGCGCCTGCGCAGCATTTTGTTCAGGTAATGACACCATCAGAAGTATTTCGAACTAAACTTCGAAAACAAAAAAACTAGAGGGACGTTTGTCTTGACTCTCGAGGCACAGGTGAGATTCGAACTCACGATCTTCCTTTCACTAGACAGGCGCTTTAACCATCCAAGCCACAGCGCCTACGCAGCGTCTTGTTCAGGCAGTGACAACATCAGAATTATTTCGAACTAAAATTCGAAAACAAAAAACTGGAGAGACGTTTGTCTTGACTCTCGAGGCACCGGTAAGATTCGAACTCATGACCTCCTGTTTACTAGACAGGCGCTTTAACCAACTAAGCCATGGCGCCTGCGCAGCGTCTTGTTCAGGCAGTGACACCATCAGAAGTATTTCGAACTAATCTTAGAAAACAAAGAACTAGAGAGACGTTTGTCTTGACTCTCGAGGCACTGGTGAGATTTGAACTCACGATCTCCAGTTTACTAGAAAGGCGCTTTAACTAACTAAGCCACGGCGCCTGCGCCGCGGCTTGTTCAGGCAGTGACACCATCAGAAGTATTTCGAACTGAACTTCGAAAACAAAAAACTAGAAAGACGTTTGTCTTGACTCTCGAGGCACCGGTGAGATTCGACCTCACGATCTGCTGTTTACTAGACAGGCGCTTTAACCAACTAAGCCACGGCGCTTGTGCAGCGTCTTGTTCAGGCAGGGACAGCATCAGAAGTATTTCGAACTAAACTTCGAAAACAAAAAAAAACTGGAGAGAGGTTTGTCTTGACTCTCGAGGCACCGGTGAGATTCGAACTCACAATCTCCTGTTTACTAGACAGGCGCTTTAACCAACTAAGCCACGGCGCTTGTGCAGCGTCTTGTTCAGGCAGTGACACGATCAGAAGTATTTCGAACTAAACTTCGAAAACAAAAAACTAGAGAGAGGTTTGTCTTGACTCTCGAGGCGCCGGTGAGATTCGAACTCACGATCTCCTGTTTACTAGACAGGCGCTTTAACCAACTAAGCCACGGCGCCTGCGCAGCGTCTTGTTCAGGCAGTGACACCATCAGAAGCATTTAGAACTAAACTTCGAAAACAAAAAACTGGACGGACGTTTGTCTTGACTCTCGTGGCACCGGTGAGATTCGAATTAATGATCTCCTGTTTACTAGACATGCGCTTTAACCAACTAAGCCACGGCGCCTGCGCAGCGTCTTGTTCAGGCAGTGACACCATCAGAAGTATTTCGAACTAAACTTCGAAAACAAAAAACTAGAGAACCGTTTGTCTTGACTCTCGAGGCACCGGTGAGATTCGAACTCACGATCTCCTGTTTACAAGACAGGCGCTTTAACTAACTAAGCCACGGCGCCTGCGCAGCGCCTTGTTCAGTCAGTGACACCATCAGAAGTACTTCGAACAAAACTTCGAAAACAAAAAACTAGAGAACCGTTTGTCTTGACTCTCGAGGCACCGGTGAGATTCGAACTCACGATTTCCTGTTTATTAGACAGGCGCTTTAACTAACTAAGCCACGGCGCCTGCGCAGCGCCTTGTTCAGTCAGTGACACTATCAGAAGTACTTCGAACGAAACTTCGAAAACAAAAAACTTCAGAGACGTTTGTCTTGACTCTCGAGGCACCGGTGAGATTCAAACTCACGATCTCCTGTTTACTAGACAGGCGCTTTAACTAACTAATCCACGGCGCCTGCGCAGCGTCTTGTTCAGGCAGTGACACCATCAGAAGAATTTGGAACTAAACTTCGAAAACAAAAAACTAGAGAGAGGTTTGTCTTGACTCTCGAGGCGCCGGTGAGATTCGAACAATCGATCTTCCTTTCACTAGACAGGCGCTTTAACCAACTAAGCCACGGCGCCTGCGCAGCGTCTTGTTCAGGCAGTGACACCATCAGAAGCATTTAGAACTAAACTTCGAAAACAAAAAATTGGACAGACGTTTGTCTTGACTCTCGTGGCACCGGTGAGATTCGAATTAATGATCTCCTGTTTACTAGACATGCGCTTTAACCAACTAAGCCACCGCGCCTGCGCAGCGTCTTGTTCAGTCAGTGACACTATCAGAAGTACTTCGAACGAAACTTCGAAAACAAAAAACTTCAGAGTCGTTTGTCTTGACTCTCGAGGCACAGGTGAGATTCAAACTATCGATCTTCCTTTCACTAGACAGGCGATTTAACTAACTAAGCCACAGCGCCTACGCAGCGTCTTGTTCAGGCAGTGACACAATCAGAATTATTTCGAACTAAACTTCGACAACAAAAAACTGGAGAGACGTTTGTCTTGACTCTCGAGGCACCGGTGAGATTCGAACTCACGATCTCCGGTTTACTAGACAGGTGCTTTAACTAACTAAGCCACGGCGCCTGCGCAGCGTCTTGTTCAGACAGTGACACCATCAGAAGTATTTCGAACTGAACTTCGAAAACAAAAAACGAGAGAGACGTTTGTCTTGACTCTCGAGGCACCGGTGAGATTCGAACTCAAGATCTGCTGTTTACTAGACAGGCTCTTTAACCAACTAAGCCACGGCGCTTCTGCAGAGTCTTGTTCAGGCAGTGACACCATCAGAAGTATTTCGAACTAAACTTCGAAAACAAAAAAACTAGAGAGAGTTTTGTCTTGACTCTCGAGGCACCGGTGAGATTCGAACTCACGATCTCCTGTTTACTAGACAGGCGCTTTAACTAACTAAGCCACGGCGCCTGCGCAGCGTTTTGTTCAGGCAGTGACACCATCAGAAGTATTTCGAACTAAACTTCGAAAACAAAAGTACTGAAAGTTGGGCGAGTTCGTACTCGATCATGACTTCTTTGCGCAAACACGTACACAGACACAAGGAAAAGAGGCAAACAACACGAGCGCCCGTGTTGTCTGCCTCTTTTCCTTGTGTCCGTGTACGTGTTTGCGCAAAGAAGTCATGAATGTTCGAAAACAAAAAACTAGAGAGACCTTAGTCTTGACTCCCGAGGCACCGGTGAGATTCAAACTCACGATCTCCTGTTTACTAGACAGGCGCTTTAACTAACTAATCCACGGCGCCTGCGCAGCGTCTTGTTCAGGCAGTGACACCATCAGAAGTATTTGGAACTAAACTTCGAAAACAAAAAACTAGAGATACGTTTGTCTTGACTCTCGAGGCACCGGTGAGATTCGAACTCATGACCTCCTGTTTACTAGACAGGCGCTTTAACCAACTAAGCCACGGCGCCTGCGCAGCGTCTTGTTCAGGAAGTGACGCGATCAGAAGTATTTCGAACTAAACTTCGAAAACAAAAAACTAGAGAGATGTTTGTCTTGACTCTCGAGGCACCTGTGAGATTCAAACTCATGATCTCCTGTTTACTAGACAGGCGCTTTAACCAACTAAGCCACGGCGCCTGCGCAGCGTCTTGTTCAGGCAGTGACACCATCAGAAGTACTTCGAAATAAACTTCGAAAACAAAAAACTAGAGAGAAGTTTGTCTTGACTCTCGAGGCACCGGTGAGATTCGAACTCACGATCTCCGGTTTACTAGACAGGAAATTTAACCAAATAAGCCACGGCGTCTGCGCAGCGTCTTGTTCAGGCAGTCACACCATTGGAAGTATTTCGAACAATACTTCGAAAACAAAAAAAAAATCAGAAGAGACGTTAGTCTTGACTCTCGAGGCACCGGTGAGATTTGAACTCACAATCTCCTTTGCTAGAAGCGCTTTAACCAACTAAGCCAAAGCGCCTGCGCAGCGTCTTGTTCAGGCAGTGACACCATCAGAAGTATTTCGAACTAATCTTCGAAAACAAAGAACTAGAGAGACGTTTGTCTTGACTCTCGAGGCACCGGTGAGATTCGAACTCACGATCTCCGGTTTACTAGACAGGCGCTTTAACTAACTAAGCCACGGCGCCTGCGCAGCGTCTTGTTCAGGCAGTGACACCATCAGAAATATTTCGAACTAAACTTCGAAAACAAAAAAGTTGAGAGACGTTTGTCTTGACTCTCGAGGCACAGGTGAGATTCGAACTCACGCTTTTCCTTTTACTAGACAGGCGCTTTAACTAACTAAGCCAGAGCGCCTGCGCAGCGTCTTGTTCAGGCAGTGACACCATCAGAATTATTTCGAACTAAACTTCGAAAACAAAAAACTAGAGAGACGTTTGTCTTGACTCTCGAGGCACCAGTGAGATTCGAACTCATGATCTCCTGTTTACTAGACAGGCGCTTTAACCAACTAAGCCACGGCGCCTGCGCAGCGTCTTGTTCAGGCAGTGACACCATCAGAAGTACTTCGAAATAAACTTCGAAAACAAAAAACTTGTTCAGGCAGTGACACCATTAGAAGTATTTTGAACAATACTTCGAAAACAAAAAAAACTAGAGAGCCGTTTGTCTTGATTCTCGAGGCACCGGTGAGATTCGAACTCACGATCTCCTGTTTGCTAGACAGGCGCTTTAACCAACTAAGCCACGGCGCCTGTGCAGCGTCTTGTTCAGGCAGTGACACCATCAGAAGTATTTCGAACTAAACTTCGAAAACAAAAAAAACTAGAGAGAGGTTTGTCTTGACTCTCGAGGCACCGGTGAGATTCGAACTCACGATATCCTGTTTACTAGACAGGCGCTTTAACTAACTAAGCCACGGCGCCTGCGCAGCGTTTTGTTCAGGCAGTGACACCATCAGAAGTATTTCGAACTAAACTTCGAAAACAAAAGTACTGAAAGTTGGGCGAGTTCGTACTCGATCACGACTTCTTTGCGCAAACACGTACACGGACACAAGGAAAAGAGGCAAACAACACGAGCGCCCGTGTTGTTTGCCTATTTTCCTTGTGTCCGTGTACGTGTTTGCGCAAAGAAGTCATGAATGTTCGAAAACAAAAAACTAGAGAGACGTTAGTCTTGACTCCCGAGGCACCGGTGAGATTCAAACTCACGATCTCCTGTTTACTAGACAGGCGCTTTAACTAACTAATCCACGGCGCCTGCGCAGCGTCTTGTTCAGGCAGTGACACCATCAGAAGTATTTGGAACTAAACTTCGAAAACAAAAAACTAGAGAGAGGTTTGTCTTGACTCTCGAGGCGCCGGTGAGATTCGAACTCACGATCTCCTGTTTACTAGACAGGCGCTTTAACCAACTAAGCCACGGCGCCTGCGCAGCGTCTTGTTCAGGCAGTGACACCATCAGAAGCATTTAGAACTAAACTTCGAAAACAAAAAATTGGACAGACGTTTGTCTTGACTCTCGTGGCACCGGTGAGATTCGAATTAATGATCTCCTGTTTACTAGACATGCGCTTTAACCAACTAAGCCACCACGCCTGCGCAGCGTCTTGTTCAGGCAGTGACAATATCAGAAGTATTTCGAACTAAACTTCGAAAACAAAAAACTAGAGAACCGTTTGTCTTGACTCTCGAGGCACCGGTGAGATTCGAACTCACGATCTCCTGTTTACTAGACAGGCGCTTTAACTAACTAAGCCACGGCGCCTGCGCAGCGCCTTGTTCAGTCAGTGACACCATCAGAAGTACTTCGAACAAAACTTCGAAAACAAAAAACTAGAGAACCGTTTGTCCTGACTCTCGAGGCACCGGTGAGATTCGAACTCACGATTTCCTGTTTATTAGACAGGCGCTTTAACTAACTAAGCCACGGCGCCTGCGCAGCGCCTTGTTCAGTCAGTGACACTATCAGAAGTACTTCGAACGAAACTTCGAAAACAAAAAACTTCAGAGACGTTTGTCTTGACTCTCCAGGCACAGGGGAGATTCAAACTATCGATCTTCCTTTCACTAGACACGCGCTTTAACTAACTAAGCCACAGCGCCTGTGCAGCGTCTTGTTCAGGCAGTGACACCATCAGAATTATTTCGAACTAAACTTCGAAAACAAAAAACTAGAGAGACGTTAGTCTTGACTTCCGAGGCACCGGTGAGATTAGAACTCATGATCTCCTGTTTACTAGACAGGCGCTTTAACCAACTAAGCCACGGCGCCTACGCAGCGTCTTGTTCAGGCAGTGACACCATCAGAAGTATTTCGAACTAAACTTCGAAAACAAAAAAGTAGAGAGACGTTTGTCTTGACACTCGAGGCACCGGTGACATTCCAACTCACGATCTCCTGTTTACTAGACAGGCGCTTTAACCAACTAAGCCACGGCGCCTGCGCAGCGTCTTCTTCAGGCAGTGACACCATCAGAAATATTTCGAACTAAACTTCGAAAACAAAAAACTTGAGAGACGTTTCTCTTGACTCTCGAGGCACAGGTGAGATTCGAACACACGATTTTCCTTTTACTAGACAGGCGCTTTAACTAACTAAGCCACAGCGCCTGCGCAGCGTCTTGTTCAGGCAGTGACACCATCAGAATTATTTCGAACTATACTTCGAAAACAAAAAACTAGAGAGACGTTTGTCTTGACTCTCGAGGCACCAGTGAGATTCGAACTCATGATCTCCTGTTTACTAGACAGGCGCTTTAACCAACTAAGCCACGGCGCCTGCGCGGAGTCTTGTTCAGGCAGTGACACCATCAGAAGTATTTCGAACTAAACTACGAAAACAAAAACTAGAGAGACGTTTGTCTTGACTCTCGAGGCACCGGTGAGATTCGAACTCACGATTTCCAGTTTACTAGACAGGCGCTTTAACCAAATAGGCCACGGCGCCTGCGCAGCGTCTTGTTCAGGCAGTGACACCATTAGAAGTATTTCGAACAATACTTCGAAAACAAAAAAACTAGAGAGCCGTTAGTCTTGATTCTCGAGGCACCGGTGAGATTCGAACTCACGATCTCCTGTTTGCTAGACAGGCGCTTTAACCAACTAAGCCACGGCGCCTGCGCAGCGTCTTGTTCAGGCAGTGACACCATCAGAAGCATTTAGAACTAAACTTCGAAAACAAAAAACTAGACAGACGTTTGTCTTGACTCTCGCGGCACCGGTGAGATTCGAACTAATGATCTCCTGTTTACTAGACATGCGCTTTAACCAACTAAGCCACGGCGCCTGCGCAGCATTTTGTTCAGGTAATGACACCATCAGAAGTATTTCGAACTAAACTTCGAAAACAAAAAACTAGAGGGACGTTTGTCTTGACTCTCGAGGCACAGGTGAGATTCGAACTCACGATCTTCCTTTCACTAGACAGGCGCTTTAACCATCCAAGCCACAGCGCCTACGCAGCGTCTTGTTCAGGCAGTGACAACATCAGAATTATTTCGAACTAAAATTCGAAAACAAAAAACTGGAGAGACGTTTGTCTTGACTCTCGAGGCACCGGAAAGATTCGAACTCACGCTTTTCCTTTTACTAGACAGGCGCTTTAACTAACTAAGCCAGAGCGCCTGCGCAGCGTCTTGTTCAGGCAGTGACACCATCAGAATTATTTCGAACTAAACTTCGAAAACAAAAAACTAGAGAGACGTTTGTCTTGACTCTCGAGGCACCAGTGAGATTCGAACTCATGATCTCCTGTTTACTAGACAGGCGCTTTAACCAACTAAGCCACGGCGCCTGCGCAGCGTCTTGTTCAGGCAGTGACACCATCAGAAGTACTTCGAAATAAACTTCGAAAACAAAAAACTTGTTCAGGCAGTGACACCATTAGAAGTATTTTGAACAATACTTCGAAAACAAAAAAAACTAGAGAGCCGTTAGTCTTCATTCTCGAGGCACCGGTGAGATTCGAACTCACGATCTCCTGTTTGCTAGACAGGCGCTTTAACCAACTAAGCCACGGCGCCTGTGCAGCGTCTTGTTCAGGCAGTGACACCATCAGAAGCATTTAGAACTAAACTTCGAAAACAAAAAAAACTGGAGAGAGGTTTGTCTTGACTCTCGAGGTACCAGTGAGATTCGAACTCACGATCTCCTGTTTACTAGACAGGCGCTTTAACCAACTAAGCCACGGCGCTTGTGCAGCGTCTTGTTCAGGCAGTGACACCATCAGAAGTACTTCGAAATAAACTTCGAAAACAAAAAAACTACAGAGAAGTTTGTCTTGACTCTCGAGGCACCGGTGAGATTCGAACTCACGATCTCCGGTTTACTAGACAGGAAATTTAACCAAATAAGCCACGGCGTCTGCGCAGCGTCTTGTTCAGGCAGTGACACCATTCGAAGTATTTCGAACAATACTTCGAAAACAAAAAAAATCAGAAGAGACGTTAGTCTTGACTCTCGAGGCACCGGTGAGATTCGAACTCACGATCTCCTGTTTGCTAGACAGGCGCTTTAACCAACTAAGCCAAGGCGCCTGCGCAGCGTCTGGTTCAGGCAGTGACACCATCAGAAGTATTTCGAACTAATCTTCGAAAACAAAGAACTAGAGAGACGTTTGTCTTGACTCTCGAGGCACCGGTGAGATTCGAACTCACGATCTCCGGTTTACTAGACAGGCGCTTTAACCAACTAAGCCACGGCGCCTGCGCAGCGTCTTGTTCAGGCAGTGACACCATCAGAAGTACTTCGAAATAAACTTCGAAAACAAAAAAACTAGAGAGAAGTTTGTCTTGACTCTCGAGGCACCGGTGAGATTCGAACTCACGATCTCCGGTTTACTAGACAGGAAATTTAACCAAATAAGCCACGGCGTCTGCGCAGCGTCTTGTTCAGGCAGTGACACCATTCGAAGTATTTCGAACAATACTTCGAAAACAAAAAAAAAATCAGAAGAGACGTTAGTCTTGACTCTCGAGGCACCGGTGAGATTCGAACTCACGATCTCCTGTTTGCTAGACAGGCGCTTTAACCAACTAAGCCACGGCGCCTGCGCAGCGTCTTGTTCAGGAAGTGACGCGATCAGAAGTATTTCGAACTAAACTTCGAAAACAAAAAACTAGAGAGATGTTTGTCTTGACTCTCGAGGCACCTGTGAGATTCAAACTCATGATCTCCTGTTTACTAGACAGGCGCTTTAACCAACTAAGCCACGGCGCCTGCGCAGCGTCTTGTTCAGGCAGTGACACCATCAGAAGTACTTCGAAATAAACTTCGAAAACAAAAAACTAGAGAGAAGTTTGTCTTGACTTTCGAGGCACCGGTGAGATTCGAACTCATGATCTCGGGTTTACTAGACAGGAAATTTAACCAAATAAGCCACGGCGTCTGCGCGGCGTCTTGTTCAGGCAGTCACACCATTGGAAGTATTTCGAACAATACTTCGAAAACAAAAAAAATCAGAAGAGACGTTAGTCTTGACTCTCGAGGCACCGGTGAGATTCGAACTCACGATCTCCTCTTTGCTAGACAGGCGCTTTAACCAACTAAGCCAAGGCGCCTGCGCAGCGTCTTGTTCAGGCAGTGACACCATCAGAAGTATTTCGAACTAATCTTCGAAAACAAAGAACTAGAGAGACGTTTGTCTTGACTCTCGAGGCACCGGTGAGATTCGAACTCACGATCTCCGGTTTACTAGACAGGCGCTTTAACTAACTAAGCCACGGCGCCTGCGCAGCGTCTTGTTCAGGCAGTGACACCATCAGAAATATTTCGAACTAAACTTCGAAAACAAAAAACTTGAGAGACGTTTGTCTTGACTCTCGAGGCACAGGTGAGATTCGAACTCACGCTTTTCCTTTTACTAGACAGGCGCTTTAACTAACTAAGCCAGAGCGCCTGCGCAGCGTCTTGTTCAGGCAGTGACACCATCAGAATTATTTCGAATTAAACTTCGAAAACAAAAAACTAGAGAGACGTTTGTCTTGACTCTCGAGGCACCAGTGAGATTCGAACTCATGATCTCCTGTTTACTAGACAGGCGCTTTAACCAACTAAGCCACGGCGCCTGCGCGGCGTCTTGTTCAGGCAGTGACACCATCAGAAGTATTTCGAACTAAAATACGAAAACAAAAACTAGGGAGACGTTTGTCTTGACTCTCGAGACACCGGTGAGATTCGAACTCACGATCTCCAGTTTACTAGAGAGGCGCTTTAACCAAATGAGCCACGGCGCCTGCGCAGCGTCTTGTTCAGGCAGTGACACCATTAGAAGTATTTTGAACAATACTTCGAAAACAAAAAAAAACTAGAGAGCCGTTAGTCTTGATTCTCGAGGCACCGGTGAGATTCGAACTCACGATCTCCTGTTTGCTAGACAGGCGCTTTAACCAACTAAGCCACGGCGCTTGTGCAGCGTCTTGTTCAGGCAGTGACACCATCAGAAGTACTTCGAAATAAACTTCGAAAACAAAAAAAACTACAGAGAAGTTTGTCTTGACTCTCGAGGCACCGGTGAGATTCGAACTCACGATCTCCGGTTTACTAGACAGGAAATTTAACCAAATAAGCCACGGCGTCTGCGCAGCGTCTTGTTCAGGCAGTGACACCATTCGAAGTATTTCGAACAATACTTCGAAAACAAAAAAAATCAGAAGAGACGTTAGTCTTGACTCTCGAGGCACCGGTGAGATTCGAACTCACGATCTCCTGTTTGCTAGACAGGCGCTTTAACCAACTAAGCCAAGGCGCCTGCGCAGCGTCTGGTTCAGGCAGTGACACCATCAGAAGTATTTCGAACTAATCTTCGAAAACAAAGAACTAGAGAGACGTTTGTCTTGACTCTCGAGGCACCGGTGAGATTCGAACTCACGATCTCAAGTTTACTAGACAGGCGCTTTAACCAACTAAGCCACGGCGCTTGTGCAGCGTCTTGTTCAGGCAGGGACAGCATCAGAAGTATTTCGAACTAAACTTCGAAAACAAAAAAAACTGGAGAGAGGTTTGTCTTGACTCTCGAGGCACCGGTGAGATTCGAACTCACGATCTCCTGTTTACTAGACAGGCGCTTTAACCAACTAAGCCACGGCGCTTGTGCAGCGTCTTGTTCAGGCAGTGACACCATCAGAAGTACTTCGAAATAAACTTCGAAAACAAAAAACTACAGAGAAGTTTGTCTTGACTCTCGAGGCACCGGTGAGATTCGAACTCACGATATCCGGTTTACTAGACAGGAAATTTAACCAAATAAGCCACGGCGTCTGCGCAGCGTCTTGTTCAGGCAGTGACACCATTCGAAGTATTTCGAACAATACTTCGAAAACAAAAAAAAATCAGAAGAGACGTTAGTCTTGACTCTCGAGGCACCCGGTGAGATTCGAACTCACGATCTCCTGTTTGCTAGACAGGCGCTTTAACCAACTAAGCCAAGGCGCCTGCGCAGCGTCTTGTTCAGGCAGTGACACCATCAGAAGTATTTCGAACTAATCTTCGAAAACAAAGAACTAGAGAGACGTTTGTCTTGACTCTCGAGGCACCGGTGAGATTCGAACTCACGATCTCCGGTTTACTAGACAGGCGCTTTAACTAACTAAGCCACGGCGCCTGCGCAGCGTCTTGTTCAGGCAGTGACACCATCAGAAATATTTCGAACTAAACTTCGAAAACAAAAAATTTGAGAGACGTTTGTCTTGACTCTCGAGGCACAGGTGAGATTCGAACTCACGCTTTTCCTTTTACTAGACAGGCGCTTTAACTAAGTAAGCCACAGCGCCTGCGCAGCGTCTTGTTCAGGCAGTGACACCATCAGAATTATTTCGAACTAAACTTCGAAAACAAAAAACTAGAGAGACGTTTGTCTTGACTCTCGAGGCACCAGTGAGATTCGAACTCATGATCTCCTGTTTACTAGAAAGGCGCTTTAACCAACTAAGCCACGGCGCCTGCGCGGCGTCTTGTTCAGGCAGTGACACCATCAGAAAAATTTCGAAATAAACTACGAAAACAAAAAGTAGAGAGACGTTTGTCTTGACTCTCGAGGCACCGGTGAGATTCGAACTCACGATCTCCAGTTTACTAGACAGGCGCTTTAACCAAATAAGCCACGGCGCCTGCGCAGCGTCTTGTTCAGGCAGTGACACCATTAGAAGTATTTTGAACAATACTTCGAAAACAAAAAAAAACTAGAGAGCCGTTAGTCTTGATTCTCGAGGCACCGGTGAGATTCGAACTCACGATCTGCTGTTTACTAGGCAGGCGCTTTAACCAACTAAGCACGGCGCTTGTGCAGCGTCTTGTTCAGGCAGGGACAGCATCAGAAGTATTTCGAACTAAACTTCGAAAAGAAAAAACTAGAGAGAGGTTTGTCTTGACTCTCGAGGCACCGGTGAGATTCGAACTCACGATCTCCTGTTAACTAGACAGGCGCTTTAACCAACTAAGCCACGGCGCCTGCGCAGCGTCTTGTTCAGGCAGTGACACCATCAGAAGCATTTAGAACTAAACTTCGAAAACAAAAAAGTAGACAGACGTTTGTCTTGACTCTCGTGGCACCGGTGAGATTCGAATCAATGATCTCCTGTTTACTAGACATGCGCTTTAACCAACTAAGCCACGGTGCCTGCGCAGCGTCTTGTTCAGGCAGTGACACCATCAGAAGTATTTCGAACTAAACTTCGAAAACAAAAAACTAGAGAACCGTTTGTCTTGACTCTTGAGGCACCGGTGAGATTCGAACTCACGATCTCCTGTTTACTAGCAGGCGCTTTAACTAACTAAGGCACGGCGCCTGCGCAGCGCCTTGTTCAGTCAGTGACACCATCAGAAGTATTTCGAACAAAACTTCGAAAACAAAAAACTAGAGAACCGTTTGTCTTGACTCTCGAGGCACCGGTGAGATTCGAACCCACGATTTCCTGTTTACTAGACAGGCGCTTTAACTAACTAAGCCACGGCGCCTGCCCAGCGCCTTGTTTAGTCAGTGACACTATCAGAGTTATTTCGAACTAAACTTCGACAACAAAAAACTGGAGAGACGTTTGTCTTGACTCTCGAGGCACAGGTGAGATTCGAACTCACGCTTTTCCTTTTACTAGACAGGCGCTTTAACTAACTAAGCCACAGCACCTGCGCAGCGTCTCGTTCAGGCAGTGACACCATCAGAATTATTTCGAACTAAACTTCGAAAACAAAAAACTAGAGAGACGTTTGTCTTGACTCTCGAGGCACCAGTGAGATTCGAACTCATGATCTCCTGTTTACAAGAAAGGCGCTTTAACCAACCAAGCAACGGCGCCTGCGCGGCGTCTTGTTCAGGCAGTGACACCATCAGAAAAATTTCGAAATAAACTACGAAAACAAAAAGTAGAGAGACGTTTGTCTTGACTCTCGAGGCACCGGTGAGATTCGAACTCACGATCTCCAGTTTACTAGACAGGCGCTTTAACCAACTAAGCCACGGTGCCTGCGCGGCGTCTTGTTCAGGCAGTGACACCATCAGAAAAATTTCGAAATAAACTACGAAAACAAAAAGTAGAGAGACGTTTGTCTTGACTCTCGAGGCACCGGTGAGATTCGAACTCACGATCTCCAGTTTACTAGACAGGCGCTTTAACCAAATAAGCCACGGCGCCTGCGCCGCGTCTTGTTCAGGCAGTGACACCATTAGAAGTATTTTGAACAATACTTCGAAAACAAAAAAAAACTAGAGAGCCGTTAGTCTTGATTCTCGAGGCACCGGTGAGATTCGAACTCACGATCTCCTGTTTGCTAGACAGGCGCTTTAACCAACTAAGCCACGGCGCTTGTGCAGCGTCTTGTTCAGGCAGTGACACCATCAGAAGTACTTCGAAATAAACTTCGAAAACAAAAAAACTACAGAGAAGTTTGTCTTGACTCTCGAGGCACCGGTGAGATTCGAACTCACGATCTCCGGTTTACTAGACAGGAAATTTAACCAAATAAGCCACGGCGTCTGCGCAGCGTCTTGTTCAGGCAGTGACACCATTCGAAGTATTTCGAACAATACTTCGAAAACAAAAAAAAACAGAAGAGACGTTAGTCTTGACTCTCGAGGCACCGGTGAGATTCGAACTCACGATCTCCTGTTTGCTAGACAGGCGCTTTAACCAACTAAGCCAAGGCGCCTGCGCAGCGTCTGGTTCAGGCAGTGACACCATCAGAAGTATTTCGAACTAATCTTCGAAAACAAAGAACTAGAGAGACGTTTGTCTTGACTCTCGAGGCACCGGTGAGATTCGAACTCACGATCTCAAGTTTACTAGACAGGCGCTTTAACCAACTAAGCCACGGCGCTTGTGCAGCGTCTTGTTCAGACAGGGACAGCATCAGAAGTATTTCGAACTAAACTTCGAAAACAAAAAAAACTGGAGAGAGGTTTGTCTTGACTCTCGAGGCACCGGTGAGATTCGAACTCACGATCTCCTGTTTACTAGACAGGCGCTTTAACCAACTAAGCCACGGCGCTTGTGCAGCGTCTTGTTCAGGCAGTGACACCATCAGAAGTACTTCGAAATAAACTTCGAAAACAAAAAACTACAGAGAAGTTTGTCTTGACTCTCGAGGCACCGGTGAGATTCGAACTCACGATATCCGGTTTACTAGACAGGAAATTTAACCAAATAAGCCACGGCGTCTGCGCAGCGTCTTGTTCAGGCAGTGACACCATTCGAAGTATTTCGAACAATACTTCGAAAACAAAAAAAAATCAGAAGAGACGTTAGTCTTGACTCTCGAGGCACCGGTGAGATTCGAACTCACGATCTCCTGTTTGCTAGACAGGCGCTTTAACCAACTAAGCCAAGGCGCCTGCGCAGCGTCTGGTTCAGGCAGTGACACCATCAGAAGTATTTCGAACTAATCTTCGAAAACAAAGAACTAGAGAGACGTTTGTCTTGACTCTCGAGGCACCGGTGAGATTCGAACTCACGATCTCCCGTTTACTAGACAGGCGCTTTAACTAACTAAGCCACGGCGCCTGCGCAGCGTCTTGTTCAGGCAGTGACACCATCAGAATTATTTCGAACTAAACTTCGAAAACAAAAAACTAGAGAGACGTTTGTCTTGACTCTCGAGGCACCAGTGAGATTCGAACTCATGATCTCCTGTTTACTAGACAGGCGCTTTAACTAACTAAGCCAGAGCGCCTGCGCAGCGTCTTGTTCAGGCAGTGACACCATCAGAATTATTTCGAACTAAACTTCGAAAACAAAAAACTAGAGAGACGTTTGTCTTGACTCTCGAGGCACCGGTGAGATTCGAACTCACGATCTCCAGTTTACTAGACAGGTGCTTTAACCAAATAAGCCACGGCGCCTGCGCAGCGTCTTGTTCAGGCAGTGACACCATTAGAAGTATTTTGAACAATACTTCGAAAACAAAAAAACTAGAGAGCCGTTAGTCTTGATTCTCGAGGCACCGGTGAGATTCGAACTCACAATCTCCTGTTTGCTAGACAGGCGCTTTAACCAACTAAGCCACGGCGCCTGTGCAGCGTCTTGTTCAGGCAGTGACACCATCAGAAGCATTTAGAACTAAACTTCAAAAACAAAAAACTAGACAGACGTTTGTCTTGACTCTTGTGGCACCGGTGAGATTCGAACTAATGATCTCCTGTTTACTAGACATGCGCTTTAACCAACTAAGCCACGGCGCCTGCGCAGCATCTTGTTCAGGCAGTGACACCATCAGAAGTATTTCGAACTAAACTTCGAAAACAAAAAACTAGAGAGACGTTAGTCTTGACTCCCGAGGCACCGGTTAGATTCGAACTCACGATCTGCTGTTTACTAGACAGGCGCTTTAACCAACTAAGCCACGGCGCTTGTGCAGCGTCTTGTTCAGGCAGGGACAGCATCAGAAGTATTTCGAACTAAACTTCGAAAACAAAAAAAACTGGAGAGAGGTTTGTCTTGACTCTCGAGGCACCGGTGAGATTCGAACTCACGATCTCCGGTTTACTAGACAGGAAATTTAACCAAATAAGCCACGGCGTCTGCGCAGCGTCTTGTTCAGGCAGTGACACCATTGGAAGTATTTCGAACAATACTTCGAAAACAAAAAAAAAATCAGAAGAGACGTTAGTCTTGACTCTCGAGGCACCCGGTGAGATTCGAACTCACGATCTCCTGTTTGCTAGACAGGCGCTTTAACCAACTAAGCCAAGGCGCCTGCGCAGCGTCTTGTTCAGGTAGTGACACCATCAGAAGTATTTCGAACTAATCTTCGAAAACAAAGAACTAGAGAGACGTTTGTCTTGACTCTCGAGGCACCGGTGAGATTCGAACTCACGATCTCCGGTTTACTAGACAGGCGCTTTAACTAACTAAGCCACGGCGCCTGCGCAGCGTCTTGTTCAGGCAGTGACACCATCAGAAATATTTCGAACTAAACTTCGAAAACAAAAAATTTGAGAGACGTTTGTCTTGACTCTCGAGGCACAGGTGAGATTCGAACTCACGCTTTTCCTTTTACTAGACAGGCGCTTTAACTAAGTAAGCCACAGCGCCTGCGCAGCGTCTTGTTCAGGCAGTGACACCATCAGAATTATTTCGAACTAAACTTCGAAAACAAAAAACTAGAGAGACGTTTGTCTTGACTCTCGAGGCACCAGTGAGATTCGAACTCATGATCTCCTGTTTACTAGAAAGGCGCTTTAACCAACTAAGCCACGGCGCCTGCGCGGCGTCTTGTTCAGGCAGTGACACCATCAGAAAAATTTCGAAATAAACTACGAAAACAAAAAGTAGAGAGACGTTTGTCTTGACTCTCGAGGCACCGGTGAGATCCGAACTCACGATCTCCAGTTTACTAGACAGG
Organism: Rhipicephalus microplus; assembly: GCF_043290135.1. NCBI lineage: Eukaryota > Metazoa > Arthropoda > Arachnida > Ixodida > Ixodidae > Rhipicephalus > Rhipicephalus microplus. Next base: position 1,518,421 of record NW_027464635.1, read on the forward strand.
CGCTTTAACCAAATAAGCCACGGCGCCTGCGCAGCGTCTTGTTCAGGCAGTGACACTATTAGAAGTATTTTGAACAATACTTCGAAAACAAAAAAAAACTAGAGAGCCGTTAGTCTTGATTCTCGAGGCACCGGTGAGATTCGAACTCACGATCTCCTGTTTGCTAGACAGGCGCTTTAACCAACTAAGCACGGCGCTTGTGCAGCGTCTTGTTCAGGCAGGGACAGCATCAGAAGTATTTCGAACTAAACTTCGAAAAGAAAAAACTAGACAGACGTTTGTCTTGACTCTCGTGGCACCGGTGAGATTCGAACTAATGATCTCCTGTTAACTAGACAGGCGCTTTAACCAACTAAGCCACGGCGCCTGCGCAGCGTCTTGTTCAGGCAGTGACACCATCAGAAGCATTTAGAACTAAACTTCGAAAACAAAAAAGTAGAGAGACGTTTGTCTTGACTCTCGTGGCACCGGTGAGATTCGAATCAATGATCTCCTGTTTACTAGACATGCGCTTTAACCAACTAAGCCACGGTGCCTGCGCAGCGTCTTGTTCAGGCAGTGACACCATCAGAAGTATTTCGAACTAAACTTCGAAAACAAAAAACTAGAGAACCGTTTGTCTTGACTCTTGAGGCACCGGTGAGATTCGAACTCACGATCTCCTGTTTACTAGCAGGCGCTTTAACTAACTAAGGCACGGCGCCTGCGCAGCGCCTTGTTCAGTCAGTGACACCATCAGAAGTATTTCGAACAAAACTTCGAAAACAAAAAACTAGAGAACCGTTTGTCTTGACTCTCGAGGCACCGGTGAGATTCGAACCCACGATTTCCTGTTTACTAGACAGGCGCTTTAACTAACTAAGCCACGGCGCCTGCCCAGCGCCTTGTTTAGTCAGTGACACTATCAGAGTTATTTCGAACTAAACTTCGACAACAAAAAACTGGAGAGACGTTTGTCTTGACTCTCGAGGCACAGGTGAGATTCGAACTCACGCTTTTCCTTTTACTAGACAGGCGCTTTAACTAACTAAGCCACAGCACCTGCGCAGCGTCTCGTTCAGGCAGTGACACCATCAGAATTATTTCGAACTAAACTTCGAAAACAAAAAACTAGAGAGACGTTTGTCTTGACTCTCGAGGCACCAGTGAGATTCGAACTCATGATCTCCTGTTTACAAGAAAGGCGCTTTAACCAACCAAGCAACGGCGCCTGCGCGGCGTCTTGTTCAGGCAGTGACACCATCAGAAAAATTTCGAAATAAACTACGAAAACAAAAAGTAGAGAGACGTTTGTCTTGACTCTCGAGGCACCGGTGAGATTCGAACTCACGATCTCCAGTTTACTAGACAGGCGCTTTAACCAACTAAGCCACGGTGCCTGCGCGGCGTCTTGTTCAGGCAGTGACACCATCAGAAAAATTTCGAAATAAACTACGAAAACAAAAAGTAGAGAGACGTTTGTCTTGACTCTCGAGGCACCGGTGAGATTCGAACTCACGATCTCCAGTTTACTAGACAGGCGCTTTAACCAAATAAGCCACGGCGCCTGCGCCGCGTCTTGTTCAGGCAATGACACCATTAGAAGTATTTTGAACAATACTTTGAAAACAAAAAAAACTAGAGAGCCGTTAGTCTTGATTCTCGAGGCACCGGTGAGATTCGAACTAATGATCTCCTGTTTACTAGACATGCGCTTTAACCAACTAAGCCACGGCGCCTGCGCAGCATCTTGTTCAGGCAGTGACACCATCAGAAGTATTTCGAACTAAGCTTCGAAAACAAAAAACTAGAGAGACGTTAGTCTTGACTCCCGAGGCACCGGTGAGATTCGAACTCACGATCTGCTGTTTACTAGACAGGCGCTTTAACCAACTAAGCCACGGCGCTTGTGCAGCGTCTTGTTCAGGCAGGGACAGCATCAGAAGTATTTCGAACTAAACTTCGAAAACAAAAAAAAACTGGAGAGAGGTTTGTCTTGACTCTCGAGGCACCGGTGAGATTCGAACTCGCGATCTCCTGTTTACTAGACAGGCGCTTTAACCAACTAAGCCACGGCGCTTGTGCAGCGTCTTGTTCAGGCAGTGACACCATCAGAAGTACTTCGAAATAAACTTCGAAAACAAAAAACTAGAGACAAGTTTGTCTTGACTCTCGAGGCACCGGTGAGATTCGAACTCACGATCTCCGGTTTACTAGACAGGAAATTTAACCAAATAAGCCACGGCGTCTGCGCAGCGTCTTGTTCAGGCAGTGACACCATTGGAAGTATTTCGAACAATACTTCGAAAACAAAAAAAATCAGAAGAGACGTTAGTCTTGACTCTCGAGGCACCGGTGAGATTCGAACTCACGATCTCCTGTTTGCTAGACAGGCGCTTCAACCAACTAAGCCAAGGCGCCTGCGCAGCGTCTTGTTCAGGCAGTGACACCATCAGAAGTATTTCGAACTAATCTTCGAAAACAAAGAACTAGAGAGACGTTTGTCTTGACTCTCGAGGCACTGGTGAGATTCGAACTCACGATCTCCGGTTTACTAGACAGGCGCTTTAACTAACTAAGCCACGGCGCCTGCGCAGCGTCTTGTTCAGGCAGTGACACCATCAGAAATATTTCGAACTAAACTTCGAAAACAAAAAATTTGAGAGACGTTTGTCTTGACTCTCGAGGCACAGGTGAGATTCGAACTCACGCTTTTCCTTTTACTAGACAGGCGCTTTAACTAACTAAGCCACAGCGCCTGCGCAGCGTCTTGTTCAGGCAGTGACACCATCAGAATTATTTCGAACTAAACTTCGAAAACAAAAAACTAGAGAGACGTTTGTCTTGACTCTCGAGGCACCAGTGAGATTCGAACTCATGATCTCCTGTTTACTAGAAAGGCGCTTTAACCAACTAAGCCACGGCGCCTGCGCGGCGTCTTGTTCAGGCAGTGACACCATCAGAAAAATTTCGAAATAAACTACGAAAACAAAAAGTAGAGAGACGTTTGTCTTGACTCTCGAGGCACCGGTGAGATCCGAACTCACGATCTCCAGTTTACTAGACAGGCGCTTTAACCAAATAAGCCACGGCGCCTGCGCAGCGTCTTGTTCAGGCAGTGACACTATTAGAAGTATTTTGAACAATACTTCGAAAACAAAAAAAAACTAGAGAGCCGTTAGTCTTGATTCTCGAGGCACCGGTGAGATTCGAACTCACGATCTCCTGTTTGCTAGACAGGCGCTTTAACCAACTACGCCACGGCGCCTGTGCAGCGTCTTGTTCAGGCAGTGACACCATCAGAAGCATTTAAAACTAAACTTTAAAAACAAAAAACTAGACAGACGTTTGTCTTGACTCTCGTGGCACCGGTGAGATTCGAACTAATGATCTCCTGTTTACTAGACATGCGCTTTAACCAACTAAGCCACGGCGCCTGCGCAGCATCTTGTTCAGGCAGTGACACCATCAGAAGTATTTCGAACTAAACTTCGAAAACAAAAAACTAGAGAGACGTTAGTCTTGACTCCCGAGGCACCGGTGAGATTCGAACTCACGATCTGCTGTTTACTATACAGGCGCTTTAACCAACTAAGCTACGGCGCTTGTGCAGCGTCTTGTTCAGGCAGGGACAGCATCAGAAGTATTTCGAACAATACTTCGAAAACAAAAAAAATCAGAAGAGACGTTAGTCTTGACTCTCGAGGCACCGGTGAGATTCGAACTCACGATCTCCTGTTTGCTAGACAGGCGCTTTAACCAACTAAGCCAAGGCGCCTGCGCAGCGTCTTGTTCAGGCAGTGACACCATCAGAAGTATTTCGAACTAATCTTCGAAAACAAAGAACTAGAGAGACGTTTGTCTTGACTCTCGAGGCACCGGTGAGATTCGAACTCACGATCTCCGGTTTACTAGACAGGCGCTTTAACTAACTAAGCCACGGCGCCTGCGCAGCGTCTTGTTCAGGCAGTGACACCATCAGAAATATTTCGAACTAAACTTCGAAAACAAAAAACTTGAGAGACGTTTGTCTTGACTCTCGAGGCACAGGTGAGATTCGAACTCACGCTTTTCCTTTTACTAGACAGGCGCTTTAACTAACTAAGCCAGAGCGCCTGCGCAGCGTCTTGTTCAGGCAGTGACACCATCAGAATTATTTCGAACTAAACTTCGAAAACAAAAAACTAGAGAGACGTTTGTCTTGACTCTCGAGGCACCAGTGAGATTCGAACTCATGATCTCCTGTTTACTAGACAGGCGCTTTAACCAACTAAGCCACGGCGCCTGCGCGGCGTCTTGTTCAGGCAGTGACACCATCAGAAGTATTTCGAACTAAAATACGAAAACAAAAACTAGGGAGACGTTTGTCTTGACTCTCGAGGCACCGGTGAGATTCGAACTCATGATCTCCAGTTTACTAGAGAGGCGCTTTAACCAAATGAGCCACGGCGCCTGCGCAGCGTCTTGTTCAGGCAGTGACACCATTAGAAGTATTTTGAACAATACTTCGAAAACAAAAAAAAACTAGAGAGCCGTTAGTCTTGATTCTCGAGGCACCGGTGAGATTCGAACTCACGATCTCCTGTTTGCTAGACAGGCGCTTTAACCAACTAAGCCACGGCGCTTGTGCAGCGTCTTGTTCAGGCAGTGACACCATCAGAAGCATTTAGAACTAAACTTCGAAAACAAAAAACTACAGAGAAGTTTGTCTTGACTCTCGAGGCACCGGTGAGATTCGAACTCACGATCTCCGGTTTACTAGACAGGCGCTTTAACCAACTAAGCCACGGCGCTTGTGCAGCGTCTTGTTCAGGCAGGGACAGCATCAGAAGTATTTCGAACTAAACTTCGAAAACAAAAAAAAACTGGAGAGAGGTTTGTCTTGACTCTCGAGGCACCGGTGAGATTCGAACTCACGATCTCCTGTTTACTAGACAGGCGCTTTAACCAACTAAGCCAAGGCGCCTGCGCAGCGTCTGGTTCAGGCAGTGACACCATCAGAAGTATTTCGAACTAATCTTCGAAAACAAAGAACTAGAGAGACGTTTGTCTTGACTCTCGAGGCACCGGTGAGATTCGAACTCACGATCTCAAGTTTACTAGACAGGCGCTTTAACCAACTAAGCCACGGCGCTTGTGCAGCGTCTTGTTCAGGCAGGGACAGCATCAGAAGTATTTCGAACTAAACTTCGAAAACAAAAAAAAACTGGAGAGAGGTTTGTCTTGACTCTCGAGGCACCGGTGAGATTCGAACTCACGATCTCCTGTTTACTAGACAGGCGCTTTAACCAACTAAGCCACGGCGCTTGTGCAGCGTCTTGTTCAGGCAGTGACACCATCAGAAGTACTTCGAAATAAACTTCGAAAACAAAAAACTACAGAGAAGTTTGTCTTGACTCTCGAGGCACCGGTGAGATTCGAACTCACGATCTCCGGTTTACTAGACAGGAAATTTAACCAAATAAGCCACGGCGTCTGCGCAGCGTCTTGTTCAGGCAGTGACACCATTCGAAGTATTTCGAACAATACTTCGAAAACAAAAAAAATCAGAAGAGACGTTAGTCTTGACTCTCGAGGCACCGGTGAGATTCGAACTCACGATCTCAAGTTTACTAGACAGGCGCTTTAACCAACTAAGCCAAGGCGCCTGCGCAGCGTCTTGTTCAGGCAGGGACAGCATCAGAAGTATTTCGAACTAATCTTCGAAAACAAAGAACTAGAGAGACGTTTGTCTTGACTCTCGAGGCACCGGTGAGATTCGAACTCACGATCTCCTGTTTACTAGACAGGCGCTTTAACCAACTAAGCCACGGCGCTTGTGCAGCGTCTTGTTCAGGCAGTGACACCATCAGAAGTACTTCGAAATAAACTTCGAAAACAAAAAACTACAGAGAAGTTTGTCTTGACTCTCGAGGCACCGGTGAGATTCGAACTCACGATCTCCGGTTTACTAGACAGGAAATTTAACCAAATAAGCCACGGCGTCTGCGCAGCGTCTTGTTCAGGCAGTGACACCATTCGAAGTATTTCGAACAATACTTCGAAAACAAAAAAAAATCAGAAGAGACGTTAGTCTTGACTCTCGAGGCACCGGTGAGATTCGAACTCACGATCTCCTGTTTGCTAGACAGGCGCTTTAACCAACTAAGCCAAGGCGCCTGCGCAGCGTCTGGTTCAGGCAGTGACACCATCAGAAGTATTTCGAACTAATCTTCGAAAACAAAGAACTAGAGAGACGTTTGTCTTGACTCTCGAGGCACCGGTGAGATTCGAACTCACGATCTCCCGTTTACTAGACAGGCGCTTTAACTAACTAAGCCACGGCGCCTGCGCAGCGTCTTGTTCAGGCAGTGACACCATCAGAAATATTTCGAACTAAACTTCGAAAACAAAAAACTTGAGAGACGTTTGTCTTGACTCTCGAGGCACAGGTGAGATTCGAACTCACGCTTTGCCTTTTACTAGACAGGCGCTTTAACTAACTAAGCCAGAGCGCCTGCGCAGCGTCTTGTTCAGGCAGTGACACCATCAGAATTATTTCGAACTAAACTTCGAAAACAAAAAACTAGAGAGACGTTTGTCTTGACTCTCGAGGCACCAGTGAGATTCGAACTCATGATCTCCTGTTTACTAGACAGGCACTTTAACTAACTAAGCCAGAGCGCCTGCGCAGCGTCTTGTTCAGGCAGTGACACCATCAGAATTATTTCGAACTAAACTTCGAAAACAAAAAACTAGAGAGACGTTTGTCTTGACTCTCGAGGCACCGGTGAGATTCGAACTCACGATCTCCAGTTTACTAGACAGGTGCTTTAACCAAATAAGCCACGGCGCCTGCGCAGCGTCTTGTTCAGGCAGTGACACCATTAGAAGTATTTTGAACAATACTTCGAAAACAAAAAAACTAGAGAGCCGTTAGTCTTGATTCTCGAGGCACCGGTGAGATTCGAACTCACGATCTCCTGTTTGCTAGACAGGCGCTTTAACCAACTAAGCCACGGCGCCTGTGCAGCGTCTTGTTCAGGCAGTGACACCATCAGAAGCATTTAGAACTAAACTTCAAAAACAAAAAACTAGACAGACGTTTGTCTTGACTCTTGTGGCACCGGTGAGATTCGAACTAATGATCTCCTGTTTACTAGACATGCGCTTTAACCAACTAAGCCACGGCGCCTGCGCAGCATCTTGTTCAGGCAGTGACACCATCAGAAGTATTTCGAACTAAACTTCGAAAACAAAAAACTAGAGAGACGTTAGTCTTGACTCCCGAGGCACCGGTTAGATTCGAACTCACGATCTGCTGTTTACTAGACAGGCGCTTTAACCAACTAAGCCACGGCGCTTGTGCAGCGTCTTGTTCAGGCAGGGACAGCATCAGAAGTATTTCGAACTAAACTTCGAAAACAAAAAAAACTGGAGAGAGGTTTGTCTTGACTCTCGAGGCACCGGTGAGATTCGAACTCACGATCTCCGGTTTACTAGACAGGAAATTTAACCAAATAAGCCACGGCGTCTGCGCAGCGTCTTGTTCAGGCAGTGACACCATTGGAAGTATTTCGAACAATACTTCGAAAACAAAAAAAAATCAGAAGAGACGTTAGTCTTGACTCTCGAGGCACCCGGTGAGATTCGAACTCACGATCTCCTGTTTGCTAGACAGGCGCTTTAACCAACTAAGCCAAGGCGCCTGCGCAGCGTCTTGTTCAAGCAGTGACACCATCAGAAGTATTTCGAACTAATCTTCGAAAACAAAGAACTAGAGAGACGTTTGTCTTGACTCTCGAGGCACCGGTGAGATTCGAACTCACGATCTCCGGTTTACTAGACAGGCGCTTTAACTAACTAAGCCACGGCGCCTGCGCAGCGTCTTGTTCAGGCAGTGACACCATCAGAAATATTTCGAACTAAACTTCGAAAACAAAAAATTTGAGAGACGTTTGTCTTGACTCTCGAGGCACAGGTGAGATTCGAACTCACGCTTTTCCTTTTACTAGACAGGCGCTTTAACTAACTAAGCCACAGCGCCTGCGCAGCGTCTTGTTCAGGCAGTGACACCATCAGAATTATTTCGAACTAAACTTCGAAAACAAAAAACTAGAGAGACGTTTGTCTTGACTCTCGAGGCAACAGTGAGATTCGAACTCATGATCTCCTGTTTACTAGAAAGGCGCTTTAACCAACTAAGCCACGGCGCCTGCGCAGCGTCTTGTTCAGGCAGTGACACCATCAGAAAAATTTCGAAATAAACTACGAAAACAAAAAGTAGAGAGACGTTTGTCTTGACTCTCGAGGCACCGGTGAGATTCGAACTCACGATCTCCAGTTTACTAGACAGGCGCTTTAACCAAATAAGCCACGGCGCCTGCGCAGCGTCTTGTTCAGGCAGTGACACCATTAGAAGTATTTTGAACAATACTTCGAAAACAAAAAAAAACTAGAGAGCCGTTAGTCTTGATTCTCGAGGCACCGGTGAGATTCGAACTCACGATCTGCTGTTTACTAGGCAGGCGCTTTAACCAACTAAGCACGGCGCTTGTGCAGCGTCTTGTTCAGGCAGGGACAGCATCAGAAGTATTTCGAACTAAACTTCGAAAAGAAAAAACTAGAGAGAGGTTTGTCTTGACTCTCGAGGCACCGGTGAGATTCGAACTCACGATCTCCTGTTAACTAGACAGGCGCTTTAACCAACTAAGCCACGGCGCCTGCGCAGCGTCTTGTTCAGGCAGTGACACCATCAGAAGCATTTAGAACTAAACTTCGAAAACAAAAAAGTAGACAGACGTTTGTCTTGACTCTCGTGGCACCGGTGAGATTCGAATCAATGATCTCCTGTTTACTAGACATGCGCTTTAACCAACTAAGCCACGGTGCCTGCGCAGCGTCTTGTTCAGGCAGTGACACCATCAGAAGTATTTCGAACTAAACTTCGAAAACAAAAAACTAGAGAACCGTTTGTCTTGACTCTTGAGGCACCGGTGAGATTCGAACTCACGATCTCCTGTTTACTAGCAGGCGCTTTAACTAACTAAGGCACGGCGCCTGCGCAGCGCCTTGTTCAGTCAGTGACACCATCAGAAGTATTTCGAACAAAACTTCGAAAACAAAAAACTAGAGAACCGTTTGTCTTGACTCTCGAGGCACCGGTGAGATTCGAACCCACGATTTCCTGTTTACTAGACAGGCGCTTTAACTAACTAAGCCACGGCGCCTGCCCAGCGCCTTGTTTAGTCAGTGACACTATCATAAGTACTTCGAACAAAACTTCGAAAACAAAAAACTTCAGAGACGTTTGTCTTGACTCTCGAGGCACAGGTGAGATTCAAACTATCGATCTTCCTTTCACTAGACAGGCGCTTTAACTAACTAAGCCACAGTGCCTACGCAGCGTCTTGTTCAGGCAGTGACACCATCAGAGTTATTTCGAACTAAACTTCGACAACAAAAAACTGGAGAGACGTTTGTCTTGACTCTCGAGGCACAGGTGAGATTCGAACTCACGCTTTTCCTTTTACTAGACAGGCGCTTTAACTAACTAAGCCACAGCACCTGCGCAGCGTCTCGTTCAGGCAGTGACACCATCAGAATTATTTCGAACTAAACTTCGAAAACAAAAAACTAGAGGGACGTTTGTCTTGACTCTCGAGGCACCAGTGAGATTCGAACTCATGATCTCCTGTTTACAAGAAAGGCGCTTTAACCAACCAAGCAACGGCGCCTGCGCGGCGTCTTGTTCAGGCAGTGACACCATCAGAAAAATTTCGAAATAAACTACGAAAACAAAAAGTAGAGAGACGTTTGTCTTGACTCTCGAGGCACCGGTGAGATTCGAACTCACGATCTCCAGTTTACTAGACAGGCGCTTTAACCAACTAAGCCACGGTGCCTGCGCGGCGTCTTGTTCAGGCAGTGACACCATCAGAAAAATTTCGAAATAAACTACGAAAACAAAAAGTAGAGAGACGTTTGTCTTGACTCTCGAGGCACCGGTGAGATTCGAACTCACGATCTCCAGTTTACTAGACAGGCGCTTTAACCAAATAAGCCACGGCGCCTGCGCCGCGTCTTGTTCAGGCAATGACACCATTAGAAGTATTTTGAACAATACTTTGAAAACAAAAAAAACTAGAGAGCCGTTAGTCTTGATTCTCGAGGCACCGGTGAGATTCGAACTAATGATCTCCTGTTTACTAGACATGCGCTTTAACCAACTAAGCCACGGCGCCTGCGCAGCATCTTGTTCAGGCAGTGACACCATCAGAAGTATTTCGAACTAAGCTTCGAAAACAAAAAACTAGAGAGACGTTAGTCTTGACTCCCGAGGCACCGGTGAGATTCGAACTCACGATCTGCTGTTTACTAGACAGGCGCTTTAACCAACTAAGCCACGGCGCTTGTGCAGCGTCTTGTTCAGGCAGGGACAGCATCAGAAGTATTTCGAACTAAACTTCGAAAACAAAAAAAAAACTGGAGAGAGGTTTGTCTTGACTCTCGAGGCACCGGTGAGATTCGAACTCGCGATCTCCTGTTTACTAGACAGGCGCTTTAACCAACTAAGCCACGGCGCTTGTGCAGCGTCTTGTTCAGGCAGTGACACCATCAGAAGTACTTCGAAATAAACTTCGAAAACAAAAAACTAGAGACAAGTTTGTCTTGACTCTCGAGGCACCGGTGAGATTCGAACTCACGATCTCCGGTTTACTAGACAGGAAATTTAACCAAATAAGCCACGGCGTCTGCGCAGCGTCTTGTTCAGGCAGTGACACCATTGGAAGTATTTCGAACAATACTTCGAAAACAAAAAAAATCAGAAGAGACGTTAGTCTTGACTCTCGAGGCACCGGTGAGATTCGAACTCACGATCTCCTGTTTGCTAGACAGGCGCTTCAACCAACTAAGCCAAGGCGCCTGCGCAGCGTCTTGTTCAGGCAGTGACACCATCAGAAGTATTTCGAACTAATCTTCGAAAACAAAGAACTAGAGAGACGTTTGTCTTGACTCTCGAGGCACCGGTGAGATTCGAACTCACGATCTCCGGTTTACTAGACAGGCGCTTTAACTAACTAAGCCACGGCGCCTGCGCAGCGTCTTGTTCAGGCAGTGACACCATCAGAAATATTTCGAACTAAACTTCGAAAACAAAAAATTTGAGAGACGTTTGTCTTGACTCTCGAGGCACAGGTGAGATTCGAACTCACGCTTTTCCTTTTACTAGACAGGCGCTTTAACTAACTAAGCCACAGCGCCTGCGCAGCGTCTTGTTCAGGCAGTGACACCATCAGAATTATTTCGAACTAAACTTCGAAAACAAAAAACTAGAGAGACGTTTGTCTTGACTCTCGAGGCACCAGTGAGATTCGAACTCATGATCTCCTGTTTACTAGAAAGGCGCTTTAACCAACTAAGCCACGGCGCCTGCGCGGCGTCTTGTTCAGGCAGTGACACCATCAGAAAAATTTCGAAATAAACTACGAAAACAAAAAGTAGAGAGACGTTTGTCTTGACTCTCGAGGCACCGGTGAGATCCGAACTCACGATCTCCAGTTTACTAGACAGGCGCTTTAACCAAATAAGCCACGGCGCCTGCGCAGCGTCTTGTTCAGG